>NW_004797340.1:253088-256049 GCF_000002075.1 Aplysia californica
ATTTATGTGTCTCTGTGGGTAGGAATATAAATGTGCGTGTGTCTGTAAGCATTTATGTGTCTTTGTGGGTAGGAATATAAATGTGCGTGTGTCTGTAAGCATTTATGTGTCTCTGTGGGTAGGAATATAAATGTGCGTGTGTCTGTATGCATTTATGTGTCTCTGTGGGTAGGAATATAAATGTGCGTGTGTCTGTATGCATTTATGTGTCTCTGTGGGTAGGAATATAAATGTGCGTATACGTGTGCGTGTTTCTGTGTGTACACGTATGTGCGCATGTGTTGGTCTGTATCACTGGTGCGTACTCGTTCGTCTGATTTCATGTAGACAGTGTTTGATAGCGTGCATGAATATATGTGTTTGGCGTTCCGCATGAGCAGCGTCAGATATCCCTAGCGCCACACGGTCAGATTAATCAAGTGACCAAGCTGACCATTCGTCTTACAAGCCCAGCTTCAATTTACTCGATTATCCATGCGGAGAAAGAAAGGCGGTGGATTGAGACTATAAGTATAGGCACTAATCTCTTGGTAAGGGTTTGCCCCCCGAGAGAACCATGTAAAAACAGGTTGTAGATTCTATTGCTCGTCAACCCGATGTCTTTTTCTCCTATCAAATGAGGCTAATTGTAGTCTGCAAACGCCTTGTAATCTAGTTGTTTTTTTATTCAGCGTATTTTCTTTGTTTTTGTTAGTTAGTTAGTTAGTTAGTTAGTTCGTTAGTTCGTTAGTTAGTTAGTTAGTTTCTTGTATCACTTACTTTTTTTGAAAGGCAGTATGTTCGTTGACCGGTGATGGATTCGAACAAAATGGTTGAAGTGGTGTAAGGGAGTTTCTACTTTGTTTTTGCATGTACAGGCTTTTGTGGAAGTGGTTTAAAAATACCACACTAAGAAAGAGGTTTTCATTGTTCAGAAATCAGCCTCGCCGAACACCTGTGTTGCTAATCAGCCCGATGAATCAAGCTTTCTGAAAGCTCGGGTTTCCATAAAGGTGCAGGTTTGTAAAGGTAAGCCTTTTTTTTATTAATTCAAACTGGATGGCTCAGGACAGTTTAGTACGCATGAACGAGAGAAGGCAGTCAAAGGCAAATGCATTAAAGTATAGGGGAGACACGAAACTGTAAAGAGGGAAAAGAATCACGTTTAAAATCAGCATCTAGATTTAGACACATTATTGCCTTCTCAAGAGAAACAGTACCAACACAATAATAATAATAATAATAATAATAATAATAATAATAATAATAATAATAATAATAATAATAATAATAATAATAATAATAAATGACATTTATATAGCGCCCAACCCCGATTAAAGTACACAGGTTCTGAGCGCTTTACAATACAGTACAACGTACAACAGTAACATAAAACGTTGTGTTCTGACTAAAAGAAATTCACTCCAAATATTCATCTTATTAATTAAAAAAAAAGAAATGACTTCAGCTGACATTTGAGTGAATCAAAAGATTAGATCTCTCTTAAAGTACTTGGTAAAGCATTCCAGATGTTGGAGCCTTGATATCCAAGTGCCCTTTCACCCAATGTTTTAAGTTTCATAGAGGATAAAATAAATTTCTTTTTGTCAGTTGATGACCTTAAACTGCGAGTTGAAATGTACAGTCTTAACAGATTTGATAAATATGATGGCGCATTGTCATTCACACATTTGTGACATAGGGTGGCCAACCTGTACACAATTCTTTTCTCAACAGGAAGCCAATGCAATGTCCGTAAAAGAGGTTTAGCAGAGTCTCGCTTTCTTTTCCGTAAAGCTAAACGTGCAATATTGCAGCAATAACAACAGCAAAAACGGAATAAACGATTATAGGAATATAACAACAGTAACCAAGAATATATACGGGCAATTTCGAGAATTAAAAAAAGAAGACTTAAAGAAAAAGAAAAAAACCCCCCTTCCAACTACGATACTGCCATGAATAACGCCAACCAGAGTAACAACAACAACAACAATTATAATAATATAACAACGACAACAACCGTAGAAATGAATTTTTTTTCCAGGAAGAGCTTTTAAAATACAAGTAATTACAATGTCAGCAGCTATGACGCCAGAGGCAACAGATAACCAAGTAACTAGCGACCTCTTTCGCATCGAACAGTGATCAGCACATTATATTATAGTAACGATCTAAAAGTAAACTTTAGTCCTACTGGTGGTGGCGTTGATCCTGGTGCTATTACTGCTGCTGCTGATTCTACTTTTGTTGCAGCTCCGACTGCTGCTACCTTTGCAGCAGCTGCTGCTGCTGAGGATGACGCTTTTGATGGTAGTGGTTTAAAACTCTGCGAACGTCTGAGTTCATTCGGAATCTACTCCTCAAAGTGGGATGTGAGAACGAGAATGGCTGGTTGGGGTCAAATCAGTTGTCATCTCTTTAGTTTCCAAAATAGTATGACTTATGCTTACGTTACTGCATCAACATACACGTACACTGTTTTGTCTGAAACACGGCTGTTCTGCTGTGGACGTAACAAAACCAGAAACGTGCAGGACAAGTCGATTGCTTGATTTCTCTGCTGTTGAGTTAAACCTACCTCTTTTCTTGGGTGCACCACGTGTCGGAGAAAAATGCCATTTTCTATTTTTTGACATTAGTGCTGTAAAGTCTAATTTTAGCACGAACATGTTTTTTTGTAACGTGGCTTATTTTTTAAAATACATAGTATTATTCACATGAAAATAAATGAGTAAATACCCCAAATATTAGATTTTAAAAAACGCAATTTACGGTATAGATTTAGATTTTTTTTTTGATCGTCAGGAATAGACTCCCTACTCACCAGAGGATAGTGCAATCACTCTGGTAACAGAAATTGACACCACTTGAAACTTGGCTTCTTATAAAGAAGAAGAAGAAGAAGAAGAAGAAGAAGAAGAAGAAGAAGAAGAAGAAGAAGAAGAAGAAGAAGAAGAAGAAGAAGAAGAAGAGGAAGGA
>NW_004797340.1:258223-259497 GCF_000002075.1 Aplysia californica
TTATTTTATTTTTAGAAATAAAAGTCCTGCCAAATCAGCCAGTTGCATATACTCAATAATATCCGTACACACCAAAGCTCTTGTTCACAGATCGCAGTATCAACAGTGCCAGTTCTGTATTCCCAACGTCCACACCGGTAGAGACACCAACTAGCACTCGGACATCTTCCAGGACAAACTCTGTGCAATCTCACAGGTATGGAGGGTAGAACATCAGGGCCTCGCACTTTCGAGAAATAAAAACAACTATCAAAGCCGCGCACTATCTCAAAGATTCTGTATAACAAGATGGTTCACTCCTCTAATAATAATAAGAATAGATAGCATTTGTATAGCGCAAATCCCTGCTCAACAGCAAGGTCTATGCGCTTCACAATCTATACTATTACCCCAGCAGACCTAAGAGCATTCTGAAACAAACTCAATTTCCTTGGAAGCATACAGTGCAAGCAGCCATTTATAGGCACTAAAACACTAACATACTGACAAGATCTTTCGCTGTCTTACTTGTCCACTGTGTTGGGGTCACTGCAGTCGGAACATGTCCATCCCTGCCCCCCCCCCTCTTTAGGATCAAACCCTGAGTCTGTCTGCTTATATTCTCCATCATAATCTGGTTGGAGATCCGTTGGACTGGTCCGCACAGATGGCTGTGATTCCCCTCTCCTCTTTGGATCCCTTTCTCCTTCTATCTACCTAGAGTGTGGGAACCGCTCTCCGCCATATTCTTCCTCAAATTTTCCCTTACAGCGGTTAGGACGGTTGGTGGGTCCAGTGTCAAATTCCTTCCCACTTTTGCTTCTCCAGCCAGCTTATCTGCTCTCTCGTTGCCGGTTACCCCCGCATGGCCCGGGCAGAAGATCCAGGCCACTGTTTCCAGGCTGCTCTCCCTGATCATAACCTTCCAGACCGCTTACAGTATCTCTTTCTGTACCTTTTGTAGTGTGCTCATAGAGTCAGTAATGATTACTGCTCGCTGATGGCTTGTGTTCTTGATCCAGTGTAGAGCCTCACATATGGCGTTTATCTCCCTACACATACTTGATGATGTCAGTGCAGTTGCTCCACTTTGCTCTTTCACTACTAGCCCATCAACTCTGACACTGAAGGCCCAGCCCGATTTGACTCCTCTGTTGACTGATCCATCCGTGAAGATCACAGCGTCTCCATGTTTGCTATGCTTGCCTATCAATGTCAGCGTTTGTAGCTCCAAGTGGCTAGTTGCGACATTCTCTACCAAATGTTGCCTTCACTGTTGTGTACTCTCCGAGTGC
>NW_004797340.1:260700-261669 GCF_000002075.1 Aplysia californica
TATTATTATTATCCCTATTGTATAAACGTTGAACAGAACTGGCGAGAGTGCAGATCCCTGTATGTAGTAGTATAGGGTTTTACGGTCATATGAGCGGTGCAGATCCCTGTGGTAAGCCTGGTGTGATCTCGATAGGTTGCGAAGCCCAGCAACCAAGACGTAGGGCTACCTTTCGTTTGAGCAGCGCTGCCTCAATCCATTGTACTAAATGTGGATCTACCTTCAGGTTGACTAGAGTTCTCATGAGGGTGTCGTACTGAACTCTGTTGTTTCCACGTCAACGTTAGCGTAACTAGGTATACTAACACATCTACAGAACTTCTATGGCCGGGTACGTACCTAGCCGGGTACCCATTCACACCTAGGTGAGGTGAGGAAAACTCGTGTAAAATGCCTTTCCCAAGGACACAACGTCGGGCCCGCGGCTCGAACCACCGAAGCCGTAACCCCACGATTACGAGTCCGGTAGCATAACCAGGTATACTAACACATTTACAGGACAAGGGCAACCTTTAAAGTGTTGGGACAGCATTTTCTTGTCCATTTAGGATAAAAATAATTGAAGTTGTGAGACTTGTCCATATGCGTACATTTGCTTGTAACACATTCTCCCTTCCTCTTTCTTGGTATTGCTTTTCAGTTTAGTCTGTGTTTTTAGTTTCAGCTTAGAAATAGTCTGGAAGTCGCTCAACATCTGCAGAAAGACGAATATATTTAGCTGTACAGAGCAGTTTTATTGTGGATGGAATCGGCAATCTAATTGTATCGACATCGTCAATTAGTACGCGGCTCTGAAAGTGCGAGGCTTTAATAGTTTTTTCTCAATACTGCGAGGTTCTGACAGTTTCCCGTATGGCCGGGTGTTGGATTGATTAAATGACTTATTAATAGTGTGTGTATGTGTTCAGGTGCCTATTTGTGTGTGTGCTCGTGTTTGTGTTTGTGCGTGTGTGTGTGTGTGTGTGTGTG
>NW_004797340.1:262159-264127 GCF_000002075.1 Aplysia californica
GGGGTTATGTTTCAAACTATGTATATCCATCTAAGTAAGTGCCATAAAGAGTAACAGAATAAGAGTGAAAAGAGAATCAACTGTTAAACTAAACTGTTTTAACGTCGTTTACAAAAGTAAGTGCTGATAAATAAGCTGACATTCCAAAACTACTTGTTTTAGTGTGTGGTTTAGTGCTTGAAACTTTTCTAATTAGACGGTATTCTATGCCACAAAAAATACAAAAATGTGTGTTCATATTGAAAAAAAAAATGGCCTTAGCTGGTAGCCATTTCGGATTTTAAAATATTGCTGAGAGGAAATGCGAGGACTGAGATGTTCAATAAATAAATAATCACCCCTCAAGGAAGTCTTGTTCCGTTCTCGTGAGAGCGACGTCGACGAATTTGATAACTCTGTATTGTATGTCATTCATGTTTATGTAAACGCCCCCTTTTGGGTTTTTAAAAATAAATACCAATCCGTGCTTCTTTCAGGCAAAATGCAGCGGTTGATGCTCAACGACCAGAACGTGGATCTAGCACAAGCAGAAGCTCTGTGGGTTCACTGGAGTTTGACCCCGTTTACAGCAAGAATTATAATGACATGAAGCAGCGGCTTTTGAAGGTGAATAAACAGACTCGACTGCGACAGCCTTAATTTCATTGAATATTGTTATCAAAAGGCGTTTTCATGAAGAATCCTGCTGCTCAACAGTGCGTGTAGGACAGAAGGAAACGTATACACTGTACTCTTTTCATGTATATTAAGTAAGCGCTAAACCCTAAATTAAGTGTAAATACGGATGTGTGTTTGCGAAGGCGGGTTAAAAATTACGGATTTTGAGATGTAGGCATTTTTGGCTTTCTTCAGCCTCTCTTACAACTATTTCATCGCATAAGAGCCTATGGGGCTCTCGTGGCCTAGAGGCTAAGGTGTTCGCCTCTCATTCAATAAGTACCGGGTTCGAATACGGATAGTGAAGGAAAATTTTCTTCTCTAAAAGTTCCTCTTTTCACACCCTTTCCTGCTCTCTAACAATATTCTGTCGTCTACTTTCGTCTCCACTTTCTGCCTTCACCCCCTCTTCTCCTTTGCCCCTTCATCTGGGCTCCTGACTCTTTCTGCAGCCTTTCTACTGCTACTCCTGGACTCCTTCTTACTGACGTCTTTAATTAGCCACAACCCTGATCTTCTGGTTGGAAAGATCTACTCCTAGTCTTCTCGGACAAGGGCGAAATATCTCGATATGCCCTTGTGCAAGTTGCGCTTATTAAAGATCCCTTGGTGGTCTAAAATCGATAAGAGTAGGCTTCGGCCGCCTCCCGGGCAAAATTCAAAATTTCCTACCAATTGAAAAAGTTTTATTGTCTCCCGCGCGCTCATATGACCTTATGCAGTTTCGAGCGCCGTAAAACAGTTATTTTAAAAAAATGATGCATGATTTATTTAGCTTTAAACTGGTATGCTGCATGAACGGGCAATGCAAGGCTAAGACACGATGATTGTACGGTTACATTTTCAGGTTTCTTTTGGAGGCCACTGTATATTTTCTCTTTTCCATGTGATACAGGGGAAGTTTCGAGGTCTGCTGAACAACTATTTCCCAGATCTGATCAAGTCTCAGAAAATGGTTATCTTCGAGACTGATGAGGAGGAGAGAGAGCTGGACTATGACACAGACCTTGATATTGACCTAGGTAGGAAGACTTGTCAGTCACGCAATGGTTTTGATATGACACTGCTTATTTTCAGACTCTCAATACAGAAGCCGTTTGCCCGTTTGCGAGACGCTTGCCCACAAGCTTTTGCTTTCCATCTATACTGTAGTCAGACTGTCCACTATGGCACAACTGTAGATTTTGCTGCCAACGTATTATTATTCCCCGTCTCTTGTTTCTTAAATTTCCGTAATAAGTAGTTCCAGCACGACCAGTTAACATTTTGATTTGTCTTCCCATCGTTTCCTCTCTCTGCCTCTTCGCCCCC
>NW_004797340.1:268193-269755 GCF_000002075.1 Aplysia californica
CCCTCCCTCTCCAAAAAAAAACAACAACAACAACAAAAAACAACGGGGATCTGCAGTGATCATGCAGATCTGGGTCTTACTACTGGCATTTATCCACTTTTTTCTTTTACCTTTTCTTCCCAGTCCAGAGCAAAACGTTCATCTCACAGAAGTGTCATATTTGGTTAACCTCCCCACCCAATCTTACACTTTTCTTACAGAAACCAAAGACACCCTTTCCCCTCTGAGGTGTAAGTTTATATTTTGAACGGCCCCTATAGGCCTAGATCTAATACATTGAGGCGTGTCGCGTACATGAGAGGCGGAGTAGGGTTGCTTTTCGAGGATTGCCGTAAAAATACCCTGGGACTCACTGGGAGGCTATCTTTACGGCTTGCCGTAAAAATAGTCTCTGCGTTTGCAAAATGATATAAGTTCTTTGTTCGCCTTCTCTTAATGACTTGTTATTGTGGTCTCTGGACTCAATAGTGTAGACACACGTGGGATCTGTAGGCCCCTACAATTAAAAAAAGTAACCGTCTATAAAATGAATAACAGAGTCTTTCAACCAAGTCGCCATTTGTACATGTACAATTTTTGTGCTGTGTTTATGCCTAGGCCTAGCAGGGTTGACGTCCGATGCACAACACAGCGGGTGACCTTGATACATGACTGCAGATTCAAAACTGACAATAAAAAACGAAGTTTGCTAAGGTTTAAAAATAACATCAAATCAGGTTATTCGCGAACCCCTTTGCTTATTTTGATACGCTGATTCCGAAAATGAATACCTTTTAAGAGGTGATAATTATTTTGAAAATTCAGCATGCAAAATTTATTTCCGCGGGGCGGCAAACTATTCGAGTTCCATTCTTGATTTTGATACGCTGATTACGAATTTGATATTATTTTTACGATAGAATGTAGCATCCAATAAGCTTGTTAACGAATTTGTTGTCGTCGACGGGCCGCATTGATACCTTGATCAATACCATCAAGACGAGGTATTCGCTTAGCACAGTCGCTGTGTCCAAGACGAATATTATAATCAATGGCTTGGGCAGCCTGGTACGAGGTGGTCGCCTAAAAAACAAACGTGTTTGTTTTCAGTTTCAGGCCACCAAGTCGTGAGATCGGCCCGATCCAGATGTAGTGGGCACCCCGTATAAGTTATAAGAGTTCTGGTTGGGGAGCCGCGGGGAAAGAGAGAATGGGGTAGGCCTAAGGGAAGGGGTAAATAAGATGGCTTCCGGGAGAGAGATTATGTATGATGGAAAACACATTGCCAGTCAACTCATTACTGAACACATTTCGGAGAGAGACCATCAGAAAAGATGAGGGGAGGGAAGGGGGTGATTAGGGGGGCGGGGGCGGTGGATAAACACAAGCAAGGTGTGGGGAATGATTCAGCGACACAGCATTATCATTGAGAGAAAAAATGTAGTTCTTTATTTGTTTGTGCCTCACAAGTACATTTCTATGCACGCATTCTCTCTCTCTCTCTCTCTCTCTCTCTCTCTCTCTCTCTCTCTCTCTCTCTCTCTCACACACACACACACACACACACACACACACCTGGGAGA
>NW_004797340.1:271866-273223 GCF_000002075.1 Aplysia californica
ATTTATTTATTTACTTATTTATTCATTTATTTTGCTAATTACTTCTCTATTGTTCTAGTAGCCTCAAAAAGAAACCCGTTGGTGTTGTTGGCAATTAACGTCATTCATCAGGTCACGAGAGGAAACGTATTTGTAATGAACTCAAGAAGTAAAAAGACACAACAACAGCAGCAAAATCATTAAAAATTCACAGATCTTCAAATTTACTTTGTTGCAGAACCAACCATCAGTGACGAAGGTCGACCTAGAGGATAATGCCATGGGACCAGCTGGGATGTTGTGTTTTGCTGAGATGCTAAAATCCAATGCCTATATCACTGAAGCCGTGAGTATCGGCTTTTAAAAATACTTTTATAGAGGGATTGCGGCACTTTCCTTATCTTTTTTTAAATTATCGTTAAAGAGCTGTCTACATGTACACTCACACAGAAAGCACGTTGTGCAAAATGAGAGGGGGGGGGGGGAGAAAGAGAGTGGGTGTGTGAACGAGATAGATAGATAGATGGATAGATAGATAGATAGAAAGATAGATAGATAGATAGATAAATAGAGAGAGAGAAAGAGAGAGAAATGGGGGAGAGACAAAGAGAGGTTGAGGGGGATTGAGAGAAAAATAAGCTACGATGACACACATACCATTCAGACACCATGTACGTAGGCCTAAATTCTAATATTCCATACATTCTTTTGTTCCTAACAGAATTTTGCCAATAACAACGTTGGCGTGTTCGGGGCTCGACTGATGAAATTCATCTTGGTTAAAAATGTCAGACTTGTTCGTTTGAATATGTCAGGTAAGAAAATTTAGCTTTTCAACAAAATCGTATGCACATCGTTCTTGTAATTACTCGTATTTTACACGAAGTCATAGATACAACCTGGAACATTTTAGAGGTGGACAGCTTCGAACTGCACGTCAGGGTTTCTCCGGACTGAGAGAGTGGCAACATCCCAATAGACAGAAGGAGGTACTTCAAAAAGTACCCACCCTTCCCCCGCCCTCTTGTGAATCGAACTCACTTCTTCTGTAAAGCCCCAGTTACACTCAACGATACATTGTGTCAGATTCATCGTATTCGAGAACTGTCCTTTTTATCGACCAGTGTAGTCTGTTTAGACGTTCCAATCTATCGGCCAGTTTTCTTTCGATCAGGGATATTCCTAGTCATTGACTTGACTGCAGATGTGCAACGCACCAGATGACTTAGATACACAACTTTACCATTGATGATCAACTAAATAATAAAATTGATCAAAAGGACATACAGAGGAACTCGGATTTAATGAGCTCGGATTCAACGAGAACTCGGATTCAACGAGAGAAGATAGATTCCCCGTTTTTTTTCTTCTTTTAAAT
>NW_004797340.1:273918-275291 GCF_000002075.1 Aplysia californica
ACAACGTATTAACTCAGGTTCACGAGAAGAAGTTTGCTTATTTTGAGACGCTTATTCCGAATATGAAATCAGTTTTTACCTCCGATAAATATTTCTACAATTTTGAGCCCTATAAAGTTTAATCCTGCGCGGTGGCAAAGTTTAAGTGATTTTAGTTCACAGCGCCGCGAGCCCGGCGAGCGCGTCTCCCCCAAATCTGACCGTGATCGCACGGAAAATATCCAGCAGCGCTTGATTTCTCGACCGAGTCTCCAAAGCCATCGTCCAATCGTTTAAACTTTTTACAATTTTGTGGGTTACCCCTGACAATTTGTCTCGTGATTGATTATGTACAATTTATCGTTTCGTGTAACTGGTGCTTAAGCAATTGTGTAGAATCAAACCGTTACGTCATAGAAACAAGTTTTTAGGTCGTGTTTTATACAAAGATAACGTAGATGATGATGGACACATTGCCGAAGACAGAAGTAGGCTCCCAGGTGAAGGTTCCCATATTTGTATTGGCGAGTGATTGTGGGCCGAGATAGATGTTAAATATATATTTACTGGCAATTTCTATTTTTAAAAAGCATCACCTCATTTTAATTGTTTAAGAACTCCAGTCTTTCGAGCCTTTACCCGTTACTTTTCCTTTCAAATGAGTACAACTAAGTTCTATAAAAAGCAGGTTATGATATGAAATCAACATTTTTGGTGCTTCGTTTCGTGTTTAGGGCACTCTCTTAAAGAAAATTGGCATTTTTTCCCGATCACGTGGCGGATTTTTTTCTTCTATTCTTGGTTTTAAAGTATAAAGTTTAGGCCTGTGCTTATCAGAAACAGCAACATTTGATCATTGACAGTCTAGAAAGATGGCAGGTTAAACTCAACATCAGGGAAATCGAGCAATCGGCATGCCCCGCACGTTCAACGTCAACAAAATAACAGACGTGTGATCAGGTTCAACGAGAGTGCACTCAGAAAACGGCCCTCAACAACATTTTCTGTAACTCACCACAGTCATTAAGATCTATGCTGTCAAGCTATTTCAAGTGAGACTCGCCAAAAGGCTTTTTCTTGTTTTTAGTTATACATTCTCTGAACTTTCGCAGGATCGTGTGGGCCTGATGTCGCTTCCTTGAAGCAGCACCTGCTACTTCCTTGAAGCAGCACCTACCTCTGTTCTGTTGCGGCTTTGTCGGAGGTGCATGGAAACTGTGTTTATTTTGGACAGCTCCAAGAATGAACATCCAATAAAGTAGTAACTGCTGTTTTGGCAAGCTATGCAGTTGTTAATAACTTTCTTTATCACCTTCTTCCGCAGGAAACAAATTTGGAGAAAGAGGAGCACGCTATTGCGCAAACGCTATAAATGTAAGGATCAGACCCCCCCT
>NW_004797340.1:275799-276904 GCF_000002075.1 Aplysia californica
CACACACACACACACACACACACACACTCACACATACACACACCAAACACACAAAGAGCCTCAAAACATTTTCCTATTTATACATAATATTAAAGAACTTGTGATAATCTGAAGAAACGTCCCAGTACGAATATCAAGGTCCCACGTAGATCAATTCTAAACTCCGACAATGCGATTAACCTCAACGCACAGAACAAAGTTGGCACACAGCAATTTCTGGTCCTAACCAAACGCTCATAGTTCCAGTTCTCGTAACAACTGTTTTATATCGGGGGACTTTTTCAAATGTTAATTATAGGTCTTAGAGTCTGGCTGGGGTGAGGGTGGAAAAGAGGACGGGAGGGGGAAGTGTATTGTTTTGGGTCCAGACTCCCTTAGCTAGTTACTCGCACTCTCATCCTCGGTAAAATTCCTTCTATAAAACGCGACTTTCTACAGCTTCTCTGGAGTCTGGGCCATATAAAGTTATAGAATAAAGTAAGCCATAAATCGAACATTACACATGATCATGGGTGGCGAAACATTAATAGTCATTAAAGATTTGAAACATGCTGACAACAAATGCGCTGAAAGTAACTAGAGACAGGTTTAATGACAATATTACAAATAAACTGAAAGCTGTAAATGTGCTGTTCGTCTAGACAGTCTGGCCGTTTAATTGTAAGCAACTGGGAAGCCAAATTGGCAATCTCTTTGGTCTCTTTGCGGCCTTTGGTCATTTGCTGAATTCGCTGGCTTGGAGCCTGGCGTTCGCGCATAGTTGCTCATCGAAACAAATGACAGTATATCTGAGCCAGCATTGATAAAACAGGCAAAAGAAAAGCGTTTCTATAGTGCGACAACATAACAGTAAACCCCCTATCAATCATCCTTTGTGGCACCTTAAGACGAACAAAGTGCTTTTTGAATAATGTTAAATATTTGTTTGGGTTTACTAAAGACTGAATGAAAATTATTATCATTAATAATTTTTCCACTGTCTAGCCGCCAAGAAAACGACCCATAAACGTTCGCAGATAGATAGATAGATAGATAGATAGATAGATAGATAGATAGATAGATAGATAGATAGATAGACACGCAGACAGACAGACAGACAGACAAA
>NW_004797340.1:278907-290377 GCF_000002075.1 Aplysia californica
ACTTTCTCTCTCTCTCTCTCTCTCTCTCTCTCTCTCTCTCTCATATGACCTTATGCAGTTGCGAGCACTATAAAACTTTTACCAAACTAAACTTAAGTGTTGACAGGTTTATTGGCCATAGTCGAATAAATTCATACACAGTCATAACATGATATCTCAGAGCTACCTTTTGAGGGTATTTTTTGTCTGTGATTTGACGACGTCATCATCGGTAACACAGGATACCTGAGCCTTTCTGTTGCCCACAAAAGAATATATGAGTTAAACAAACGATACTTTGTGCTCTCTTACTTTGTGTGAGGTATGTTATTCTGGATGTTTAAAAGTCCGTATTGACACTGTAAGATAATAAGAAGGTGTACCTTCGAATCTAAAAGGTTAAGCTAAGTGGGTAGATAGAGTCTTGAAAACTGGCTACTCCATCTCGCTGGGGTTCGAACCACAGCCACATAGCCCATCATGATATCAGGTTGGTTCTTGGCGCGCCATGTTGGATTGTGAATGCGACCAAAACAGTTGCACACTACAAACATTCATCCTACATTATATATTATATTGTATGATCTTCAATTCTTGGCCTACGTGGACAAAGCAAGCCCTTTTTGTGTGCTTTTTCAGTAATTCACGAGCTTTGGGTTCCAGAGAAAAATACTATGTAGCATATTTCTGTAAGAAAAATATCATGATTTATGACAAAGTATAGTGACTGTCTCATACTGACTTTATAATAGAGCGTAAACAAGAAGCAACTTCAATAAAGTCGAATACTAACTAAGATTTCAGTTGACATAGACATTCTCTCAATGTTCATTTATCTTTTAAGGACTTGAATCACTTTTTGTCGCGCCGTTTTAGCTTTCGACTTCGACGATGTTGTTTCTTCTATCTACTACCCTTATTTTGATTAAGCATTACTATAATGCTCTTAATTTTTGTATTTCGCAGATGAACACCAGGCTTCGAGTTCTGAAGCTGCGCATGAATGGCTGTGGGGAGGAAGGAGGTCGAACTCTGATTGGTGCACTCCGCTACAACGACTCTTTGCATCACCTTGACCTTAGTGCCAACCGATTCGGGAACGAAGCTGCAAGAGCCTTACAAAAAGCCCTGCCCTACTTAAGGTTGCAATCGTTGAAGGTAAAAAAATTGCTTTCCCCTCTCCTCTCCTCCCCTTTGAATCTACTTGACCGTGCACTTGAACAGATAAGGGCCTTGACGAGCTACAATTGTCGCGCAGTAAATTCGACCCAAAAAGTGTCGCTTACTTTTGTGTGGCAGCCACACGGGACAACATTAAACGCTACTGCTCAGTTCAACATGGACGATCTGAGTGTCAGCGTGGCTTTGTTCATGGTGCTGAGAAGAATCTTTAAAAAAAGGAAAGCGGCAAAGACGATTTTGGGGTCACCCCATTGTTTCTCACAGATTACTAAGAGGACAGTTTTACACCGTAAATGAAGAACTTCAAGAAAATGTGTCAACATTCTTCAATTACTTTCTTATGCCCAAAGCCTGTTTCTTGATAAGAAGACATGGTTGCACTGGGAATACTTTCGGGTTGAATGAGCAGCGAGAAAAAACACTTTTAAATATTAAGGAATGCGCCGGCGGCAATAAATACATCTCGTGTGTCTGCGTCCCTAAACGGTGTGCTTCACCAAAACGCTGGTGTGTCGCGGAGTGGCAGAATGTGGGCGATACATGTCTGCTACATCAGGACTGAAAATAATGCCTGCCGTTCGTGTGACCGCTCCCTTTGTCTACAGTGTATCACCTAACTGTGTGGTAATTCCAGCGGCGTTTTATACATCTCGTCTGTCAAGGCCCTTACTGAAATCTGCTAGCTAAGCGTAGGCAAAGTCCAAGGTTTCCCTAGTCGTAATTTCTAACGCCTTCACTCACTCATGCACTCACTCATGCACTCACTCACTCACTCACTCACTTGACACGAGAGTGCTTTACTGACTGACTGACTTGCTTGCCTGCGTATTTCCTTTTCTTGTTTGCTTGCTTGCTTGCTTGTTTGCTTACTTGCTTACTTACTTACGTACTTACGTACTTACGTACGTACTTACGTACTTACGTACTTTCTTACTTACTTATCTACTTACCTACTTACCTTTACTTACTTACTTGCTTACTTGCTTATTTGCTTACTTGCTTACTTGCTTACTTGCTTGCTTACTTACTTACTTACTTACTTGCTTACTTGCTTACTCCCTTATCTACCTACCTACTTGCCTATTAACTTAATTACTTACTTGCTTACTTACTTACTTATTTGGTCACTTACTTACTCACTCACTCACTCACTCACTCACTCACTTACTAACTAACTAACTAACTTACTTATCTGATCATATTCCTATAGCTGCCAGTTGGTCTACCTTTTCTTTTTTTAAATTTGGTCTTCAGTATCATGCATGATAGGCAATCGTGCATCTGACATTCTGAAAACACGTCACAAATATCTCCATTAATTTTCTTTTTATGGTCGTATTCATATCTTCAATACCAGCTCTTTACGAGTTTCAATATTTGTGACAAATCCTTCCCATTTTATTAACCAAATAGTTCGTAGACGTTTCGTTTGAAAGCTTTTAGATTTTTCTTTGATTGCTTTGTTTCTTTTCCATATATCTGAAACATTCACCAGTCGTGTCAAAACATTGTTATTATATAAATGCTTTAGTTTTCAATGTGATGATCTTTGAATTCCAAATTTATCAATTCATTAAGTTCGGAAAATACAAGTATGACGGAAGCAGTTTCCGGTAACAATCGCAATACGTCTAGTTTGGGAAAAATGATTACAATGCAAAATGTATCTGCTGATCTTGACAATTAATTGACAATTAAATGTATTTCATACAGTAATGATTCAGTATTTCCCAAATGTGGGCAATTTGTCTATCCAATACATATTACGATGTCTTTTCTCTGACTCATTACAAAGTTAATAGCAATTCCAAAAAAGTGCAGTTGATAGTTTAAAGCCATATCTGACCCCAGTATTTGTTTCAATGTGTGGACAGTTCAGGACACAGCTCCTAGCCTAGATGTAATACATATAGGGACTCTTGTTTGTTAAACATTTTGGGATACCATAAATTGCAAGAATTTGCCACAAGACTTTTCGGTTTGTGCTGTCAAAAGCTTTTTTCAAAGTCCACAGATTTTATATAAATTGGGACATTCATTCCATGTTTCTAAAAATAAATAATTAGATAAATAATTATTGATCTGTACATGGTCTCTCAGGTCAAAATCCTGTTTATTCTTTTTCCAGTCTTTCATCGATAGCTGTTTTAATACGTGACAATAATATAATTGAACATAATGGTTTTCCTGGCACTGATTAAGCATCGTTTCTCCCCTTTTGCAAGTCTTTTAAATCTTTTCTGAAAATTTCATTATGTTCGCTTTTCTCTCTTCCATCGGTGTGCACTCTGTTTCAACAGCTTTATTAAGTGATATATATTATAATGTCTAATTTATTAAGTGATATATATTATAATGTCTAACAACCTTCTTCTCCAGTTACCTTAAAAATCTCTGCTTTGGTTCTCCGGGACTTCTCTCACATTTCATTTTCATTACAGCTGATACAAATTTCGGGCATGAGTATTTAATTGGTGATTCTTATGTTCAATTCTTCCATTGACTGCAAATCTTAAAATTTGAATTATCAAGTGGGGGTGGTGGGTTCAAAATTTCTTGGAAATGTTCTGCTTATTGTTCCTTCTTGTCATCTAATGATGGTGGTTGGGTTGTCTTGATGCCATGTTCCTTTTCCACTGGGCCGTCTGGTGAGTTTCTAGTCTCCACCTAGTCTTGGTAATTTGACAAAGTTCTCTCGTGTCAGTTCTATTTGCTGCTTCTTCCGCATCAACACTTTGCGTCTCTATGAATTCTTTTTTAATTTTTCCTCACCTTCCTTTAACTTTTTGGTGTAATTTTCTCTGCATTTGTCCTGGGGATCCATTTTTGTTAAATGCAGTGGCTTGCAGCCTTTTCTGTTTTGCTTCTTTTTTTTCACTTAAAATCTATCATATTCATTTATTGATGGACAATGATTCCGAAAGCCCCACCTCTTAAAAGTCCCGAGAGCGTTAATAATTATATGAACACTAAACCCATGCCGCACCAGATAGCTTACTGCCGAGGACCGTGGGTCGCAGGGGCATGAGGAGTTAATAGTCTCCGAACACCGTCTATTGAAGTGTCACACTACATACCAATAATTCCATTACCCAGCGACTTTTGAGTACTTTGCTCTTAATAAAATTGCTGGGCTTTTATCTACATATCCAAGCGCCCCCACCCCCACCCCCTCCTTCCAAAATGTTCTGATATTTCCGTTTGATTGTTTAAAGTTAAAACAAGCCCCCCCCCCCCCGCGCTCCTTACAGTGTTGAAAGTGCGTTGAACCCAGCCATACATTCACCTGTTCTCTCTTCCTCTCTGCCCTGCCAGCTGGCCTACAACCCTCTCACATCGGAGACGGCTGAGAAGATTCTGAGGACACTGCTTACCCTCGAGGCTCCTCCTCTTGTCGAGCTCGACTTGAACGTGAGTTTGTCCATTGATTGGAAAATTATGATAAGAGTTATTACGTAATAATAAAAACAATAATAATGATACTACTACTACTACTACTACTACTACTACTACTACTACTACTACTACTACTACTACTACTACTACTGCTACTACTACTACTGCTACTGCTACTACTAATGATATGAAAATGAAAATAATAATAATAATAATAATAATAATAATAATAATAATAATAATAATTGTAATTGGGGATCTAACTGGTATTGATGATGATGATTTTGTTTTGTTTCCTTAATGGGCCTGGTGGACTCCACTAGGAAATCTTCGAGCGAGAGCGAGGCTCTTTTTCTGGGGCTCCATGGTCATTATACTCAGAAGCACCTCCACTCGTTCAAATAACTCAATTAGAATTGCTATTGTGATGATGATGATGATGATGATGATGATGATGATGATGATGATGATGATGATGAATACTGTTATCACTACTTTTACTACTGGGATTATCTTCCTAATAAAGGGTGTGATAGTTGAGGACGACTTCCAACTACTCGCCGAAGAACTGACCCAACGACAGGTATCTATTCACTACCACATCCCGCCCTCCAGCCGAGAACGCTCCCGCGACCTGCCCATAGAGACGCTGAATCAGGTGATCAACTTCCTTGACGACGTGGAGATGGATCCGGAGTTGTTGTTTCCTGACCCGAATGAAGGAGAGCTCATCATGACAGTGGCCGATCTCTTTAGGCATATGGAGGTACAGATTGGGAACTTGTTCTAACGATGTGTTGTTTTCTGCATGAACTAGTAGTGTACAATATTTTTGTCTCCCCCCCCCCCCCCAAATAAAAAGAAAGTGCCCGGAGGAAACAGTGGTTACAGTTTTGCTTACTTGAGGCCTTTATCTTTGCTATGGAAAACGGTGGAACAGAATTCGCTAGTACGAGAATTAAGATGCTTTCTTCGACTTGTACTGTAATATGTTACATTTGACAGTGAATAGCATAATAGCCTCTCTCTCTCTCTCTCTCTCTCTCTCTCTCTCTCTCTCTCTCTCTCTCTCTCTCTCTCTCTCTCTCTCTCTCTCCCTCTCTTCTTTCCATCTCCGTCTTTTTTTCTCTCTTTCCCTCTCATCTTTTGTTTTTACATTAAGAACAATTCACAACTAACTGCCACTTTAGGCTCTCGACTGTTACAGTTTGCTCCTATATCAGCAAAAGTAATTACATATTATACCACTGTCTTCAGGAAAGTAAAAGCAGTAATAATAATAGCATTAATAATTAATAGTCATAAAAATGATAGCATCAACTGCAGTAACAACAACACCACCAACAACAACAAGAAACAACAACAATCATAATAATGTTAATAGTAAAACATTAAAAAAGTAATTATAATATTCGTGCGGCGTATCTTCCCTCTTCCTCTTCTCCTTCAGGGATCTGGAATGTTTAAAGACACAACGAGACTTCTGAAGCTAAAGCAGGAATCTCAGAGAGACTTTAAACGAAGATTTCTGATCAGGTGAGTGGTTACTGATTCATGCATGCACCCCCCCCCCCCAACCCGCCCTCCCCGGCCTCACCCAAAGCTAAAAAAGTAAGAAAAAAGAAACTGAAAAAAGAAGAACACTCAGATTAGAAAGTGTGGATACATTGTATCACTGCAGAAAAACAGCGATACTTGTGAGATGAGTTGTCTTTGCCAGCTTGGAATCTTGTCGCTTGCATGCAAAGTGGAAGGCATGCACAATATTCTTGGTACAGGTATAGACAGATAGACATGTAGCCAGATAGCTAGCTAGCTAGATAAACAGATAGATGAACAGAAAGATAGACAAATAGATAGACAGAGAGATAGACAAATAGATAGATTGATTGATTGATAGACAGGTAGATGGATGGATGGAGGGATGGATTGATAGACAGATAGATGGATATGTAGATAGATGTCCAGTCCTACTAACTTTATCAGAATTCTTTTCGTTTTTCCTTGTGTCTTTTCAGAGAATTGTTTTTGGTGAATTCTCAGCGACGTCAGTCTTTCGTTGATGCCATGACAACGGCCCAAGCTGTGGATAACCTTGACCTGACTCTAGGTTCCATCGAACCCTTGACGACTGGGCGGTCGTCATTCTCGGCGGACACTGGCTCAGTTTGAACTAAGAATAATATCACTAAATATTTGCCAGAAAGACATTTTTGGAAAATAGAGAGCAGATTTCTGTCTGTAGTTCTCCGCTCAGAAAGGGGAATGTGTGAATGAAGTTATATGGACGGGAGTGGGGGGATGATGTGCCTTTTGACCCTGTTGGCCTTGTACTTTTTCTGAAAAACAAGACATTGTAGACTTTGGACTCGCAGTGGATATGGCACTTAGCTATTCAGCTGTCAAGGCCTACAATCTACGTAATTTTTGTTCTTAACCGGAAATGATTTTCGCCATGCTGTTTTTTTAAATTTCAAATTTGAAAGTTATTTCGGTTTATTCAGGTTAAAATATGGAGTATCCCTCAATCTTTAATATGTTTTACAACAATTTCAGAACGGACAGACAATTGTGTTACTTCTATTTGAGACGTAATTGTGCTGTCTCCGTGCTTGAAAGAAAGGTAGTTTGTTTTCCAAACAGTATTCTACTCTCTCTTTTTTCTTCCGTTTGAATAAAAGCTGAGTCAGTCCACGCCATCATAATTATTAGTTTTGGTCAAGTATTAAAATTCCATTCGATTGATGTTTTTACAAACAAATACGTTGTGAATCTACTCTGACCTATTTACTTCTGTGGCTATAAACTATACTTAAATTCATTTTATAGAAACAAATTGTTTTACGACACAGTGGAATCAGGCGCTCTCTAATTTTAGGGCATACGGAGATATCGGTATCATCTCAAAACCTGTTCATTTGCCTTGCTTTTGATGCAATAAGAATTGCCCAACTGGAAAAAAATATGATGATTTCTTCAATTTTAATATTTTGATGAGTGTCTGATTTTACCACAATTCCAAACAGATGTATTGTACTTTTCGTGCAGATTGAGTAAATTAGATTACGGAAGGTTTGACTGAGGCAGAGAAACCGATCATGACTAAGAAATGGGGCATAAAAAGAAAATGATTCCGGGTATGTCCACAATACTAAAAGAATCATTGTTTGGCAGTATACTTTAATAAATGTGGTAGCGAGCAGTTGTACAATCTAATGAAGTTGTTATATCAGTGAATGGGTTTACGCACTATACGCTCCATCATGCCATTTAACCGGCTCCTTCCATGTCCTCAAGAGAAAGAGGCCCACTGTCCAAGCCCACAGGTAAAGGGTGCCTCACTCTCTTCTTGCTGCCTTGCAAAGCGCTGCGCGTGTTCGTTTGGCACCGGGTATCCGGTTACCACTTAATTGCATTACTGCTCACGGCTACACCTCTTGTTTGTTTGTAGTTTAAGAGCCTGGTATCGACGCCATTTAATTAAGAAGTACATGTAATAAAAGAAACCACCCTATTGCCCGTTAAGTTCGTTTTGTGCGTTGTGTTGTATGTTGTAGTGTTGTAACCACCTTCAGCATTTTGTGAACAATGTTTTCTTAATATCGCCTTCGCTTTTTTTGGATTATGGTTTCTTTAGTGCAGAAAGAAAGATATGGTGCTATTCCAAAAATTTCAGTCTATTTTCAAGTTATTAGTTCCTCTACTGTGGCGTTTCCATTACTTTTGAAACATACAGATCACTCCAAAGAGTCTACCACACTTTCCTGATATCAAATAAGTCAAGACAGTCAACTCACAGTTCAGAAGAAAGAAATGACAGTGAATTTGAATTTTTTATGAGACAAATTGTTCTTTTGAAATCTCCAAGAAATGGGTGACTGTATAATGTTGAAGATTTATCCTTGCGTTTTCGTCACATGCACAGAACACACAGTAAAAACAACTGTGACAATGTACAGTGTTTTTGTGTGTGCTTCCACTGACAATGACAATGTATTTTTCCAGTGAAATTTTTGTTTTTTTTAATTGCTTACTAATATATCATATTACTAGATAACTACCTGTTTCCATATTGTTTGTGTTTGTAGCACGTGCTTGTGAAGATTGTAAAGCCTTCCTTTATCAACCTTTTAAATATTGTTCTTTTTGTTTGCAGCCTAACACATATCTTTACAAAAATAGCAACTTAGTTACTACAGTGCTTTCCTTTACACTTGTACTACCTCTTGCCTCTCTATACATTCATCGACACCAGTAGACGTTCTTTTCCTATTTTTAAATCATTTTCTGATAAGTGTTTTACTACGGCGCAGGGAACTGCATAATGTGCAGAAAGTGGAGACGAAAGCAGAGGACAGAACATTGCTAGACAACAGGAAAGAAGAAGAAAATTTCTCCGTCGCCACCCGGATTCGAACCCCGGACCTTTGAATGAGAGGTGTATACCTTAACCTATATGGCCACGAGAACCCCCTTCTCTTACTATGATTTTGGACTTTGCTTTTTTTTTTTCGTTAAAGCATTTATATGTCTTATTTTCGATGCCCTTTTGAAAGTAATAGTTGCGTTAAAGAAATAATATACCGTAAATGCCGTAAATTTGGACACTTATTATAAGTATGTTTTATCAGAGAGGGTTTACAGTAATAGAGAGGTGACACTCGTGGCGGCGCTCCGTAACAACAGTGCATTGTTTCGCGTATCGCCTGGCGCGGGGCGCGAAAACACTTGCTCAGGGATGCTGTCATGTTATGAGAAAATGTAGAACTGTCTGTAGTTAGTTCACTAGGTTACTAGGCCTTTAACAAACAAGGAGGCCTGTGAATTCTATCGCATGTTTTAGGCAACCACCTGCCTCCCTCGGCCATAAACTGTAAGACTTGTTTTTGGCTTAAGTTAACAAACATTCTAATAAACAAATAGACGCAGATACATTACTTCGTCTCTATAGATCTGAAAAAATAATATCACCGTAATTAAAGGAATAATCGGTTTAATTTTCAGCAAATCTACCCGTTCTCCAGTGTCTCTCTGTCATCTCTCTCTCCCTCTCTGTCTGTCTGTCTGTCTGTCTGTCTGTCTGTCTGTCTGTCTGTCTGTCTCTCTCTCTCTCGCACACACACACACACACACACACACACACACACACACACACACACACACACACACACACACACACACACACACACACACACACACACACACACACACACACAAACACACACATATTATATTAAATTCTCACAATTTCAGATCATGGAAAAGCACATGAAGCAATAATAATAGATCTACCACATAAAGAGTTTAGTAGGATCCCTAACACCTTCCATCCCCCATCCCATCCCCCCCCCCCCCAAAAAAAAAAGTGGTAATTGGACAAAGAAAGTAGCAAAACCGATCGATGGCACTTTGTATTTAGACATCTTTTCGCAGACCCAGGTAACGTATCTTTCACTTGTAGAATGCAAGCTCAATTTGGGCATTTAGACAGGAAAAAATCCCCCAATTTATAGCGGATATAACAAAGTTGAAGTGTGTTGAGTTTGTGCATGGAGTGTCAGTCTGGTAGGACCACAATCACATTGTCATTATTTTGATCTATATTTTTCTATTCATCAAAATATATTCGTTATCCTTTGGAAATCGAAAGAAAGTCAGATTTTGATTCTTATAGGTCCAGTTTATAGCAGAACACCATTGACATTTCGTGCTAACCGGGGCCATGCTTGTCTGCGATCAACGAAAA
Source organism: Aplysia californica (assembly GCF_000002075.1). Taxonomy (NCBI): domain Eukaryota; kingdom Metazoa; phylum Mollusca; class Gastropoda; order Aplysiida; family Aplysiidae; genus Aplysia; species Aplysia californica. The sequence continues at coordinate 289,211 of NW_004797340.1, forward strand.
TGCCTTGAACAATGAACGCAGTTTGTTTTGTTTACCGCGTTTCTCCACGATCAGCTGGTGGCCCAGATACGCGCATCCGGGCTAAGTGCCGTCTCTCTAGTATTACCTGTAAACTCTCTGGTATTACTGTAAACTCTCTGATACCGACCTATTATATGGCAATCCTTTCAAATACGCGTATACCTGTAGCATACCTAATCTGACTAAAGTATTCATACACTGTGTGTGTTCACAACACTAAGACGTGTTGATGGAAGAAGAATAAAACTATTTTTATAGTGATAAAACAGAAATGTGTCTTTTAGACCAGTTTTAAATACTACATTAGCCCACAGTGAGAGGCTGAGAGAGCCTACCCTTTTTACTTTACCGTACTTTTTTGTCTTCATCTTGCATCGTTAGGTGTCAAGTGGAAGTGCAATTTTCGCCCACAGGATAGGTGGGTGCCTTCTCGTGTGGCCTAACCCTGCCCTAGAAGCTAGATTCTATTGTGCTCAAGCACCTTTTTGATATTTTTATTGATTGATTGATTGATTGATTTATATACATTTCATTTTTTGGAAGGGGGGGGGGGGGGGTTCACCAGGTGACCGGGTCCTTTATTTCTTTGATGATCTGTGTGCTTCATGAGCGGTTTCTTCTCTGTTGATTTATGGACAGTTCTGTTCCCTGTGCAGTCTGCCCGTGTGACGTTGATTAGTTTTCTGAAACATTTCCCACCATGGTTCTTTGGATTTTCCTATGTTGAATAAGCACCAACCCTTTCTTCAAAACTCTTTAAAGTACAATTTTGAGTTCCCTTTTGTGTGAAAAAAAAAAAAAAAAGGGGGGGGGATGGGTGGGGGGGGGGGGGGGGGTGGGGGGGTTTGTGTGTGTGTGTGTGTGTGTGTGTGTGTGTGTGTGTGTGTGTGTGTGTGTGTGTGTGCGTGCGTGCGTGCGTGCATGCGTGTGTGTAAAAAAAAACAAAAAGGGGGAAGGAGTGGAGGCCGGAATAGATAAATAGATAGATAGATAGATAGATAGATAGATAGATAGAGAGAGAGAGAGAGAGAGAGAGAGGGAAAAAGAGCGGGGGTGTGTGTGTGGGTGGGTAGTGTGAGTCTGTATGTGTAGCGTGCCCAGACAGAGAAAAGAGAGTGAGATAAACCACGGAGATATAAACAGCAA
>NW_004797340.1:290477-299205 GCF_000002075.1 Aplysia californica
GGAGAGAGAGAGAGAGAGAGAGAGAGAGAGAGAGAGAGAGAGAGAGAGAGAGAGAGAGAGAGAGCAAACTTGTGAAGGTTTGTCGCCGATGTCCATGGTTTTGTTCATGAGTTATGTGTACGATATCTTGCTCAAGGACACATCCCACGGACCACCCACAAGAAAGCTGAGGCACCGTTGTTGCTTAACCTACTTTGTGAACTAGTGTTTATTCGCTCCTCGATTAGTCGAGTAAAAATAGATCTAAATGTAACTCTCGTAACTGGAGAGTACTTGACATCTTTGGGTCACGAGTCTATTACAAGTAAAAGTAAATTTGTTCTCGCATCCAATCCGGACAAAGGGAGACAACTTAGTGAGACAACTTCCTGGGCCTTTGGCATATTGTGATAGGGTAGTCAGTTCCTTTCTACGCCTCCTTTACTTCCCCAACTCAAAGTCAGGTACCCATTACTGCTGGGTGAGCAGGAGGGGGCGAAAAATATCCATGTCCGAACCGAGGCTCAAACCCAGACTTTTCTTTTCGGAAACGAGCGCACTAACCACTAGGCCACCGCACCCTCTCTATTACAAGTATGCTTTTTAAAAAAAATTTGTAGAACAGTTGGCAGTGTACATACTTACTCAAGACAATAATTGAGCTGTGTAACTTATTCAAGAAGAAAATCCTTAATGGACATACAATACACAGATCTAGCTCATTCGTACTGTGGGATTTGATTTCAAACGAGGTCACAGAATAAACAACTATTTATATCCTCTCTTTTTACACCGATGAGCATTGTTAATGTGTACACACGCCCCCGCCTTAACAAATCAACAGTCATGCTGCTCTCAGTTCCGCTGAAACGGAAAACCCTTACTTCTATGTCCCCCCCCCCCCTTTTTTTTTTAGCTTTTCATGAACAGCACCAGAGTCTTCATAAAGGTTGCAAGCTTCGTGTTTTCTGTACTTCGGTTTTGGTTATTCGTGGGAAACGCTCCTAGATTAGCCTGAGGTGTTGACTTTGTACATCATTCATCATTTACACATTGTTCTAGGTATGGTGTCGTTTTTGTTGTTGACCTCTTTTGTTGTTATTGTTGTTGTTCTTGCATTGTAGGGGGCTGCGTTCTCGTGGAGGAGTTGCAAGAGATTCTTATCTTTGGTCTCTGTACATCAAAAGTATTTTAAAACTGGGGCGGTCCCTTTTGCATACAGCAAGAAGAAATCATAATTGTATAATGTTGCGGGATATCAACTGCAAGGGGATCACAGTAATGCATTTTAAAAAGTCAGGGAAAAGCATCTTTCTGCTTTGAAATCCTGGAGACAAAATGGGAACCGAAAGAACTTACAAGTTTTTCACACGAAGTTCTACACGAATGATATCTCGCACTAAAAACAAAACAAAACAAAAGTTCAGACGGATCGCTAAGTTTTCCTATAGAAATATTGAATCTTGCCCAATACAGTGCCGGATAAGGTCGACGGTTGTCTCGTGTTGAGAGAAATTTGGGGAACAGAACGTGAGTCATCATAAACAGTGTCTCTGTCATCACCGCCCCAATGACAAACTCTGTTTTATGAACGAGCAGGTTCTCCTCAAACACACACATCTTTTTTCGTTAAACAGTTTTACCAAGTTTATCGCACATAAATCAAAGATGTCTATACTGATGGCTTCTTTAGTAAACTCTATCCACCCTCGTAGCAAAGACAAGAAAAAAGACAACATGATATTATTTTGGTTAAACGATTGGCTCCAGTGAATAGTTTATTATATACAGATGAGACAGAATCGGTGTCTCTGGTGTCGTGGTTATTAAGTGCTTTGCCAGAAGACGTGAGTTCGATTCCCGAGTGCTAAGAATTTGTATTACGAGTAAGTAACTCCATCTTTCCGCTGGGACTTTGTATAAGCCCGGATTGGTCCTGAAAAGCAAGATCGAAGCATTCCGCATTCCTCTTCATGAATTACTTACTTAAACTGTGTCGATAAAGACCGCCATTTTAATGAAGGAAGAATCAACTCAGCTGGTAAATAATCATGGTGTCAGGTTTTTTAATGCTCTGCAATAAACCTCATTGTTTCTACTAAATCTGAGACAGAGGTTCAATTTATGATTCATGATTGTTTCTACAAGCTTCCCGTAATTTTCATGGTCACCAATCATCGATGTAGACAGATTATATAAGACTGCAATTAATTAGACAATTTTCAGTACACAGGGTGACTCTTACTCTCTAAATGAATCAAAGTTAACCTCTAGTAATCCCGTGGCCACGAGTCGTATTTCTGACGACAGCCAAATATCGGAAATACCGTAATACCTCGGCAAATAAAGTGTCATCAAGCAGCCGAGCCAATATTCTCTGACGATAACTTCGTCACCACCATTTAGCCATAGGTCTACTTCCAGCGAGGGCGCATTGGTTTGTGGAAAATGTAAAGATCAATATTTGAGAAAAAGAGATAGAAGTGCAATCAATTTTTCCGTTTGTCTTTTGTCAAATTGACCAAAACCGTTTCGGACGCAATATCGGCTTTGGGATGCTCTAGCTGCTTAAGTCAGGGCATGAAGGAGACAAATGTCAGTCAGGAGAACCATTCGCACGTACCAACCGACCGTTCCAACAATATCGAACATATATATATATACAAACGCAGACGCCCCGTTCGCATCCCTCTTAAGATCCCCAATCCCTGCTGATTCGGTGCCGCGAGTGCTCTCGCAGCTATGATCAACAAGGCCTTTGAACTTGCACACAGATCTTCACAGAACTGGATTGACCTGTTCCTCTCCCATTCTGGAGGTGGATGGTCACTCCTGCACGACTCGCCGACATCCCAGATGCGGGCCAATTTGTCCAACGTCAGTTCTTGCTTGAAACAGTTCCAGTCACTCCAACATAATGCTTACCCCTGAACGAACCACGGAACCTACATCAACAGACCAATCTACCCAAGCAGGTAGACTTCGTTCAGCTGTGAACGCCAAGCTTAACGTGGGAGTCTCGGGACAGCTGTTCGCGTGGTCGCGTCAGACGCTTCTGTTTTGCAAACAACTACGAAAGGACCTTCAGAAATCCCAGATATATGTAACTCGGCCATCCCATCCGCTTCCGATGACGACATCACCACAACTTTAAAGTAATTCCTAGCCAGCTCTAGCGGTGGTGTCGATGGCCTCCGTCCTAGCCACCTGAAAGATCTTCTCGGTCCTACCTCTGCAGAGGCTGACTGGAGACTCTCGATCCATTAAAAAACGAGACCATGTCACTCCATTATTAAAAGAACTGCATTGGCTCCCTGTAAAAGAAAGAATAATATTTAAAATCTGCGTCATGTGTTTCAAATGTGTAAATAAAACTGCTCCTTTTTATCTACAAGAACTTATCAGTATATATAAACCAATGAGAAACCTAAGATCATCAAACGATAACACCCTACTTGTGACACCTGTAAAATCATACAAATCATATGGAGAGATCTTTCTCATATCTTGGTCCATTTATGTGGAACAGATTACCCATGAAACTAAGACAAATAAAAACACTTGATAGCTTCAAAAGACATCTTAAACATTTTTTGTTCCTACAGGCCTATCCTTCATAAGCTTTTAAAGTTATCTTTCATTATAGTTGTTCTGTTCCTATGTCTGGATGAAAATAGTCTCTGTGAGTGTGTGTGCGCGCGCGCGCGCGTGTGTGTGTGTGTGTGTGTGTGTGTGTGTGAGTGTATGTGTATGTGTGTATGCATTAATGTATATTGCATGAGAAGAAAGGAAGTAGTAAGAAAGGTTTTTGAAAAATGAGTATTCCAAAATAAAGCGCATTGAGCTACTATTTTTTTTGGAAATGTGCTATATAAATGTTAAATATTATTATTATTTTATTTACTATTATTACTGCCCTCATCAACCGTATCCAGGGTACGAAAATCCCTGATTTAGCTGGACAGATGTTCTTCTCCCAAACCTTACCGCGTTAAGGAAAAAAGACATCGGCATCAGCCCGGTAGCTGTGGAGAATGTTTTCCGCAGACTTGCGTCTAAAGGGGTCTGCCATCCCGTAACAAAACGTCTCAGCCAGGAACTTACCTACCCCCAGTGGGTCCGGGGGATATAAATAGACCCACTGCTCCACCAGCAAGAGGTGCAACCCCTTCACTGGCGATTTGTCACCTATGGACATCTACGCTCAGGTGCACATGGGCGACACTTGTTTTGGTGTATCGTCTGTCTTCTATCGTCTTCCTTCCCTCTCCTTTCGTCCTTCCCCGAGCTGCCCGGGGAATAAAATAAAAATAGTTGGCTGTCCCATCACCAGGCGCTGGTGGGATGCCACTTGTACGTCACTAGCTCTCTGACGTTGGGATGGCATCTTTTGTCCGCTCTTGCTATGTCTTCTGTCCATCTATCTTTCTTTCCGATCTGTCGACTGAAGGTCCGGTCCAGCAAAAAATAGACCCCAAATCCCTGCAACGCGAGGCACCCCGTTGACCGTGGGGTGCGACCCGTACGACCGGAGAAAGGGACCCTGGTGGCTGAGGTGTGGCTTTCCTCACCAACACGCCACTTTGGCCCTGGATTCGGTCTAGACGGGCGGGTGCAGTGGCCTACTGCACTCAATCGGTTGCGACCGGTTCATAGAACCGGTTTTTGGCCAATCTTGGTTAGAAGGCAAGATTTCTTGCCGTCTCATTAGGAGTATACCCCCAGGGTAGCCCTGACACCAGCTATGGACTTCCGAGCGGTGTCCCCTTGTTGGACTCGGTGGGGGTGGGGAGCCCTGGAGATGAATAAAAAACAAAATACACATGGATTCAATCAAAAACATTTCTCCCACCCCAATTCCCCACAAGTTTCAGACAGGAAAAGCAGGTGCAACTTCTGGCCTGGGCAAGAGAAAGAAGGGCCTTTCGGGCGAAGATGCTGACCATGTCAGCATCTGGGACTTGCCTAAAAGAACATCGTTGGGGTGATCACACAAGTCACTGAAAGATTTCGGTATATACAAACCAAAATATATTTAAAAACTAGGATCCACGGACCTCATGGTACAAGTCAGTTCAAGCATAGAATCAGGCAAACTGTTGGCCTGCACCTCGTTTGGTGGCATCTCTGTATGTGTTCAGCCACACAGAAGTCTGAACACATCCAAGGGTGTCATCAAAAGCCGGGAGCTCTGCGGCTGTACGGAAGAAGAGATGGTTCAGGAGGTCGATGGAATTGTCCACGCTCGTCGTATCAAAATCCGGCGGGATGGCAAGGAAATCTGGACAAACACGTGGATCCTTACCTTCAACACACCCACATCACCAACAAAATTAGACATCGCATACTTACAACTCGAAGTTAGACCATATATACCGAAACCGATGCGTTGTTTCAACTGTCAGCGCTTCGGACACACACAGCTGCGCTGTCGTGGTGCAGTGTGTCCTCGCTGCGGCAAGGAAGGACACTCTGAGGAGACCTGCTCTGCAGATCCCTGGTGTCCAAATTGTCGACGGAGTGTCCGAAGTGGTGTCAGGAGAAAGCCATCCTAACACATAGGGCCCAGTACGGCGGAACGTTCGCTCAAGCAAGAGCATCGCTTTACCCAAAGGGATCAACGCCGAAGAATGCAACAAAAACATATTCAGAAGTTCTGAAGACTGTCCCAGGGTCAGTAAACCCAACCCGAAAGGTCCTTCAGACATATAGAAAGCAGAACACCAGCAAAAAACAACACTCCAGTCTGGAGACAGAGGAGGACATGGAGTCCACTTCCTCCCGTCCTATCTCTCCCACTCTCCATCCGCCATCTCCCCTCACCCCCTTCATCATCCTCACCCTCATCATTTTCATCATCACCCCCCATCATCATCTTCACCCACAACATCCTCACCATCATCATCCTCACACAAATCACCACATCCTACACCCTCATTGCTTCAACCTCCATCTCATCATCCTTCATCCAATAATGCCCCTCCACCCACTCCTCTACCCGCATCCGGGACTCCGGTCCTCCTCCCCTTCCACACTCTTCTTTAAAAAAAAAAGCTGCGGTCCACCGTGACCGCAGCAAAACAAAACAAAGACGAAGGTCACCTACGACTCCCCCAAAAATGTACCGAACCCGTGCCCTCAAAATAAATAAAAATGGCAGTTCTTCAGTGGAACATTCGCGGTTTGCGTACAAACCAGGCAGAACTCTCTTATCTTTTGACCTCACACACCCCAAATGTAATCTGTCTGTTAGAGACTAAATTGCCAACACCCACATTCACATTAAAAAAACTATCAAACTTACAACCAAATATACACCGACAACCAAATGGCCTCTGGGGGCAACTCCATTTTAATAAATAACCAAACACGACACAGACAAATGCAACAAAACACAACACTTCAGGCAGTTGCAGTCAGGGTCACCCTACACCGTCCTATAATTATCTGTTCAATATACATCCCTCCAAATTATCCTCTATCTTTAAGAGAACTAAAAATCCTCAGAGACCAGCTCCCACAACCCTTCATCATGTTGGGAGATTTTAATGCGCATAGCCCTCTTTGGGAAAATGAACCAACTGACACTAAAGGTAAGATCATAGAAGATTTCTTAACACAAACCAATACTAGTATTTTTAACGACAATTCCCCAACTTTTCAAAATTCAAATAACTTAAACTTTTCATCCATAGATTTAACTCTATATAATCCAGATCTAATTCCACACTTTCAGTGGTCGGTCCTGGACGACCCACACGGATCGAACCACTTCCCCATCAACTTAATTCCAGACATTCCACACCGAACTCCTATCCTGGACCGTTTCAATCTTAAAAGAGCGGACTGGGATGGGTTTCACATGGAATGTCTGGAGAAACTCAATCCATCTCAAACACAAACACAAACTTTTGAACGATTTCATGAAACCCTTCTCGAGATCGTTCAAAAACACATACCAAAATTATCCACCAAACCCCGAAAAAATAAATGTTGGTTCACTGAAGACTGCCAAAAAGCTGTTGCGCCAAAAAATGAGCTCCCAGGAAGTTCACCAACTCTAAAACAAACGAAGACCTCATTAATTTCAAAATTGCGTGAGCCCAAAGCACGCAGAATAACCAGAACAGCCAAAAAACATCTTTTCGAAATTATGTCTCTAAAATAAACAACAACACACCAATGCACAAAGTCTGGAAGATGATAAAGAAATTAAAAGGTACTAAAAAGACACAATCAAACACATCCTAAAACCGAATAACTCCTTCGTAGAAACCGAAAAAAACAGTAGTTGACTGTATAGCATCAACTCTCTCCGGAAATTCCTCTACCCACAATTACAACCCTGAATTAAAAAAAGTAAAAATGTCTTCTGAAAAGACAACTCGTGATTTTACCACTTCAAATGAAGAAAACTATTGTTGCAGCTTTTCTCTTTATGAATTAAAATGTAATATTGCAGAACTATCAAACACAGCTCCAGGCCCTGATCAAATACACAACGAAATCATCAGACGTCTTCAAGACGAAACACTTCTATTACTCCTTGATATTTACAATGAACTCTGGCATTCTCAACAATTTCCGAACAGTTGGCGTCTTGCCACTATTATACCAATCCCAAAACCAGGAAAAGGACACTCTAACCCATCAAACTACCGTCCCATAGCCCTTACAAACTGTTTCTGCTAACTTATGGAAAAGCTTATTAACAAACGTCTAATGTGGTTTCTCGAAACCTCAAACTCCTTATCCAATTTCCAATGCAGTTTTCGCAAAAATCGCTCTACTATTGACCATCTCGTCCGACTTATCCAATCCTGAATGGGGAGGAGATACTGAAATACTTCTTCAACTTTACCGTTCCCTTGTCCGTTCCAGGCTGGACTATGCCAGTCCTGTTTACTGATCAGCCAGAAAGTTTTACCTTAAAATTTTAAATTTTAGACCCTGTTCAGAACCTTAGGCGCTTTCCGTACTTCACCAGTAGAAAGTTTACAGGCAGAAGCGCGTGAACCATCTTTAGGACTTAGAACGAAAAAACTCTCTTTGCAGGACGCTTTGAAACTTAGCTCAGTACCCCAAAACCCAGCCCACTAATGTGACTTTGGCCTTCCCGAAGATCTAAAAACTATATCCTCATTAGGAAATAAAGTAAGCCCTTTCGGAATAGGAATCGAGAAAGATCTCAAAGACATTGATTTTTCTGAAGACATAATCGAGCCCTTTGCCATGCCCAGCATACCCCCAAGGCATTTAACCAAACCAAACATAGATACTAGTCTTGAAAAACACAACAAAAAGTCTATAGACAAAACTAAATACTTAAGTATACTTAAAAAGAGGAAAAAAAACCAACAAAAAACAAACAACAAAAACACAAAAAAGACAACAACAACAACAAAAAAAAACGAAATTTTTTTCTCCCAGGGACTTTGAGTTCATGCACATAAAACTACAATCATCATAATGTTGGGGTTGCTAAGTGACGCGATAACCAGCACTATGGCAACAGTCAGTGTGGTACAAATGGCCCTAGCTGTGGTAATCATTGGCCTTCTGGTCAACTGGTTCTTGAAAAGGAATTCAGTCAAGCTACCACCTGGACCCACGCCGTTACCTTTTGTTGGGAATCTTCTAGATGTCACTGGTAAAGGTTGACACCTGTGTGTGTATGTGTGTGTGTGTGTGTGTGTGTGTGTGTATGTGTGTGTGTCTGTGTGTGTGTGTGTATGTGTGTGTGTCTGTG
>NW_004797340.1:300742-307027 GCF_000002075.1 Aplysia californica
TCTCTCTCTCTCTCTCTCCCCCTCTCTCTGTCTGTCTGTCTGTCAGTCTGTCTGTCTGTCTGTCAGTCAGTCTGTCTGTCTGTCTGTTTCTCTCTGTTTCTCTCTCTCTCTCCATCCCCTCCCCCCCTCTCTCTCTTTCTCTCTCCACGCAAACTGCTTCCCCCGGTTTTTCCAAAATGCTTTGTTTCGTCCACAAAAGTCCGTCTTCTAAGACGCCATTGTAAACAAGTGAGGTTTTCGTTCACTAACCGTGCCATGCGCACTGTTTCCACACCTTTGAAATTCTGGAGTGTACAACCACGAAATTGGAATAGAGAATCAATCTATACATCTAGTCAATATTCGGCAACTTGGAAACACGTGTGTCACTTTCTTCTCAAGATATATTGCTCCATTCCAGTACAGTGTAAATATAGTAGGCCAATGATTTTCAGTTGATGTTAAATGCACCAATCATTCCTTTCATCGAAAGGGGGCTCAGCTAGTTTTATAATGTGTAATTTACGAATCATTTCTCTGCACCTGTAACTTCCTACATTACGACTGTACCTGCTTTCTTACATTGACGCAGTTCTTGGAACTTGGGCCTAAATGCCAATTTTCACCACAGCAGACTTTTAAGTTAAGGAGGGGGGGCTACACCTGAAGGCTATCTCGCTTATTACTAGACAGTAGCATACATGTCCTTTCGTTCAGCAAATTATTAGAACGCGTGGAAAGACAGCGAGTATAATCCTGTTGTAGCGTGAAGAGAAATACACACACAAAAGGCCTTCCAGGACGAGACATGACTTTCGTACATTCACTCAAACAGCTTGGCGACTTTCCCTGAACTGTCACTCTTGAACTCAAGTACTACACAAAACAACACACGTACTACACATAACAACACACAAGGTTAGTCGCCACACACCTCCCCCCAGCACAGACGTCTCATGGGATCATTGGTAGCGTGTGGGTGGACGCACTTGACGTCCAGCACGTGACGTGAGTTGTCGATGGTGAACGGCTTCAGTATCTTGCTCTCGCCCATCGGTGTTCCTAACCGTAGGCTTTGGTTCCCGTAACACCGGAGGGCGGCCGCGTCGTGCTGGTTGCTGTGCAGATGGACAGGTTGGGTAGGGTCTACCTGTGCAGGCTTGAGGTGATCCACTAAGATACGTTCCGTGCGGCCTCTGATGTCCAGAAGGAAGGTCTTTTCTCCCGGAGCGAGAACCATGTAAGGACCTGTGTATGGTCTTTGAAGTGAACCTTTCACGGTATCTGTGCGGATGTAAGCATGCTTCGCTGTTAACAAAGATAGCGGAAAGAATGTGACTGGGTCACTGTGGTGGATAGCCGGTCTAGGCCTAGTGAACTGTGCTTTAGCTCGAAAAGTTGTTACAATTTTTGTTGCTGACCAGGTAGACGCTTCAGAGGGTAAAAGATCGCCTGGAACGGTCAGTGGCTCGCCATAGACCAGTTCTGCTGATGAATATCCCAGGTCATCCTTGGAAGCGGGTTCGTAGCCCAAGGAGTAGCCAAGGAAGTTCTTCCACCCAGTTTTTACCAGTGAGTCTGGCCTTCAATGCCGTTTTAAGTGAGCGATGGAACTGTTCGATCATTCCATTTGCTTGGGGGTGAAAAGCCGTTGTTCTATGTAAGCGTACTCCAAGGCATTGAGCTATATCAGTCCAAATTGCAGAAGTGAATTGAGATCCTCGGTCGATGATATATCGGCAGGAACACCAAAACGGGAGATCCAGCCTCCTATGAGAGCGTTAACACTTTAGTCTGTTGTTGTGTTAGGCAAAGGGATCGCCTCTGGCCATCGTGTGTTGCGGTCAATAATGGTTAAAAGATACCGTTGACCACAGGACTGAGGAGGTGGACCCACTATATCAATATTGATGTGTGAAAACCGCTTGTCGGGTACTCTAAATGTCTCTAGGAGAGCACGGCTGTGTTTCTGAATTTTCAACGTCTGGCTTTCGTGACACTGTCTCACCCAACTGCTGACCTGACGTCGTACGCCATGCCACACAAACTTTTCACAGACGATCTTAACTGTAGCCTTAACGCCTGGGTGTGAAAGTTTGTGTGCAGACTCAAACACCTGGCGTCTGAACTCTGGAGGCACAATGGGCCGAGCTTTGCCAGTTGAAATGTCGCAAAGGACTTCGGGACCTTCGTCGCTCAACTTCGTTTTAATGACCTTTATGCTTGTGAAAGCTGAAGTGTACACCTGTATATCAGCTGTATACGACTGCTGAGCAGCTGCTAAGGCTGCAAAATCTATGCCGAGTGAGACTGCATTAGTTGTGATCACAGCACGTGAGAGATAATCGGCAACAATGTTTGTCTTCCCAAATATGTGCCTGATGTCAGTGCTGAATTCCGAGATAGCAGATAGCTGTCTTTGCTGCCGGGCTGACCACAAGTCTGTAGTTTTTGACATTGCAGAGACCAACGGTTTGTGATCGGTGTAGATGATAAATTGCCTACCTTCCATCATGTACCGGAAATGGCGTATTGCAAGGTGTACACCTAAAAGCTCTCTATCAAAAGTGCTGTATTTCAATTCCGGCTTACGTAGTTGCCGGCTGAAAAAGGCGAGAGGCTCCCAACAATCATTCTTGTATTGCTCGAGGACAGCACCGACTGCCACATCAGATGCATCACAATTGGGCAGTCTGCGCACGGATAAACCAGAATAGATGCTTTACCTGAAAGGAATGTCTGGTTCATTTCATCGGTCCAACTTAGAGCTTGACGAGGCTTCTCTGTTTTCAGATCGTGGTAAAGTGGGTGCAAAATCGCAACGTTCTTGGGAAGGAAACGATAGTAAAAATTCAGTACACTCAGAAACTCCTGCAGCGCTTTGACTGTATTTGGCTTAGGAAACTCTTTAACGGCGTCAACCCTAGAGGGCATAGGTGACGAACCTGACACAAAAACCTGATGTCCTTAAGATCAAGTGATGTAACGCCTAAAAGACATTCCAGTTTTTTTCCAGTTTAATCCAAGGTGTCGCAACCGCTGAAAAACTGCGTTGAGGTCGTCGACGTGAGACTGGGCTGATGAACTAGCAACTAGGATATCGTCCAGATATACAAATGAATAATCTAGGTCCTGAAGCACTGTATCCATCAGTCGCTGAAATGTTTGTGCTGCATTCTTTAACCCGAATGGCATCCTCAAAAATTCCCACAAACCAAAGGGTGTGATCACTGCCGTTTTAGGTACGTCCTCGGGCGTCATGGGGATCTGATGATATCCTCGAACAAGATCAGTTTTAGAGAAAATGGTCTTACCAGTTAAGACGAGCAGAAAAGTCCTGAATATGGGGTATGGGGTAACGATCTGGGACTGTAGCATCGTTCAACTTGCGGTAATCTCCACATGGGCGGGAACCTCCGTCGTTTTTAGGCACAACATGCGGAGGCGGTGCCCAGGGGCTGTTTGATTTCCGTATTATGCCCATTTTCTCCATCTCAAGGAACTCCTTCTTTGCAGACGCGAGTTTGTCTGGTGCCAGACGACGAGCACGAGCAAAAACAGGTTGATCTTTGGTGGGAATAAAGTGGTGAACACCATGCTTGAGATCGGCTGAGGGAAGAAGTAGGCTTTAAGAGTTCGGGATACTCGTTGAGAATCTTGCGGAATCTATTGCTTGATGGTTCTATGAGGGCCCGATATGGGCCAGTTGAAATGGAACTGACCGAGCAAGAGATATGCGAGAAGTTTTCTGCCTCAATTAGACGGTGTCCTCGAACACAACTAATAAATTGTGCTGCCGGAGGAAATCAGCCCCCAGTAAGGGTCGCTTAACATTGGCTGATATCAAACGTGCTTTAAACACACGGTCACCAAAATGAAGAGGAATAACTTTGGATCCATAGGTCGCTATGGTTGTTCCGTTGGCTGCTTGCAAGGGTGGACCTGTCGCACCTGACGTTCTTTCAGCCCATGACGCTGGTGTCACAGAGACTTGCGCACCTGTGTCTATCAGGAAACGTTGTCCGTGACAAACAGCTGAGTTACTTTACAGTCTGTCGTCGGTGTCGTAAGAGTTGTTGTTGAGCAACATTGCGGACCAACAGTCGGATCTTCTACTTTTACTGCTGGCCCGCTCTCCCGTTTCCCTGATGCTTTTTGTGTTGGAAATTCTTAAAGTGCTTGCATGGACTGCTGCAGCGTCTTGCTTTTGATCCAAATTTTCGATGGAACCAGCTAATAGCATACGCTTCGGAAAGGTCTGAAACAGAATCGGTAGGTCGCACCGCTGTATAGACTTTCAAATTTGGCGAAAGGGAGTTGTACAGGTTATCCGCTTCTTTCGCTAATGCGCGGTAATCTGTTCTGTGGTGGGAGTTCGCCAGAGGAGCCCTAATAGGTTCTGGCAGCAGCTGTAAAAACATAATAATATGGCGAAAAAGAAAACACGGTTTGTGTTCTCCCGACAAAGCTAGCATTTTTTCCATCATCTCAGAGGGCCTGTTATCGCCCAGTTCTTTTATGCTCAATAAGGCTGCTACTTTTTCTTCTTCTGAGAAACTATAGGCCTCTATAAGGAAAGACTTGAGTGTGTCGTATTTTTTACTTGATGGAGGTGGGGAAATTATGGATAGAAGGGATCTTGCTGCTATAGCTGCATCAAGCGCCGCTACGACGTAGTAGTATTTTGTCTCGTCAGTTGTGATCCCACGCAAAGCAAATTGGGCCGCTGTTTGTGCGAACCACGCGGAAGGACAAGAAATCCAGAACGTAGGAAGTTTGAGTGCTACAGTTTCGATTGCCATGATTGTGAGAAACGTATCGCCTTTACTAGATTCTAGGTTATGCTAAATTAAATCTAGATCTCTAGACAAGGTTATCTTAAATCACGTTGGGGTCACCAATGTAGCATAATACATGTCCTTTCGTTCACCAAATTATTAGAAAGCGTAGTAAGACAGCAAGTATAGTCCTGTTGTAGCATGAAGAGAAATACACACACATACGGCCTTCCAGAACGAGACATGACATTCGTACATTCACTCGAACAGCTTGGCGACTTTCCCTGAACTGTCACTCATGAACTCACGTACTACACATAATAACACACGTACTACACATACCAACACACGTGCTACACATAACAACACACAAGGTTAGTCGCCACAGGACCGAATTTTACCAACTTTCACACATATAACAAGCATAGTAAGGAGTCTTTAAAACCGCAATTCAATTTGAGAAAAAAGTTTCGTTTTTTCATGGATACGGCGGCCATATTGGATTTTGTTGACATGTCTTACGTAATGAATACCGCACTTACTGCTCTTGGAAATTAATTATTTTTTTGCATGCGTGTTAACAAACATTAGGTCTAAAAGTGGGTCTGTTGTTTTTTTCCAAAACGAATTTTTAAAATTTTAATGAATTTTTTTCTGAGGTACCATCCAAGTTTGCAAAGAAACCGCGAAAATTAACACAGAAGACACCACCAACATAAAACTATTCCAAATATAACAAATTCAACAGACTAGTTTTTAGTATTACATTTTCTCTTCATTCTGTGAAAATTTCATGAAGATTGGATACAAAATGGTGGAGTTATTAAAAAAAGTACAGATAAAAGTCGCGTTTTGAGAAAACGGTCGGTAAAGAAAAAATAAAATATTGACTCTATGAGGAAATGGTGGTGATAAACATGCCCGGAATGGTAAAAAATACGGTTTTGAGGATTTTTATGCAATGAAATATTTGTAGGAGAGACTGAGGAAGCTAAAAATGCCTACAACTCAAATTCCATAATTTTGAGCCGAATCGGGGCTTTTTGGGTGCATAAAATGTTTCTTTTTTGACTCAACAACATTTCTGTGTTTATTTTACTTTGAAATGATTTTACATGATTTAAGGCCAAATAATGTAGATTTGCAGTTTCTCGCTAATTTCTCCAATGAAACCACGCAACCCCCACCTCCTTCAATAGCAAATATTTTGACTTCTATTCATGATAGATGAGTATTTTTTTCAAGGAGAGCAAGACGTGACGAACACGATTTAAAATGATACCTATAACTCCACACGTCCAAAAACTGACGAGCACGTGACTCCACCGCGTCGTGTCACATATTATGAGTCAGAGATTGTTTCATAAGCTCTGTTTAGAAAGCAAACACTTTTCTAGTTTTTATTGATAAGTAACGAGTGCTCAACTGAAGTCTCCGATTTGTGCGCTCTCTTCTTCTTCTTCTTCTTCTTCTCCTCCTCCTCCTCCTCTTCCTCCTCTTTCTCCTCCTCCTCCTCCTCCTCCTCCTC
>NW_004797340.1:309322-312658 GCF_000002075.1 Aplysia californica
CTCTCTCTCTCTCTCTCTCTCTCTCTCTCTCTCTCTCTTACTCTCTTCCCTTGAGAAACGTGTTTTGGCGTCTTACTTCCACGTTCTATGTGAATTTAGATAAATCTATATTCTTTTTATCACTCAAAAACAATGTCTACGCCACCCGCTTGAGTAATTTTGCAAAATTCATTCTGCCTACCTTCCCTCTCTACTCCCCTCTCTATTATACTCTCTGTAAGTTTGATGCGGTCAGTTGCTCAGTATGAGATTGAGGCCTGGGTATTAAAAAGAAGAGGATAAAAACAGAATCCAAGCAGCAAAAATGTGGTCAGATGCCTTGGGTCAGAGGGACGGATAAAAGAACAATTAAAGAACGTGCCGTGAAACAAATTGATACTCATCGCAGTACATGTATATTATTTTCTGTGACCAGCAAACGTAGACTCAACTACCTTGATGACGTAAATAGAAGCATCAAAACAAGCCCTGATGACAGCTGTGCTGCAGGGAAAATAGAGGGAAAGAGGAATAAGGGACGAGTTTTTATATCGTACATTGCAAACGTAAAATCTGTGGTCTACATCGTTACGAAATGATACATCAAGGCAGAGATTAAAGAAGAGGGGGCCTGCTGTGGCTAGGAATAGGGCGAGTTGCTTCTATTGTTTTCTCCAAGCCAACTGCTTCCTCGTCCACCATCACTTGTAACTTTGCGAAATAATTCCATTCACCTTTTTCTTTCCCTCCCCAGTCTCTCCGCCAGTACCTGACAGGATCTCAACACACAGAAAGAGTTCACGAGATCGTAGAGACAGCTGTTAACAATATGAAACACGAAAAAGGCCCTTTTGACATAGAGAAACACATGTTCCATATAGTCCTCAATGTCCTACACGTGTTGTGTTTTGGTAGCACTATCGCTGTCGATTCCGAACAGTTTTCAAAACTTCACTATTTGTTCAATAGCACTGGTGCGACTTTGACCAATAATTGGGAAGACGCTTTCCCGTTTTTACGTCATTTTCCAAGTAAAAAGTTTAAAAACCTGGTGAAGGTCAACGGCGAGTTTCGCGAGTACCTCGAAGACCGCGTGAAAGAAGGCCGAGCAACGTTTGACGAAAACAACGTAACTACTTTGGTAGACAACATCCTGGTCTCCCAGCGACAACTGGAGAAAGGGAACAACGCCGCACTACAGGTGGGCACTGGTTGTTGATGTTTTCCACCTCTACCGACACAGTTTAGGTCAGTCAGGAGGAGGGTTGTTGTTTGCTGGGGCTATCAGGGAATGCAACGGAATTTCTACCCGGAGATAACAGATCTTTCTCCTCCTCCCTCTCTCCTCCTCCTCCTCCTCCTCCTCCTCCTCCTGATCTTCCTTCTCCTCCACTTTTTCCTCTCCTCCTCCTCTCCTCTCCCTCTTCTTCTTCTTCTCCTCCTCCTCCACCCCTCCTCGCTGTTCTCTACACGATTTAGATCAATAACAAGGAAGCCACTTATAGACAGTTTCAACCTGAGATGCATCTCTTACTCTATCCCAGCAGAAAGATACTGGTAATAAATTACATGTACCCCATTTAGGAATCAAAGTAACGTCTTTCTTGTAAGTTTCTTAGGTACATTTTGAACTTTCTCTTCTGATAAAGAGAAAGCCTTTTCAGCGCTACATATACTTAGGTCGACTTTTTGTAATGGTAAAAAAAAAGAAGAAAAATTGCATGGACACTTTGAAAGTCAAAGTAATTTGTCTGCAGAGACAGTTAATGTTTCTCACCCAGACTCTATACCCAAAAGTATTAAAGTGATCGATCAACATTTTGACCCCTCTCCCAAACCCTGGTTCGACATTAAACTCGTCAAGCTACCTCGATAACTGTGTGATTTATAATACTCAAATAGGGGCTACCAGCGGAGGCGTGTTGTGAAGAGTAAGTATTATTGTCTGTATGGCCAGCTCCTTCGGAATGAGAAACGTTGACTAAAATTCGTGTCGAACTGAACTCAACTGCAGACCTGGGGATTTTAAAAAATATGTAGAGGGAGGGGGAGCTTAGGTTAGGGGAAATGGTAGACACTTTAAGTATTATACCCTCTTACTATACGTCACTAAACAATATTAAATAATTTGCGCTTCTCTTTTCAGGCTAGATTCACTAATACGAATGTGGTTTTGACAATGTCCAGTGTCTTTTTTGCGGGCACTGACACCTCACGACACACTCTAGCCTGGCTGTTTCTGTATCTGGCTAAAACTCCGGACGTACAGAAAAAAATACACGCAGAAATCGATGCCACTGTCGGTGAGTTTTTTTTCCAAAACACACATTGCTTGTGATTACGGTTGTGCGGTGCATTTATTGCCACCACACGTTTTGTATAATCTGTAAATAAATGTGAAGACTACAGTGGAAACAAACGACATCAGCACATATTGATGACTACCTCCTTCTCTCGCGTGTTCAATTGGTCGTCAGTCGTTCTTTCCGCGTATGAGTCTTTAATTATGTCGAAAACAAAATTACTATAGCTTGCTCACTTTCGTCCGACCGCGGTTGAAACAAGGTGAAATGAAATCGCACTGTTTAATCTTCTTAGATCTTTTCATACGGGTGTAAAAGACATATGACCAAAAGAGCCGAAAAGCCTTTTCATAAAGGCCACCACAAACTAAGGTTCTGACACGTTTTCTTTGATGTAAGCCTGACGTAGGTTAAAAAAAAATAACTGGGGATTTACAGCATACCCCTGAAACTTTCTACACCTTTTCCCAATCAAAAACCAAAATACAGAGTTCAAATGCAGCAATGAAAGTTCATATATCAAAATTGTCAAATTAATTCAATGTAGAGAGTTCAGATTCAACACAATGGGAAATGTTAATGCCGGCTCAAATGTAATCACAGGAGAGCTCAAATGTAAACATTAGGGAAATCAAATCCGTCATTGTCGGTTCAAATGCAGAATAGGAAAGTTAAAATTCAACAATAGAAAAACAACGAAGCTAGGACGTAACTATCATCTTCGAGTCTGGCAACCTTGTCTCTAAGCAACGTTCGTTATTTACTGTTCACGTCTCTCGCCTTCAATACTCACTGTCTGCTCTCCAGACCCACACCTTTTCCCGATCAAATATAAAAACAGATCTAGCAAGAAATGCAGCAATGAAAGTTCAAAGGTCTATCTCTTAGCTACATTCGTTGTTTACTGCTCGTGTCTTTTTCCGTATGTCTTGATCTAGTTTGAACCGTCTTGTCGTTGTCTTGTTAGATCCAACACTTGGAAGCAATCAATCATTGTAACAGATCTTACCTGGAAGACATAGTAACACATTAAGCGCGCCTGACCCAACCCCCC
>NW_004797340.1:317602-326200 GCF_000002075.1 Aplysia californica
TAAGAATAGATGATAGTAAAACTAGAAGTTTGATGTAGTATATACCGTCGTATACAGAAGTGGGACTGTGTTTTCATTTTGTGGTGAGTTTTACAACTCTCTTTTGGTGTGAGTTCAGTTCCCATCAAGAGCAGACACCCGACAAGTAAACATAAAATTATCTTTTTCAGCTCATGGGGGCTTCGACATTCCTGCTAAAACCAAGATAATGGTAAACCAGTATGCCATACTTCGAGATCCAAATAACTGGGATCAGCCTGACAGCTTCATTCCGGAGAGATATCTGGACAAGGCAAGGGAAAACCCCTCCGTGAGGCAAAACGGAGCACGGGGAACAGCTCTATTTTTAAAAACAGGAAAAAATTTGTGCGGGGAACAGCGACTGCCCTAAGCGAATATCTCGTCGTGATGGTATTGATGATGGTATCGATACACCCGCGGCCCGACAAAAAGATTTTTAAATAAAACCTTTATAACTATGTCTAATCGTAAAAATAATATCAAATTCGGAACCAGCGTGTCCAAATTAACCAAATAATTCGCGGTTGACCGTTTTTCTTGCTGGATTTAGAAGATCACAAAAAGAAGTATTATATAGATTCTACCAAGATTGCATTTAGTAGTATTTTCCTATCATAAAGAGGACAGACAACAGTCACTTTTAACTGATCTCATAATAGACCCCCCCTCCCCCCCCCTTTCAGTGTGAAGTGACACATGGGAGGCTGTGACGCAAAATTCCTTTGATGTTTGCCGCCGCGCGGGATTAAACTTTGCGCGCAGAATTTTCAAAATAATTATCGCAGCTAAAAACTGATTTCATTTTCGAAATCGGCATTAGTGATGGGCCGATACCACAATTTAGGAATCGATGTCGATACCTAGTACTTTTTCAAGGTATCGATACCGATACCTCGATACCTTATGCTATTGGTAACATACGCCGGGGGTAATAAGTAAAGACAAAAATACAACTATACTTTTCCAAGTATTTAGGTAATCGTGTCTAGACAAGTTGTGACTATTTAGCTGAGACTCAAACAAAAATTATTTGTAAAAGAGAGAGAGAGAGAGAGAGAGAGAGAGAGAGAGAGAGAGAGAGAGAGAGATACCCAAATATGAGAATAAAAACAAAAATTAAGTGAAGTATGGGAGGAAAGTCAACTTTGCAGAAAATGTTAGTATTGGAAAATAAAAACACAAGAGTTCTAAAAAGGCAATTCAATTTACCAGATTTTTAGCAACTTTAAATTAAACCAATGAGGATAAATCAGGGTTGTCAGTGAGGATTTTGCAAAATCACTAGATACATTTCATGAAAAGCTTCTCTCTTTTTGTTAAAAAATAAACTAGATTTATCTAAAACGCTTGCCCCCTACGAAAACTTATCGGTTTTGATTAAAAAAAAATTCTCAAGGCCCAAGTCACTTGCCCTGGCAGCCCTGGGATAAATAACACCTAGGTATCGATTTTTAGAGCAGGTATCGGTACCGATATCGATACCTATAGGTATCTAAGTATCGAGTACCTGGTATCGATACCTGCCCATCACTAATCGGCATATCAAAATAAGCAAAGTGGCTCACGTAGAACCTGATTTGATGCCATATTTTAAAACTTGAGCAAACTTTTTGTCAATTGTCTATTTTCAATCTAAAGTCAGGTATCAAGGTCACCCAGTGCGTTGTAAGTGCATCTGACGTCAAAGCTGTTAGGACTACACACTGCACACTAGATATCTACTATCAACTACTGCACAGTCGCTGTACAGTGTGCAGTAGGCCTATTGTGACTTGGTCGAAAGAATCTCTTATTCTCTTTATTGAGATGTAGAGGCCTACAGATCCCTCGAATGTCTGTGGACGATTAAGTCCAGAGACTACAATAACAAATTATTAAGAGAGGGCGTATGGAGAGCTTGTGTCATTAGAATTTTGCAACTAATAACTTCGTGTGCCTCTTTTTACGTTTGTTGAGTAACAACACACAGAATGCAGGCAAACTGTTGCGAAGAGTCATCTGGCTCAAGAAGAAGGAATCTCCCCCAATTTAAAGGGAATTGGACACTATAAAATGGAATGTTTAAACAGAATATGGAGTTTGATAAATCTGACAGTTCTACTATACGAAGAATGTAATACGATTTGTCGCTGAGAGTTACTTGGGCTTTACATATTAACCCTTTTCACGGCAACCTATTTATATCCCTTTGACCGACAACTGGGTGTAACACACCCGCACATGTATTATACAGTGGGTTCCAAAAGAAACTTGATAATGTAATCACCCAATAATCGGGTTAAAGCCTTAAACTACCTACTCATACAACATACCAATTCAAAGCTAAATAAATTCTGCATCATCTGACATAATAATATTTCATCTATGTTAAGAGTTGCTCGATATAATACTATGGTCACTCAAAATTGACCGTAAACAATCAGGCTTGGCAAAATTGTGCAAGGTTTTAACACAATGATTGGGTGATTACAGTTTCAAGTTTCTTTTGGACGCCACTGTACAGTAAAACATGTGCTCAACTTACATCTGGTGACTGGGTGTAAGAAATCCAACTCTTCTTTGTTAGATGAGCCCATATTTACTCAAATAGCTGCCTAACGCTCAGCCTTTCCCCATGGCACGTACTCCGAGCAAAAACATTGTGAACCCCCCACCCCGAAAAAAAAGAAAAAAGTTCGTACTCCATTTACTCATCATGTACTGTCACCAACGACAGATGCTTTTCTCCTATGCTCATTAAGAAAACGATGGATACTACCATCGTGGTTGATTCTACAAAGTAGGAAGCATTGTTTGGTCACTGTTACCCTTTTAAAAGTAAACACAATGTCAAGCTCACGCTTAGCACTAGGAACCTCTGACTGATCTATGCATCATGCTCAGGATAATTACGTTGTTCTGACGTTTGATTCCCTCCTCCTCCTCCTCCTCCTCCTCCTCCTCCTCCTCCTCCTCCTCCTTCTCCTCCTCCTCCTCCTCCTCCTCCTCCTCCTCCTCCTCCTCCTCCTCCTCCTCCTCCACTAGATCTTTAGAGAAGTCGACTGCGGGTTCTTCAACCTGCAGTACAATTGATTTTTACGAATATGACCGCTTTTCGTACTTCGTAGGGCCCTTTGCTTTCAGGCAGCCACATTCAGATTTGGAAGGTACTCTTTATCACTTTCTACTGACTAGAGAATTGTCAGGTTTTGGTATGAATTAATTTTGAATTTTGCCTTGGTGGCGGCGAAGCCTACTCTTATCGAGTTTAGAACCACCAAGAGAGCTTAAAGTTCGCAGCTTGCACATGGGACCTCCGAGATTTTTTTTCCTTTCGAGAGAGCCAAAAGTTCGATCACTGCTACCCTAAGATCAGGAATGTGAGGCTGAAAGACAGTAGTAAGAAGGAGCAAGGAGAAGCAGTACTTGTAGGTATAGTCAGGAGCAAAGGAAGGAGGAGCCCACTGGCCGGGGGTGGGCGTGTTAGAGCGAGAAAGTGGAGATGAAAGCAGACGACAGAACATATCTAGAGAAAAGGAAAGGAGGTGAAAAGAGAACATTTTAGAGAAAAAAAAATGTTTCCGTCGCTGTCAGGTTTCGAACCTGGAACCTATTGAATGTAAAGCGAACGCGTACCTCTACACCATGAGAGCTCCGTGTGTTTGGTTCTGATTGTTCTGTTTTGTAATGATCTTCCTGGGATCTTTTTAAAAACCGATACACAATACATACATGTACATGATCTTGTATTTCTATGTTCTGTGAAATGATCCCAAGTGGAAATTCGTGAGCCAGTGTGTTTTGTATTTGTCTGGTTGTTTTTTGTTTCTTTTTCTGTTTTTTTTTTGGTCTCTCCATTTCTACACTATTGATACACACACGTACATGTATGCTCCATAAAACGACTTCCATCATAAATCCATTTGCATGTTTGTTTATTTGTTTGTTTGTTTGGTTTTTTGTTTTCATCTTATTTTTGCTTTAATGATACACACACGTACATCAATGCTTCATAAATTAATGACTCCCTTTAAAATTCGTGTGCGTGTTTGTTTGTTTACTTGTCAGTTTGTTTGGTGATTTTTTTTCATTGTATTTGTACTTTGTTGATAGACACACCTACATATTGTATGTTTAATAAAATAAAACCTATATAAATGTATGTGATTGTCTATGTGTGTGTGTGTGTGTGTGTGTTTGTGTGTGTGTGTGTGTGTGTGTGTGTGTGTGTGTGTGTGTGTGTGTGTGTGATCATGTGAGTAAGAGTATGATCGTGTTGAGTATGATAAACCAATCAAGATGAAACGGAGAATTGCAATCGCTGCATCTAAACTGAAAATGATAACATCCACCTGAAGAGGACAATGCAAAAAGAGAGAAAAAAAGTTCAAACTTTAAGAACATTCTAGAGACGGTTTTCAAACTTGCTACTGAGCTGACAGCATTTTAAAATAAATTTTTCTTTAAAATTCTCCCTGCGACATCTCCTTATTGCTTTACGCTGAGATCAACTTCTCTCTTTTTTTGTTCCTCCTTAGGAACAGATTGGCGGGAGATTTCACTGAGCTTTAGTTAAGCTTACTGAAATCGAGACGAAATGTTACATGTTTGGTCTAATTGTATTCGATACTGTAGGCGATTACTCCAAGTTCAACTGTAACAAAGAAATATAGTAAAATACTAGTCGCTGTTCCCCGGTCGCTGTTCCCCGGTCGCTGTTCCCCGGTAAAATGACGTCATGAGTCGCTGTTCCCCGGCGCAGCCGAGGCAAAAGAGTTGGATCCCTTTCAGTATTGGTCAGAGGAGTTGTGTTGGTAAGTCATTCATTGGTCGATCATCGTCATCATCATCATCATCATCATCATCATCATCATCATCATCAAATAATAAATAAATAATATATAACATTAATATAGCGCATTTCCATAAAGCTAGCTGAAAGCGTTTTACATTGGAATAACCATTTTCAAAACCTTTCTTACTACCTCCTTTCTTCTTAAGGAATATAATATATATTTACGCACACACACACACACACACACACACACACACACACACACACACACACACACACACACACACACACACACACATACACACACTGACTATTTTCATTTAGACGTAGGCTTAGAACAACTATTAAAAAATTACGCTAAAACCTTATGAAGGATAGGCCTGTAGGAACAGAAAATGTTTACAATGTCTTTTGAAACTATTAAGTGTTGCTGTTTGTCTTAGTTCCATGGGTAATCTGTTCCAAATAAATGGACCAAGATATGAGAAATATCTCTCTCCATAGGATTTGTACGATTTAACGGGTGTCACAAGTAGGGTGTTATCGTTTGAAGGTTTTAGGTTTCTCCCTGGCATATATATACTGATAAGTATTAGTAGGTAAAAATGAGCAGTTTTATTTACACATTTGAAACACATGACATCATCAGTGAAACTTACCTTCAATGCAACCAACAGTGAGGTGTACTTCTTCTCAACGTGGGTTAATGAAGCAACATGGCAACCACTTATTCAGATCAAAGGGAAAAAGGTACCATTCAAACCCGCTCCTCGCCAGCTGAGCGTCTATCTCTGTAGACAGCTAACCTTCAACAAGCATATTGAGGAAGTGTCCAAAAGTGCAACCTCAAAAATGAAGATGATCCGCGCTGTCAGCAACTCAAAATGGGGCTGGGGTCAGGAGTCGCTCAAGAAGGTATATCAGATGTTTGCAAAAAAGCAAGATGGATCATGATGCCCCAGTGTGGCAACATTGGCTGAGTGAGACCAGTGCATCGGCCCTGAACAGAATACAAAACAAAGCCCTCCGCCTTGGATCAGGTCACCTGAAAACAACACCAACAGAAGCACTGCGCTATGAGACCAGGGCTGAGCACTACACCACTTAATAATAATAATAATAATTATAGATAGCATTTGTATAGCGCATATCCCCGCTCAACAGCAGGCCCTATGCGCTTTACACTATATTATTACCCCAGCAGACCATAGAACACTCCGAAAAATTCTCAGCTTCCCGGGAAGCATACAGTGCAAGCAGCTGATTAAGCGCTCAAACACTAACAAACTGACAAGATCTTTCGCTGTCTATAGCCGGGTACCCATTCCCACCTGGGTGAAGTGAGGAAAATTTCGTGCAAAGTGCCTTTCCCAAGGACACAACGTCGGGTCCCTGACGGGATTCGAACCCACGACCTTACGGTTGCGAGTCCAAGAGCCTAACCACTAGGCCACCGACGCCACCTACACAAAAAAGAACATGCCTCAAATCTGTAGAGATGGCTAAGCTATTACCAGACAGCGATCCTAGAAAGAAAGCCCTTGATCAAGCAGTCAAGTCAACAAACAGCAGGAAAGGTTGGTTTTGGATGTGCACCAACCTTACAGACCACCTCCTCCCTAAAGCAGAGAATCGATGGCCAATCAATCTGGTGAGAGTTTGTCCACGGGAGACCCAGGGCGAAATCGAAAGCCGGACAGAATTGAGAGGAGTGAAGAGCAAAGGTGATGATCCTGTAAAGGCACGTGAAGCTGCAGAGGATATGATCAAAGAAGTTGGTGCCGATATGACAATTTTCACTGATGGATCGGCTGTCGCAGGATACCGCGAAGGTGGAGAAACAGCAATAGTGTTAATGAAGGATGAGCCCCGACGAACAGAAATAATTCGAGCAAAAGTTGCATTCCTCACATCATCTTATGATTAGAAGTGCCAGGCAATGGTGTCTGCTACCCAATGAATTGTTCACAATTTCCACAGTAGGACCAATGTGCTGATCTTGACTGAAAGGGGCTGCTAAGGCAACAGCTCAGATATAAATGATTAGAGCCGCAAGTAAAGTGAAACCACAGCCACAATAAAGATCCAGTGGATTCCAAGCCATCTTGGAATGGAAGGAATTGAGTCGACAGACCAAGCTGCCAATGAAGTCAGAGAGAAAGGAGGAGACAGACGACCAATAGCATACAGCGGAGTCTTTCCAATGATCTAGAGGGTAATCAGAGACCCACCATGCAGAGCTGAGAACAAACACTTGGAGGATGTGTATTCTGGGTACTCCAATAAGCAGGAAAAATTATTCAAATGTCGCTGGGACCAGGTAGAACTAACGAGACTGCAGTCGGGCTGTCATTGGAGCATGAGATGGTATCAGTACTTTGCGAATGAAGAGCTCAACCCACGTTGCGAAGATGCAACCATGAAAACTAAAATGTCAAACATATGTTTGAATGTTCAGGAGCAATGGCAACTCGAATGGAGTTATTTGGACGAGTGGAGGTGCCTCTGAGTATAATGACAATGGATTCGAAAAAGAGCCTCGTTCTGGCTCGAAAATTCCTTCGTGGAATCCGTCAGGCCCATTAAGGAAACAAAAAAAGTCATCATCATCTCCTCCTCCTCCTCCTCCTCCTCCTCCTCCTCCTCCTCATCATCACCACTGTTGAAAAAGCACACTATGGAAGGAGAGTCTTGATTAATTTTCAAGAGGAAAATCAGAGACCCACCATGTAGAGCTATATACCAGCACCTAGAAGATATGTATTCTGGGTACTCCTATAAGCGGGAACAAAAATTTAACACATGTCGCTGGGACCAGGTTGAGCTAGCGAGACTGCGGTCGGACCATCATTGGAGTTTAAGATGGTATAAGAACTTTGTAAATGAAATGCTCAGCCCATGCTGCCAAAGATGCGGCCATGAAAAGGAGGATGTCAAACATATTTTTGAATGTCCAGGAACAATGGCAATACGAATGGAGTTATTTGGACGAGTGGAAGTGCCGCTAAGCATGTTAACAATGGAGCCGAAAAAGAGCCTCGCTCTCGCTCGAAGATTTCTTCGTGAAGTCCGTCAGGTCCATTAAGGACACAAAAAAAAAATCATCATCATCATCATCATCATCATCATCATCATCATCATCATCATCATCATCATCATCATCATCATCATCGTCATCATCATCATCGTCACCATCATCATCATCATCCTCATCATCCTCATCATCACCACTGTTGAAAAAGCACACTAGGGAAGGAGAGTCTTGATTAATTTTCACTCAGCAACTATAAATTAAAAACCACCCTCACTATATATACATTGTATCCTGTCCATTAGAAAACGTCTCAACGCCTCGCCTCGAAGCTTGTCTAATAGAGTGTTTGGAGTAAAACTAAAGAGAGTACTGTATCAAGGAAAGGGACCAAACAAAGGAGGTCATATAGTCAATTACCAGCCTAGCTAAGGTTCTAGTTACAAAGAAATCAATGCTAAATATCGTTTGTTTACTGATTACTGTACTTTACTTTTTCCGGCCTCCGATGCTGTGTCGACGAGAGGCTTGTGCACGCTAAGAAAACAGTCAGGTTAGCTGGCGTGTAGCGAGGTGCTGAGAGATGGAATTGTTCCTTTCTCATGGTGCCATTCAGGGCGAAAGGATTATGAACTCAAGTTTTATGTTATACGATTGATGAAGAAGGACAAAAAAGTATTTTATTGTTACGTGTACAACTACAGATGGTATACATTGCATTCTTCTTCTTCTTCTTCTTCTTCTTCTTCTTCTTCTTCTTCTTCTTCTTCTT
>NW_004797340.1:326300-327619 GCF_000002075.1 Aplysia californica
AGCTAATGGAAGAGAAGGAAGGGGGGGTGGTGGAGAAGGGGGGAGTCTGGAGGGAAGGTGTTAGGGTTGGAAGAGCTATTGGAAAAGAGGAAGGAAAGATTTGTTAGGGGTCGTCTCCGATACTTAGGTTGTGTCACTGATGACACAGTGACGTACACACGGCCTGTCTGTCTGTGGAATTGTTACAAATGAGGGAATGTTGGGGATGGGGGAGATAGGGGTACTGAAAGAGCTATTGGAAGAGAAGGAAGGCGGAGGGAGGGAGGGGGGGATCGGAGGATGCAAAATATTAGAGTACAGATACAGTCGGAGTTTGAGAGAGTAAACATTCACTGACAGGGAACTGCTAACAGCTGATGTGGACATGAAGAACACTGGCAAAATTGAAGGCAAACGAGGCATGGGTAGGCCCAGAGCAGCCTTCTTAGGGAACCTAAATGAATGGGTAACGGGGAAAGATCATAGTGAAACGTAGCTTTTTAAAAAGCATCCGAACAAAGGAATGAATGGAGAACCATAACCGCCGATGTCTGTTACAGATGTGGCACTGGATGATGGACCCTGGTCGTTCTCCCGTCCCCCATCTGTTTAGGCTCTCCAAGAAAGTTGCTCTGGGTCTGCCCCTGCCTCCTTTACCTTCGGGTTTTGATAAAGTTTTACCGCGCTTCCAGCTGTATAAGGTCATATGAGCGCCAAGGGGTGGATGTCAACAGAGAAGTTTAAACGGAGAATCGGGCTTAATCTGTCCACCTCTCTAGCTTCAACAGCATTAAGTCTACTTTGACTATCAAGGCACAATAAGTAGAGGGGAAAATGACGATAGTAAGGATTAGGAAAGAAGAAGCAGCAGTACTCTGTTGCAGTTCAGGTACAGTTATGAGCATGGCATTGATGAATCAGCCCGTTTACAATTCTACAGTGCGTAAGAACATGTTAATATCCCCCCTTAGGGAATGGCCTCAAGACACTTCAGTCGGTGGCATTGCCCTTGGGGGGGGGGGGGGCTTCAATGTTGCCAGTGAGAGCCAGATATTCAAAACACCTAGATCGACTTGAAAAGTTTTAAAAAGTAGTACCGAGTCCGACGGTTGACCTGTAGTAGCCATGTCCACTTTGGCCACTAAGTTTTCTGCTGCCCTCTGAGACTGTGGGGGTAATTGGGTCAACTAGTGACCCAGATCTTGTCAGTTGAGCAGAAGCCTTTTGGGATGTGCGTGAGACGTTTCGTCTCTGTGCCGGGCGGTGTTGACTAGACGTGTGCATCATTCTGACATGATTCTGTTATTACTGGGAGTGGGCTGGGGGAGGGGGGAGGGGGA
>NW_004797340.1:327858-329010 GCF_000002075.1 Aplysia californica
GGGGGGGGTCACAACGGGGACTTTGTGATGTTTTCTACTGGGAGTGGAAGTAAATGAGTTAGGGCGCGGTGGAATAGGGCACTCGTAAAACTTTGGGCATATCATCTTAAAGCCTGTTCATTTATCTTGCTTTTGGGGAAAAATACCTATTTCTCTTGAATAGAAGTCGAGATACTTGTTATTGAAGGAGGTTGGAGTCGTCTAGTTTCAGAAGTAAAATTAGTGAGAAAACGGCCGCCAAAGTTTGGTGATTTCCAAAGTTTGAGAGTCTTTGGAAACTGAAAATGTACATTTTTTTTCTCCCTTTATTCAAAGTTTTTCCTGTAAAATCCGCACAGAAAGGTGCTTTTGGGGTTTGGAATGGTTTGAACAGTTGTTGAGCCATAAAGCAAAATTTGTATAAAATTGCCCTGAAAAATGCCGTTTCCTTCGATTACATTATTTTGACGAGCGCTTGATTTCACCGCATGGTAACACAAACACCGTTACACGATCAGTCCTGTAGTAGACGTCGTGTGGGCCAAGGAAGTTCTACAGTTTGTTGTAAGTACTTGGTGTGCACACACCAGGGGAGATAACTGCAGGAGCAACAGTCAGGTCACGTGGTCGGTCAGTTTGGTAGGAGACTTCTTCTCACTCCTTGGGGGGAAGTGGTGGTTGAGGTGGGTGTGTGTGGGGGGGGGGGAGTTGGATGGGTAGGCTGTGGACTGTATTAGAGGGGGCGGGTATTTGTGGAGGGGCTGCCGCGGGAAAGGATGGTGGTGGAGGAGGAGATGGAGGAAGAGGAGGAGGAAGAGGAGGAGGAGGAGGGATAGGTATTCAGGCGGGAGCTGAGGTGGGTGAGGCGGGAGGAGGAGGGGGGATGGGAAGGTGTGGACACACCCTTCCTACCTCACTCCTTTCCTCCCCAACCTAACCAATCCCTTTCCCCATTTACCCCCGTCCCCCTCCTACCCCAAACATCCTGCCCCTCCCTCTCCCACTTCCCCCTAACTACAACTCCGATCATCCCTTTAACCCAAATCCCCTCCCCCATTTACCCGCTCCTACCACACCGCTTTCCTCCGCACCTAACCACACCCTCCCCACCCCTCTCCCTATCCCCATCCCTGTCCCGCCTCCCGCCCCCTACTCCCCTCATACCCCACCTCT
>NW_004797340.1:329300-331052 GCF_000002075.1 Aplysia californica
CCCTTGTTTGTCATGACAAAGGAGAGTTCCTCGGCAAACAGAACCTCCTGTACATCACCACTGGCGTTCTCCAACAGTTGGAGTTCTCTCTACACCCCGACACGCCCACTGACTTCATACCTCAGCCTGACTGGATCGGCAGCCCCTGCAAACCTTACAAGGTCTTGGCCAAGAGCAGACAACAAACCAAATGACCCACCATTTTTTTGTTTTCTTATAATTGTCACAATTATCACTATACAGTCGAACCTGCCTTGACGGCCACCCATATAATACGACCACCTGTACAAACGGCCACTTTCTATCCCCGCCCCACCGCTTGCGTTTTTTAAATATATAATTTAATTGTATAAAATGACCATCTGTCCAATGCGGCCGCGGCCACCTTATTTTAGCAACCCATTGTCAAATTTACCTGCCGCAGACGACCAGACGTGGTCACTCATTGCCCAAAACTTTGTCATAAATTTTGAATCAGCCCCTGACGCTGTGGATGGGCACCATGATTCATGCACCTGCTGTTGTTGTTAGTCCCTCCAATGAATGTTTTACCAAGTAACAATACATTTCCAGAAGGCGACAAAAACACTTTTGATTCGCCTCACAGCAGTCACAAGTCTGAGATCAGCCCCAGTTTAGACCCACGAAGGGAATGGTTTGTTTTGTTTTTCTTCTTTCTTTTTTTTTTTCGTCCCGAGTTCTGATTTTGGTGCAGATTTTTAGAGTGGAACTCTGATTCAGCGAGCTCGGATTCAACGAAAACTCGGATTCAACGAGATGAGATAGATTCCCCGTTTTTTTTCTTCTTTAAAATCAATAAAAATAACCCGGATTCAACGAGGTCGCTTCCAGGGTGAACAGTCCCTGCAGACGTGGCTTCGCTCATTTTTCTCCCAGAACGAACTTTATCTATTCCCGGAAACCACCCATTGCACCTGCATCGTGAACCATTATTCACTTAAACGACTGTATGCAACCAATCAGCGGCCTTTTTTCGTACCAACACATTCATTGTTGGCACGTGCACATGTCTACTCTAGCGTGTGTCGGGGTCGGATGGACGGACGGCACACCTGTGGCTGTCTGTGCTTGTCGAGGGGGCACCAGCGTTCCGGGCGTTGAACGTCGAAGTTACAAACGCGTCACAGTCTTTTTTCCTCCCTGCAACTGATCATTATTACAATGATAAGCTAGTCTTCACGTACAACTACGAAATGAATTGTGCGCTTGTCTATGGAATCAAAAGTTGCTGTATGCTAGGCTCTTCACAATAACACAACTTTTTGGTAAACAATCGAGATGACACAGGCGTGTGCATTTGAACGAACCTGGTTGGTTTTTTTTTACACAGCTCATAATATGCAGGCATTTCAGGCACTACTTGTGACTTCTCTTTATACATTACTTGCTCAGTGCCTGTAATTATCTACAAAAAACCTACCTCGTGTTTGCTATAACGAACACTCGGATTCAACGAGATTTTAGTTCAGGCCCGGCGACCTCGTTGGATCCGAGTTCCACTGTATAGGTTACGTAAAAATGTATTGACATGGTGCAAATTGTTATGTTTTCTAGAAAAACGAACAAGAAAAAGTGGAATTGTTTAGTCGGTGATGATGATGATAATGATGATGGTGTATAAAATTTGAAATTTCTTCAAATCTCAATTCTTTTTTTAAATTCCTTGCTATTTACATTAATGATGATGATGATGATGATGATGATGATGATGATGATGATGATGATGATGAT
>NW_004797340.1:331397-332938 GCF_000002075.1 Aplysia californica
CACCCCAACTATATCCCATAGTCAATGAAAGTTTCTTAAATAACGGAATAAGCAGTTGAAACCGTTATGATCGCGCGCAACGAACACACAGTTATCAGACTGGTGGCTTGCCCGTTTATCCAATCATTGTTGTCACCGCTTACAACTATAGTAACCTAACAGCCAATCAAATGTCGTTAGGGCTCAGAAAGAATAAGCTGGTTCTCACGCCCGACTTTAATGAAACGCTTCTTGTAAAAACGTAGAAGACTTTAAAAAAAAAAACAACACTGCACAGAGGGCTCTCGCTCTCCCAGCCCTGACAATGGGGTGAAAGTTTACGACACACTTTCCCTCAATGACACAATTACCTATGCGCCCATCGGGTCTTTGTGAGGCGCGTTGTATTTTCCGCAACAACACGACCCAATCCACCTCATAGACGGTATGTGTGTGGAGTGCTGTGTGTTTGTGAAACTGAGATTTAACAGTTATTAATTACATCCAAACATTTTAGGCAACTTTTTCTTCAGATAAAAACTAATTAGAGAAATTTGGAGGTGTAACGGCTTCGTCCCCACCATCCAGAAGAGCTTAAAAATTTAACTAAGAACAAAGATATGGAAGACAAAGGTGACTCTTCTCGTTTGAATTGTTCTCAAAATGCCGTGGCTCGCCGTGCGTGCGTATAGAAAAATCATCACTGTTTTGTTCTTATTGCTTGCTTTTTGGTGGTGAAGAAGTTGAAGAAACCTAAGCCCCCACCCAAATCTTAGTCCACCCACCGCCACTGAGCATAGGGTGACAATAAATCTGGAAGTAATTTGTCGTCTTCATCCCTGACATTTAATAAAAGTAGGACGAAAACTCACATGGGGGCCGCTTCTAAGTGATGACATTGTTAGTGTGTTTGTTGCCCTACGTCTATGCTATCATATTTTAAAAACAGTGAAAGGAGTTTGGCCAATAACCTTTGTAATATTTGTCATAGTCAATGCAGTTGCGTTCCGTAACAAATGACTAAGACGCTTAGACTAACCTATGTCCTTAAAAGTTATCGCTGTCGGCATTCGCAACCGATCCCGAGGCACTTCTGTGATCGACGGAGCATGTAAAAAGCATGGAAAACCATGTTCGGTCGACCAGAGAATTATAGGGTCTCTTCTTCTCAACGTGATACCGGCAAACTCGCCTATAGTATATAAATGTAATATAATAAACACACTAAAAGCAACATACAGTACTTGAGGACCGGAAGGGAAATTGCGTCCAGCAACAACTCAGACACCACGGGTGTTAAAAGTCCCCATCTCCTAAGAGATAGTATATTTATAGGCCACATTTAATGAAATGGAAAGACAGACCAGTAATATTAAGTGCGGGAAATGTTATATCAAATTACTTCTCTATTCTTTCCCCATGTGATAACAGGCGACCGCGAATGGCACCATTAAGTCTGACTAAGAGTATAAGGAAGGCAAAGAGACGTTAAAAAAGTAAAAATTAAATAATTAAATTACGTTAACACACACACATACCCGCAAACACACACACACACACAC
>NW_004797340.1:333038-338473 GCF_000002075.1 Aplysia californica
GGGGGGTAGCGCGGTGACCCAATCCGGACAACCGGACATGAGGAGTGAGACCTGGGCATGGAGATATATTTATTTTTTTTAAAAGCATATTTTTTTGGAGGGGGGAGGGAGGAGATAGCGAATTGGTAAGAAAAAGGTAACGCGGGTGTAAAACTATTGGATACATCATCATCATTATCATCATCATCATCATCATCATCATCATCATCATCAATATCATAGAAGCTACTGTAATTGGTATTTTACCGCCCCCATAGACACAGTCGCACCTCCGGGTGGCTCTCACGCTTTGGCTCCCACCGGGCACGCAACTCTCACTTGTGGCTCCCCGTAGCTGTTAGCATGCGACAGCGGCCATACCACGGGCAACTGCTTCGACTGGCAGGTTAGACCTTGTGAGGGTAGCCGACGGGTCTTTGACCCTCGGTGATTTTTCTTAAGGGTCTGCCTACCCTAGCATGTGAAGACTGGTTTCCCGGCGGATGAAGCGGATGAGATCAACGGAAGATCCAATGGTTTTGAAGGCGGTACCAGCAAGTGCTGTGGAGCGCATAAGGGCATGGACAAGGCACCAAAGAAGTTCTGGCCATCCACTGCAGCCTGGCAGTCTCCAGACGTAACGGTCTCCGTGCAACTGGGTAAAGGCTTCCTAGGCCGAGAGCGTGGGACTGCCACCGTGCAACGACTGCTCCACTTTAAACAACGTCACGCACAGGTTCATTCTACAGCTCATCACCATCTTCATCATCCACACTATCACCAAAGCCCTGCGGCGATAGGCAAGTGGCAAAAGTAACAGGGGCAGGTGAGCCTGTCTCCTGACCGTGGCAGAAGGATCTCTCGGCAGCACTCAGTGGCGACTGGGCAGCCTCTTAAGGACTGCACTGCCCACCATCTAGGAGGGAGGGGTCTAGAAAAGGTGACCCAAACAAATGCCTGCCACTCAAAGTCTGGTCAGTTTACCGCGGCTGACAGACTCACCCATCTTGCGGTCGAAAACAACAACAAAGAAAAAGAAAGACAACCCTGGGATTCTGGAATGTCAGAACCCTCCTCGACAGAGATAAGACCAACAGACCTGAAAGAAGAACCGACCTTGTGGCGAGAGAACTCCAACGCTACAACATTGACATCGCTGCACTTAGTGAGGCGCGTCTTCCAGATGAGGGCTCATTAAAGGAAAAGGAGGTGGCTACACATATTTTTGGAAAGGAAAGCCACAGATAGAGGAACGAATGCACGGAGTTGGCTTTGCCATCAGATCAATAATAATAATAATAATAATAATAATAATAATAATAATAATAATAATAGATAGCATTTGTATAGCGCATATCCCCGCTCAACAGCAGGCTCTATGCGCTTTACACTATATTACCTTATATTATCAACTCTCCTGAAGAGCCTTCCTGCTTTACCAGTCGGAATAAACGAGCGCTTAATGAAACTCCGCGTCCCCCTCAGCAAGTCTAGACACGCCACAATCATCAGTGCGTACAGGCCCACACTGACTAACCCGGATGACACGAAGGAAAAATTTTACCCACAGCTAACCGAGATCATTCAATCCACTCCAAAGAACGACAAGATTGTCCTGCTAGGTGACTTCAATGCCCGTGTAGGAAAAGATAACAGCAGCTGGGAGAATGTTCTAGGGCCTCATGGAGTGGGAAGAGTCAACGAAAATGGTCTCCTCCTCCTCTGCATGTGCGCTGAACATGGTCTGAGCATCACTAACACCCTTTTCAGAATGGCTGAAAAGTTCAAGACTACTTGGATGCACCCCAGGTCGAAACATTGGCACATGATC
This sequence comes from Aplysia californica, assembly GCF_000002075.1. Taxonomy (NCBI): domain Eukaryota; kingdom Metazoa; phylum Mollusca; class Gastropoda; order Aplysiida; family Aplysiidae; genus Aplysia; species Aplysia californica. The sequence goes on from NW_004797340.1 coordinate 334,849, forward strand.
GATTACGTCATTGTACGCCAGAGAGACAGAAAGGATGTCCACCTCACCAGAGCCATGAGAGGGGCCAACTGCTGGACAGACCATCGATTAGTGAAAACTGTTATGGACACGCACATCCAGCCACTTCACCGAAAAAAGCCAAAGAACCCCAGAGTCTCCTGCAACACGACAAAGCTTGAAAGCGAATTCTACAGAAACAAGTTCGAAGAAGCTCTCGAAAAGAAATTCAGCCAAGATCCCATTTCTATTAGCGACTTATCTGAAAAATGGATTTCCTTCAAAACAGCTGTCAGTGAAACCGCCACTGCTATACTTGGTCCGAAAGTTAAAACACACCAAGATTGGTTTGATGAAAACAATGAGCAAATTCAAAAAATAACCCAAGCCAAAAACAAAACCTACACAGAATGGCAAAAAGGCCCCTCATCCCTCCCCAAAAAGGAAAGATTCAAGTCCCTCCAAGCTAGAGCCCAGAAAGATCTACGTGAGATGAAAGATTCATGGTGGAACAATAAGGCAGAACAAGTCCAACTCTATGCTGATACCCACAACTCCAAGATGTTCTTCAGCTCTCTGAAAATCGGCTACGGCCCAACAACCTCAGTATGTTCTCCCTTGTTGTCCTCGGATGGCAAAACCCTGATCAAGAACCAAGAAGGGCCCCTCAAGCGCTGGGCCGAGCATTTCAGCTCTCTTTTGAACATACCTTCCACTGTTGACCAAGATGCTCTCAATCAAATACCCCAGCAACCACTCCTGGAGGACCTAGACGTTCCTCCTACTATAGATGAAATCAAACGGGCAATAAGTACGACCAACTCTGGCAGAGCTTCTGGAAAAGACAGCATTCCGGCAGAGATCTTCAAGGCAGCAGGGTCTTCAGCCCTGGAAATCTTCCATGACATCTTGCTGCAGATCTGGGAAGAAGGGCAAATGCCTGCTGATTTCAAAGACGCGTTCATAGTTGCGCTATACAAAAACAAAGGCAGTAAAGCGGACTGCGGCAACTACAGGGGCATCTCCCTTCTCTCCATAGCAGGGGAAATATTTGCAAAGGTTATCCTCAACAGACTAATAACCATCTCAGAAAAGATCCTACCAGAGGTTCAGTGTGGCTTTAGGCCAGGGAGAAGCACTGTAGACATGATCTTTGTCACGAGACAAATTCAAGAAAAGATGCACAGAACAGAATATGCCTCTCTACTCAGTCTTTATTGACCTTACCAAGGCTTTCGACACGGTCAACAGAGAAGCCCTATGGACTGTCCTAGAACGGACTGGCTGCCCTCCCAAGTTCCTAATGATCATCCAGCTCTTCCACACAAGCATGAAAGGGCAAGTTCTTGCGAGTGGCAACATGACCAACGAATTCGAAATTACCAATGGCGTCAAACAGGGCTGTGTCCTGGCACCAGTCCTCTTCAATATATTCTTCACCGCTATGCTTTCCCACGCCTGCAAGGATCTTGACAATGGAATATACCGAAATTATCGATTGGATGGCTCTCTTTTTGATCTACGTCGCCTGCAAGCCAAGACAAAAATCAGCACAAAGCTCCTTCAGGAGGCGCTCATCGCCGATGACTGCTTCTTGAATGCTCACTCCGAAGAAGACCTGCAAACAATGCTCTCTCGCTTTGCAGAAGCCTCAAAGCATTTAGGGCTTACAATAAGGATCGGGAAAACTGAAGTTCTTCACCAGCCTGCCCCACAAACTAACCCACTGTCTCCAAACATCACTATCAATTTCAACAGCCTGAAGAACACCAAGAACTTCAAATATCTTGGAAGTATCATCTCTGCAGACAGCTCTATCGATCAGGAAATTGATTCAAGAATCATCAAAGCCAGCCAAGCTCTCGGTAGACGGAAAAACAAGGTAAAACAGCACAATGTCCGCCTGTCAACAAAAATCAAAGCTGTTGTGCTCTCCTCCCTCCTCTATGATTCGGAGACCTGGACACTCTACAGGAAGCATATCAACAAATTAGAGCTGTTCCACCAAAGGGCTCTCCGCAGCATACTCGGCATCCGGTGACAAGACCACATCACCAATATTGAGGTCCTCAACCGATCAAGCTCACAAAGCAAAGAGAGCATGTTCGTCAAAGCCCAACTGAGATGGGTCGGCCATGTTATCCGCATGGAAGACCACCGAATGCCCAAACAGCTGCTGTACAGCGAACTCGCAAATGGCAAAAGAAATCTCGGGAGGCCAAAAAAACGGTTCAAAGACATTATAAAAGAAAACCTTCAGCTTGCACAGGTAACCCCCAAAGAACTCAAAAGAATTGCCACCGAGAGGAACGCCTGGTGCAGGGCCGTCCGTATTGCCAGCAAAAACAGTGATGCAAACTACAGGGAGAAGCTGACTATCAGAAGAGAGAGGAGACATAAGCCAACCACCACAACTACGACATTCCAGGGTCCCCACTGCACAAGACAGTGTACACCCAGGATCGGATTGCACAGCCACATGCGCGTCCACAGATAACCTGCAAGATTTATCGTCATCTTCGGCAACGAAGGACTATCTACACACACAGACACAGTTTAGATTATCTAGGAAGTGGGCCTCCGAGCCAGCCTGGGTGGGTCAACCCGGGCTGAGAGGGATGCAATATCACATGCGGATAACTTGAGAACGACAGATGTACGCCATTAGCCGATATTTATAGTAACAGTCAACTTGTTTGACGTCATTGAGGGATTCCCACTTTGTTGTCGTTCACGGTGGCAACACGACCGCAAAACACTATTGCAGTATTTTTAAAGTCTGTAGCTTACAGTGGTGTGTAGGCGGACTGGTTTGGAGGTGAGGGGGGGGGAGAGAGAGAGAGAGAGAGAGAGAGAGAGAGAGAGAGAGAGAGAGAGAGAGAGAGAGTGTGGGGTGGGGGGGGGGGGGGGGGGAGGGGCGGTTCTCTAAGATCAAAAACATTTATTTAATTTTGATTTGATAAAAGTTTTGTTTGCTTCAGTAAGGTTTTACGGCACTCGCAACTGCATATTAAAGTCATATGAGTGCCAAAGGATGGATGTCAACAGAGAAGTCCAAACGGTGAATCAGGCTTACTGTTTGTTTGGGTGGCTTTTTTTCCTAGATCCTGTTTTTCATTTGTTAAAATGTGTGTGTGTGTGTGTGTGTGTGTGTGTGTGTGTGTGTGTGTGTGTGTGTTTCTTTGTTTGATTGGCTGCTATTTTTATGATTGAATGGCTTGTGGAAAGAAATAATCCTTTGAGAGAAGCCAAAGGAAGAAAATTGGGGTTTTTTTGTTTGTTTGTTTGTTTATTGTTTTCTACTTTCTTAATTCAGTGGGGAGAAGGGAGAAGAAGGGGAGAAGAAGGAGAGAGGAAGAGAGGAAGAAGGAGAGAGGAAGGGAGGAAGAAGGAGAGAAGAAGTGGAGAAGAAGGAGAGAAGAAGTGGAGAAGAAGGAGAGAGAAGGAAGGGGAGAGAAGGCAAATGACGTGTGCAGTTTCTTCCCCTCTGTCTCCGATGTCTCTGGGCTGTGATCTTCCCGCGCAAACAGCTGGCTTCGTCTCGGAGAACAACGGAAGTCTTTGCGGGCCCTTTCTTGGCTTCTCTTTGCCTGGAAGCCATTGGTTTGTTTCTTTTTTTTTTTTTTTC
>NW_004797340.1:339915-342460 GCF_000002075.1 Aplysia californica
GTGGGGGTGGGGGGGAGTCACCCAGTCAGTGAAAGGTGTTATCTTACTCCCTGCGTTCATTTTTAGTTTGCTGTACTTTGTCCGGCATCTGTCACCTTGTGGTGTGGAGGGGAGGTCTGCTGTGATCTGATCAAACGCGTTAGTTTGTGTCACGGCGTGGTGGAATCAGGCGCTCGTAAAGTTTTGGGCATGTGGAGTTACTGGTATCATCTGAAAGCTTATTCATTTGCCTTGCTTTCACTGAAAAAATTGCTGTTTAGCTTGAATATGAGTCGAGATACTTGTGATTAAAGAAAATATGGTAGCCTGGTTTCAGTAGTTAAATTAAAAGAGAAAATGGCCTCTAAAGTTTGGTGACTCCAATAGTTTAAGAGTCTTTGAAAACTGAAATTTACATATCCTGTGCCTTTAAACAAGGTTTTTCAGTAAAATTCACATGGAAATGTGTTTTATATGAACATAAAAGATGTTTAGCTAAAAACAAATTGCGATAAAATGGCTAAAACTAAAGAGAAAATGCCCTTTTCTTCGATTTCATTATTTTGACTAGCGCCTGATTTCACTACGATGCCTCACCAAGAATTTTTTTTCATACTGGCGGGAAATTGTTTTATTCCGCCAATGAATTCTACATATTGAAAGCTATCTTGAGATATCAATATCAAAGCCTAACTGTAACTAGTTTTTGAATAATGAATTAGCATTTTAGATTTGTAAAATTCGAATTTATTTCCAATGTGATCTGATAAAACACGATTTTTTTTCTGAGATGATCCCATGAAACGCATGTTTTCTGGCTTATCGACCGTCCATATTGACAAACGTCTTTCTCTTGTTTGCTGTTTCGGCTGTTTCATGGTTATGTTGTTTGTGCTTAATGTTTCTGTGACCCCCCCCCACCCCACCCCCACCCCGCTATCCATCGTTTTTGGGCTTACTACCTCTACCTCTATGAAGCGGTGGCGGAGCGGTTAGTGCGCTCGTCTCCGAAGCGGAAAGTCCGGATTCGAACCTCGGTTCGGACACTGATTTTTTTCAACCCCTCCTGCCCACCCAGCAGTAATGGGTACCTGACTTCGAGTTGGGGAAGTAAAGGCGGTGGGGAAAGAAACTGGCCACCCTATCACAATATGCCGAAGGCCCAGGATGTTTTCTCACTAATAAGGCAATCCCCAATGTCCGGATCGGATGCGGGAACACACATACACTTTACCCCTTTCTCTGCATCCATCTGATCTCTGGTTGTATGCTCCCGCTGCTATACTGTCTTCTGGTAGTCTTGATGGTACTTCTTGTCCAAATGGTGAACCAGGCTTACTCTGCTCACCTCTCTAGCCTCAACAGCACAAAGTCTGCTTCGACTATCAAGGCACCCCGGAAACAGTTCACAAGACAGTGACAAACATGCAAAAGAAGTAGAGGAAAATGACGAGATTAAGGATGATGGAAAAAAATCAGCAGTTCCCACTATGTTGTTCTGGCACTTCTTGTCCGTTTGTTTTTTAGTTTTAAGTAAGTGTTTTACGGCACTTGCAACACAATAAGGTCATACAAGTGCCGAAGATTTGAGGTGTTACAAGAGAGAAATAAACATAAAAAAGGAGGAGGGGAGATAGAGAAGATGATTTTTTTTATAGGAAAGAAGGAGAATCCACACCAGAGCACCCGCCAACCACTCACGTCCGTTTGTTTGGTTTTGTGAGGTGGTTTTGAGATCGTTGTGGGTGTTTGGCGGGTGTTCTGTCGTGGGTTTTTTTTCTGGAACAGACGGTCGTCAAAACAGGTTTGACTGTACTCGTAATATATGAACACTACCATAATGGGTGGATCGTTTGAGGGTGCTCTGGTGTGGTTTGCTCCTTCTTTCCTATCAAACATCTATCGTCCTTATCTCTCCTCCTTCTTTTTTGTTTTTGTTACTCCCTTGTAACACAGCTGTTCTCTCCGGCACTTATAGGACCTTATTGTGTTGCAAGTGCCGTAAACCTCTGACTGAAACACTGATATATCCACTGAAACAACAACGCTTACAATGAGGAATACATTAAGTTGCCTCTCGTCCTTTTGTTTTCGTTGATTGCTTCTTACGACTTAATTGTGTTGCAAGTGCCGTAAAAATGTCACTTAAACTAAACTAAGTTCCCAACTCCCTGCCTGAACATGCTATTCCGGGCAGCAAACCGAAAATTGTGCAGTATCTATCCGAAGACGTCTCCGACAAAGATAGACCAATCAAAATACTTGATACCTCTGGACCAATTAAAAAAGTCTTGGGGATTGAGAGGGGGGGGGGGGGCATTCCCCCGCTGTTTTAAACCATAATTTGATAATTTTGCACTTAGGTTTGAAATTTTCTTTTTAAAAATTGATTTGCGAAAGTTTTAGAGGCTATAGATCTATAATAGGTGTGATCTGCAGCAAACAATACACAGTTTGACCCCCCAAAGCAGTGCGTCTGTGTGCGGGAGTACGTCTCCGAATTAGTTCCTGTGTGCTCGCCGGAAACGTCTCCGAATATCTTCTGCCTGGAAAGTGACGACCCTCA
>NW_004797340.1:344854-349230 GCF_000002075.1 Aplysia californica
CAAACACACACACACGCTACAGCCCACAATCCTCTCCTCCCCCTCCCCGCCCACTTTCCCCCAAAACTCTCAGGATCCAACCAACAGATGTCTAAGGACATTTCTCCATTAATCTCATACCCATAGTCCTTCGCCTTCAGTACCCAAAGTCAAACAACATTTATTTATTATTAAAAATCGATCGGGTAACTCCGGAAAGCTCTCAGAAAGCTTTTCCGACAAATTTTGATGTATGGCTTTCTGATTTTGTTCTTGGGACAGGCACGTGAAGCGCATTTCTCTTTCTTCTTTTCTAAGCTTCACGACTTTCAGGGCCCCGAATTCGATTTGTGGCCCGTGGTCTGGGAATCATAATAATTTGTAAGGCATCGTGGTGAAATCAGGCGCTCATCAAGATAAGGAAATAGAAGAAACCGACATTTACGAATGTTTAACAATTCTTATCGAAATTTCGAAGGGAGGGTTTCGTTTTTCTTTTTCTTTTTGTTCTTTTCCCGCTCAATACATATCCATGCCGTACATTTCTGTGTGGATTTTACGATTTTAAAAAAGGGAAGAAAGAAAATAAAAATGTTGATCAAAAGCACAAAAAAGTAAAATTTTGTAGTTTGCAAGGACACTCGATCAAGCTGTGAAAGTCACCAAACTTTGGCGGCCATTTTTCTCATTAATTTTACCTCTGACACGAGACGACCCCCGCCTCCATCAATCGTAAATATCTGGACGTCTATTTATAATAGATGGCTATTTTATTTCATCAAAAGCAAGATATATAAACAAGATTATGCCATTAACTTCATACACCCAAGATTTGACGACCGCCTGACTCGATCATGACGTGAATCAATGCCACCCCCCCCCCCCCAACCATACACACCCTTCTCATCGCTCGAGCTACGAGTTTTCTGATTGGCTTAAGTTGGGTGCCCATTGCTGATCGGATCGGGTAGGTCGAGTCGTTTGATGGCAGCTTTAGTGCTCAGTATGAACAGACCCATCCCTTGCGACGTCAAATTTGGCAAGAATAAAAAAAGATTTTTTTAAAAACTTGGACCGCCGCGGGCTGTTGTAGTACCATAACTTGCCGTTCACAACACAGCTATATCCTCCCATAACAGCTTCAAGTTATAGCGGTTGCTGTGTTGAGAGCTTCTGGAATCTTTTAAGCATGGGCAGCATGAAGATCTACTGACCATAGTGAAGAGACGAAAATTAAAAAGATATGGGCATGTCACAAGATCCACAGGACTTGCCAAAACAATCCTACAAGGAACCTTACAAGGAAAGAGAAAGAGAGGAAGGCATAGAAGGATGGGAGGACAACATTACAGAGTGGACAGGGAAGACGATGGGTGACAATATGAGGAAAGCAGAGGACAAAGAGAAATGGCGAGAGCTGGTTTTCAGATGCAATGGTGCCCCCACGGTTGCCCCAACCATGGGATAGAAGAAGAAGAACGTCGATAGCTTTCTTGATAGACTCAGTTTCAGCTTCTCCAAATTTACACTGTCCGTCCATTACCCCATACCCAGAGCACGGTGCAAACATGGTATGGGTTTAACGCCCCTATCAACACTATTAGGATATTTAAGAGGCGGGGTTTCCTAGTTTAACGTCCGTCTCCGAAAGGACCGAGCGAAGTGGGAAATTCGTGTAAAGTGTCTTATCCAAGGACACAACGTCGGACCGAGCTGAGGCTCGAACCCCCGAACCCACAATCCACGATTACGAGCCCGGTAGCCTAACCACTAGGCCACTGACGCCACCTCCAGCGCACTGTGTGCACATACGATCGTTTGACTCGCGACCTTGAAAAAAAATGCATTAATTGAGTTTGACGGACACGATTGAATTGGGTTGAATTGTGCTACAATGAGAAAAATTTTGCTGGCGCCGATTCAATTCGATTGCATTCGATCGTCAGTGAGCATAAGAAGCTATGGTAACGTCAGTGTGCACCGGTTATAAGAAGCTGTAATATAACGTCAGTGTACTCCTGACATAAGAAGCTGTAATCCAACGTTCCCGTATCAGAGAGATGACCTTGCCCTTGTTGTGAATAGACGTCATTTCCGGCTCTGTGTTCCCGGCTGAGAGCTCGCTGCAGTCAATGGTCTCACGATGTACTCACGCTCTCCTTGTCCACGCTCTCTCTAACGGGGAAATGGCTGCGGCGTGAGAAACGTCTTCGGACGAAAGCCTTGGGGGGGGGGCATGTTTTGAAGTGTTTTACGCCGCTTGCAACTACATAAAGTCATATGAGCGCACGGGACGCCCCAAACATTTTCAATTGGTAGGAAATTAACAATTTTGACCGGGTGGCGGCCAAAGCCTACTCATATCGATTTTGGATCACCAGGGGATCTTTAACGTGCCCAACTTGCACGCGGGACCTCCGAGAGTTTTCGTCCTTGTCCGAGAAGGCTAGCTGTGCATCTTTCCTACGAGAAAATCAGGTATGTGGCTGAAAGACAGTAGTAAGAAGGAGCCGAGGAGAAGCAGTAGAAAGGCTGCAGAAAGAGTCAGAAACCCAGTAGAGGGGGGAAAGGGGGTGACGGGTGGGTGCAGAAAGTGGAGACGAAAACAGACGACAGAACATTTCTAGAAAGCAGGGTAGGAGGTGAAAGGAGACAATTTTAGAGAAGAAAAATTGTCCATGACTACCGGGATTCGAACCCGTGACCTTTGCATGAGAGGTGAACACCTTAACCTGTAGGCCACAAGAGCTCCCACTCCCGCTCTCCTCGTCCACGCTCTCACAAACGAGGAAATGGCGGCGGCGTGAGAACAGAACATTAACGAGGTTTTGCACACATAACAACGTCTTAACGGATGAAAGCCTGGTTTGCTTAATTTATTCCCGGAGTGAGATCTATAATAACACAATGACGTGATCACGTGACAGGCTCGTAGTGGGGCATCATGACCCGACATCTATAGTCAGTGGCTAGATGAATCTTTTTTTCTTTCTTTTTGGGTCCGTTACCCATTTCTATGATATTGACGCCATCTGATTAGTAGAAAAATGTAGGTATGTTGGTGTCCAATAGTGTATTACGTACATAATTTTATTGTTGTAACTTATAAATGTTACAGATAGATGTTCAGGATAATTATAGATGTTTGTGAAGAATCTGAGAGTAAAGATGGTTTTAGAAATGATGGCGGTGGTGGTGATTAGTGATGATGTGGGATGGTGTTTATGTAAATGAGTATTTGTCGGGATTTTTGGGGTGGTGGTGGTGGTTTTTATTTTGTGTTTTGTTGTTGTTATTGTTGTTGTTGTTGTTGTTGTTGTTGTTGTTGTTGTTGTTGTTGCTGCTGCTGTTTTAACAGTGTAGGAGTACACATGGTAATTCACCAACTTCCAGTACTGAGTGTTAAACAACTCAGTCCCATGGCTTTCTTCTCGTCCTTCTCCTCCCCCCGTGTTTCTCGTGTCTTTGCAGTGTCATTTATTGGTCATGGAGTGGTCCGTTCTATGTTGTTGGAGACTTGGGTTTTTTTCTCTGCTTTAATTGTTTATTTGTTTGGGTTTTTTTGCCTTTGTTTTAATCGCTTGTTGTTTGTTTGTTGTTGTTTTGTTTTGTTTTGTTTTGTTGTTGTTTTGGTGTTTTTTTTTGGGGGGGGGGTTGTTTTTGTTTTGTTTTGTTGTTTTAACAGTGTTAGAATGCAACTTGAATGTTTACCAAATTCCAACATTGAGTGTTCACAAATTCCGTTCCACGGCTTTAACTTTTATTCTCCTCCCTCCGATAGTTTCTAAAGACAGTCTTTTATACTCATTATTAGACCAATATAGATCTAGCTGTAACTGGGACCATGTGTTTCTCTTTACCCACACTAAGCTAACCCCACCACCATAATCTCAGTGGTAGTCCATGGTATTACTGTCCCGGCGGCCAAATTATATTCTCAAATTATGCAAACCGAGTCCAAAAATGAGAAATTATGCGATTCTGTTTATTCTATCAAAGAATGATAAAGGAAAATAATCAGAAATTATGCAAAAAATGATCAAGTTTTGCTAAATTATGCGGGGTGCATAAAACTACGTGGACAGAATCACGATGTTGCGACCTCAGTGTTTTCTTGTCGTTTCTCCTTTTTTTTAACAGTGAAAATGTGACATCTTCTTAAGGCCACTCTTTGTTATGAGCTGTTTTCACCATCATCTCAGCTTAATGAAGCAGGGCGAGTTACGGCTTTTCTCACGAAATTGTTTGTCTTCTTTTCTGTACTAACGTCATTATCGAATTGTTACGTCACTGTTGAGGTGAGACCATGGAGCCTTACGTCATTTGGGAGAAAGTTCTGACTCTGTTGGCTGTCTGCATGAAGGTGCGGAGGGCGGAGGAAGAGAGAGAGAGAGTTT
>NW_004797340.1:352160-354053 GCF_000002075.1 Aplysia californica
ACACACACACACACACACACACACACACACACACACACACACACACACACCGTGACCATCGTAAAAATATGAAAATTAAAATTAAAATTAAAATTAAAGCATGAAAATGAAGAGCCCACCGGAGTGATACAATGCCAGGTACATTTAACTTATTTTACAATTTTATAGTGATTTTATTTTATTCACTTCCATCTTTATTCATTAAATCACATCAAAGAACATCCAAATGTATTTTCAAAAGTGTATTAGTATGAAAATTACATTAAAATTAAGATATGTAACTGAAGAACTCACAAGCATGATACAATTTTACGATCATAAAAACGCACAGTGCAATGTAAGGCAAGCACTCATACATTTTTTTTGGTGTGTTTTTGGCTTGAAAAATCGATTTCCAGATTTTGGGTTAGAAATAATGTTAGACCACTATACTACATGTTCCACATGTTTCCAAAGCTTAGAAAACACCATAAATTTTCTGTTTTTGTTACCTATGGGTGATCTTTTAGGATCACAAAAAAAGGGCTACATTGTTAGTTTTGGGTTATAAAACATTGTAGTAGCCATGTGTTACTTTGAATAGAAGGTTGGCATGCTGTATACCTCTGAAAACGGCATTTAGTGTTCAATCTGGTAAAATAACTCCCAACACCGTAAAGCATTCATCCAAAAACATTGTAAACCGTTGAAATAGGTCACCAGATCCTGCCACATAGATTCGGGAGTTTCCGTAAGAGTGGATGACGCAGTCTTTTCAATACTTTTCTCCCTTTCGCATTTTCAGCACGAGTCAATTCCGATTTTCTCAAATTGCTATTTTATTTTCCAAGATATTATATGTGAGGCTGTGTGGTGAAAGCAGGCGCTCGTCGAAATAATGAAAATGAAGAAACTTGCATTTTTCAGCAGGTTTTAGAATTGTTATCGAAATTTTGTTGTTTGTTTTCTCAAAACCTTTCATGTCCATTAAAGAACACATTTGTGTGTGGATTTTACTGAAAGACGTTGATTACAGCCATAAAACTTGTCAATTTTCAGTTTTAGTGGACTCTAAAGCTGAGGAAATAACTCAACTTTGGCGGCCATTTTCTCGATAATTTCACCTCTGAAACCAGATGACCCCTCACCTCCTTCAATTGCCAATATCTTGACTTGTATCCAAATTAAATGGATATTGTTTCACCAAATCAATTTCAATGTGCAAGCTTTGTGTTGATCCCAATAACTCCACATGCACAAAAATATTGACGAGCGCCTGATTCCACCACGTCGTGACACATAATAATATGATATTTTGCATGGACCTGTAGAAATGGTGTCTATATGACATAATGATGAGACTTTGGGCGTATTGTCTTGGAATTTGACAAAATTCTTGGTTGTGTTAGTAGAGTAATTTTTAAATTAATGTATAATGGGTTTTATTTACAAACTACACATAAAATAATCTTAAATATCTTGTTTTCTTTTCATTATGACACATCCCAGTTTGTATGTACACTGCAAATCTGAGGGCTATATCTTGAATAGTTTTTTTGCTGTTGTTTTTTAGGCTCTCGGACTCGCAACCGTAAGGTCGTGGGTTCGAATCCGGTCAGAGGCCCGATGTTGTGTCCTTGGGAAAGGCACTATGCACAAATTTTCCTCACTTCACCCAGGTAGAAGTGGGTACCCGGCTATAGACAGTGAACGGTCTTGTCAGTTTGATAGTGTTTGAGCGATTGAAATCCACAGCTTGCCCTGTATGCTGCCGCGGAAACTGGGAATGTTTTTGAGTGTTCTCAGAGGGTCTGCTGGGGTAATAATAGTTGTAAAGCGCATAGAGCATGCTCTTAAGCATGGATATTCGCTATATAAAAGCAATTCTTCTTCTTCTTATTATTATTATTATTA
>NW_004797340.1:357506-360313 GCF_000002075.1 Aplysia californica
CAGATCTGCGACAGACATCGGCGATCATGGTTCTCCATTCATTCCTTTGCTCGGATGCTCTTAAAAAGGCTACGTTTCCCTGATCTTTCCCTGTTACCCATTTGTTTAGGTTCCCCAAGTAGGTTGCTCTGGGCCTACCTCAGCCTCGTTTGCCTTCAATTTTGCCAGTGAGAGCTTGATGTTCAAGACCCTTATGTCTATTCAGGTGTCCCAAAAACTGCATAATTTGTCGTTTCCTGATTGTTTTTAACAGTGAGCGTCCAACGTAGGCTTCATGAAGCACTACCTCATTTGATTTCTTTTCCTTCCACGATACTCTTAGCAGCCTCCAAAGAAACCACATTTCTGTTGCTTCTATTTTATTTTCACTGTCTTCAGTGATTGTCCAGCATCCACACCCATATAGAAGGGTTGACCGAACATAGCATTTCAGAACTTTCATTTTGGTAATCATTGAGATGTTGCTATTTTTCAGGATTTGGCTCATTTTATTGAAACTAGCTTTAGCCATTACAATTCTCCGTTTTATTTCTGTGAAACATTTGGTATCAGATGTAATTATCTACCTTAGATATTTAAACAATAAATGAATTAATAAATGAATACATGTGTAAATGAATAAATGAATAAAAGTATAGACGTAAAGGTGAATAAATGAATAAAAAGAAAAAAAAAGAAAAAAAAAGAAAAAAAAAGAAAAATCAAATACCACTTGATTGGCCCCCTGTGTGTCCAATAGACCATTGATCATCGCGTGGCAGACGTGTGCGAACTGAGGTCATCGGTGTCTGTAGCGGGCGCGTTGTTGTCGCTCACTGGACACCCAGATTGTCACCCCCCACCCCCCCACCCCCCCCAAAGCAGTGCTACTGACTGAGGTTCTTTAGGCCGTTCTCAAAGGGGAGATATTAACATGTTCTCATGCCCAGTAGAATTGTAAATAGGCTGATTTATCAATGCCATGCTCATACTGTGCCGGAACAACAGGGGGAACTGCTGCTTTTTCTTTCTTCATCCTTACTATCTTCGTTTTTCTTCTATTTCTTTTGTATGTTTGTCACTCTCTTGTGAGCTGCTATTTCCGGGGTGCCTCGATAGACGAAGCAGACTTTGTGCTGTTGAGGCTAGACAGGTGAGCAGAGTGAGCCTGATTCCCCGTTTGGACTTCTCTGTTGATATCCACCCCTTGGCGCTCATATGACCGTAAAACCTTACTAAAACTAAACAAGACTCAGGTTCCATTCTCGAATCCTAATATGATCTAAATTGTGTCGAAAAGGCAATATTAAAACTTTATTTTATTTTAAATATTTTTTAATGGTTATGAATAATTTGATTTCAGACCAAATCATTGTTTGACCTAATCTGTCGGGTAGACGGGTAGAGCCAGACACTAACATAGTTATAGCTCCAGGACACATTAAACATTTTCTTTTGGTATGAAATTTCTAATTTTACCTGAGTGGCTGCCGAAGCCTACTCTTATTGATTTTGGGCGACTAATGGATCTGTAAGTTTAACGTGCGCAACCTGCACATGGTAGGCCCTACCGCAGCGATTTTTTGTCCCTATTCGGAGAAAGCTAGGCGTGAGATCTTACCTACCATAAGGTGCCGTAAAGGTTTTACTAATACATTCTAAACTTAACATATTTTATTACAGAAATTTTGACTAACTACACAAAACGTTTTTGAAATGTTGCTTGATATTATTTGTGTCATAAATAATGTATGCTGTTTTCACGGAAGTCTGTGCTGTAAAATGTGTATGCTTTGGGTGACGTGGGTTATTACCCCTGCAACACTGAATAGAATACCTAGTACCTAAACTGTGTCAATAGGGGCATAAAAACATACTTTTTAAAAACGATTTTATAAGGTCCTTAATTCGAATCCCGCCAGGCACCCGACGTTGTGTCCTTGGGAAAAGCACTTTATATGAATTTTCCTCACTTCATCCAGGTGGGAATGTCTATAGCATAGCTATAGACAGCGATTTTGTTAGTTCCTTAATGTTTCCGGGCATGTAATCCCCAGCTTGCACTGTATGATTCCCGGGAAGCGGAGAATGTTTCTGGGTCTGCCAGGGTAATTATCATTGTAAAACGCATATAGCTTGCTGTAGACCGTCGTATATGGTCACTTTTAAGGACAAGCGGGCTAACCCAGATTTCGGGGGTTTCCAGAAATTTGGACCTACACCAAAAGTGGGCATTACCCTACCTATAGGAGTTTCATTGGTGTGTATATGTGTTTGATTACAAAGAAAACTCTCCTTGTCTTTTAAAGAAACTGAACAAGGAACCAAAAACTGCACCTTCGATTTTTTCAAAACAGCATTTTTCGGGATAGCCCCCTTGTGTTTAACGGAATCCATACGCCCTGGGGTCATTTTGTACTCCTGGGGTTGTATTCTTCACATATTAGAATACTTCTAGTACGAAGATCTCTTTGAAACTTTCAGTATTTCTCAAAATGCCATTTTGACAGATTGCTATGCAAAGCGCACGGATCGGATTAACGAGTAAATTTCCTTTTTGAAAAGTGGTGGCACAGAGTTCCCTAAGTTGTATGGATACGATAGTAAAACACGACGTACGGATGGGGTTAAAAGTGACCATTTTTCTTGTACTTTTTTTTCCATTTCCAGCAAACGTCTGGACGAGACGACGGCCGAGCTGAAGAAAACGTCTGTGGCTTTGGAGAAAGAAAAACACAAGACGGAAACTTTGCTGCATCAGATGTTGCCTAGACGGGTGGCCAAAGCCCTGACCAACGGGGAGAAAGTGGAGGCGGGTATGTGGGGGG
>NW_004797340.1:360708-361825 GCF_000002075.1 Aplysia californica
GGGATGGGAGAGGGTGAGAGGTCTGAGGTGAGAAAGTTGAAGTTGGGGGGATGGAGGGTACTAACAGGCAAGGTCGGAAGTTTACCACCTAAATAACCTAAAGAATGCGGATGCTGACGTAAAAAGACCAACTTTTCTATAATTAACGTTGCTGGGCCTATTCTATTCTCAGAAATTTTTAATGTTTCTATATTTACCTGTCACTGTCTATAATCACTGCATACATGTATTTATTCTTCCATAATATATACATAGTATTTTTGTACAGTCATGTTACAGTTAGCGTTAGTCCTACCTTCCTCTGCTGTCATGAGTCACGAGGGACGTGTGCACCCTCTATCCCGTTCCCTATTGGAACCATCTTTAATGTCACCGTGAAGTTCCGAGATGGTGGGCACAGTCTCTGCTAAGGTGACATTGTTAGTGTTAGCCTATTCAATCGAGCCAAGACAAGTGAAGAGAGGAACTAAGTGGGAAGACAGTATAGTGGCAGGTATGTTGGGGCATTCGTAAGCGGGTTGTAGGTAACAAGTTGGCAAACAGATTGTGATCTTTAAAAATGCAGCATTCTACTTCCTGATCATTTGCCCCGAGTATTCCTTTCAAGTCCAATTGAGCTTGCGGAGATTCTGAATTCTGACACAAGATCCTCGAACCCCAGTCGAGAGGGCACAATTTACACAGAATATTGTATCCCCTTGCCTCAGGGGGAGCGGCCTCAAACTCCCAAATCAAGTACCCTGTGTCTGGATCCTCGCGGTCTCGTCCAAGATTGGTATAATTCCAATTTTTTTAAAATCTTTATTATTTTCATTACCATTACCATTGTCATCTTCATCATCATTGTTGATAATATTACTATTATGAATCACCATCTGACCACAGAGAAGTTTGACCAAGTGACCGTCCTGTTCTCGGACATCGTTACTTTCACCAACATAGCAGCCGCCTGTACTCCCATGGACATTGTGAACATGTTGAATGAGATGTACCAGAGGTTTGATCAACGGACGAGTCAGCATAACGTCTACAAGGTGAGTGTTTGTGTGTGTGTGTGTATGTGTGTGTGTGTGTGTGTGTGTGTGTGTTAATGTGTATATGTGCATGTGTATATATA
>NW_004797340.1:362354-364688 GCF_000002075.1 Aplysia californica
CCCCTCCCTCTCTCCCCCAACATCTTGCTCCCCCTCTCCACCCCTCCCCCTCCAGGTGGAGACAATCGGCGATGCCTACATGGTGGTGAGCGGAGTGCCGGACAGAACAGCCATGCACGCGCAGCCGGTGGCCAACTTTGCCCTGGACATGATCGAGGACGCCGGGCTGGTCAAGTCTCCGGCCACTGGACTCCCGCTACAGGTCGGTGGAAAGGAGTGGAGTCTAATAATTATTCGGGGTGCCCACTGAGGTATCTACAAACCGATCGCCAACCGATCGCCAACCGATCGCCAACCGATCGCCAACCGATCGCCCGATTCACGGCCTGAAAACAAACGCATTTCCTTTCTTGGCTGCGAGTCGAGTGATTGGTTTATGCCACGGTGGTCGCTTTGCGCCCTCAATCTGGCTAGCGCAGCCTTCCACTCCGAACCGAACCCATCCTGCTAATAGGCACTGGGTATACGCTTGTGAATTCATCGAACCAAAAACCAGCCGAACAAAGTCTTCCGGGTCTCGGGAAATAGATAGTTGAAAGAAAGCAATGGTTTTTACCTTATACGGGGTGCCCATTACGGATGGCTTCGTGTCGGGTCGGAGGCGATCGTTTGTCTTCAGGCGACAGAGTTGTACGATCGGCCCGACACGCCGATCCCATCCATAATGGGCACCCCGTATTAAAAATCAGGTAGAGTTTTTATTTTCGGAATCTGCGACTCAAAATTAGACCCGTCAACATGTAAATGTTCGGTTTAAAATTTAAATGCATTTAATGCATACTATTATATTCACAATTCTACTTCTTTAAAAATCATTCATATTCTGTTATTCCCGTATTGTTCTTTTTAACCGTTGACCTGTGCACGCATGACAGAGAGAAACAGACCGAATTGCCTCCTCCCGATAACAAAAAAATCGGGTCGTTTCTACTTTGGTGGACACATGGCATAACGGTCACAGTTGAGAGGAAAGTGACGCGCTGACCAACTGTACAGAGGAATTGAGATATGCAGTAAAAGATACGTAATTTGGACATAATTTTTAAAGAATGAAACAGTTTATCTTGCCTGACAAATGTTGCTTTTGGGGGTAAGTATAATAATTGAGCAGCAGCTTGTTGAAGAACGAGTCTTTTTCTCCCGACAATTAGCTCCGCTGTCTTCGTAGCGTGCTATATATTGTCTCTTTTAAGATAGGTAAAGGGCAGATTGCGAAAGATACTGAACACTGCTATGTTTTTGACCTGTCTACGCACTGAACAGTGCCCTGTGTTGTTTGTCCGCAGATTCGCGTGGGTGTACACACAGGGCCGGTTGTGGCGGGGGTGGTTGGCGTAAAGATGCCGCGCTACTGTCTGTTCGGTGACACCGTCAACACAGCCAGCAGGATGGAGAGTCACGGGGTCCCAGGTCGAATCCACCTGAGCCCCACAGCCTACAAGTGAGTGCATGACATATAATGTGTATGCTATGAACATGTATCTAAGATAAAGAAAAGTTGTTTTTTTCCATCAACGTTTCATTTCCTAGACAGAAATTGCAAAAAGTGTTATAAAGAAATTTAAGCTGTTTAAGAATGTTTACATTATTAAAATCTGCTAGAATGGTTTAGATATAGTAAGGTGTCTGCTATGTTTCGTAGTGTATAACTCAAAGACGATGAGGTGTTAAATAAGTCAACAGTTTTATCTTGGTCATAGTTGAAATCAGCTGACAGTGTTTAGCAAAAATAGTTCTAGGTTCCAGGGTGATAATCGTTAACCTGAATGTGTCTCCAGTTGTAGTATGACGTAATCAACTCTAAGAGTTCTGTTCCTGTTTTTATTTCAATCCTATTGTACCAGATTGTTTGATTTTTCTTTCAACAACAAGTGTGATAGGCAGTCTCAGTGGTTGTCTTTACTTCGAATTACTTGGATCCAGAGCTAGAATCATAGAAGGCGCACATGTCCATAGCTGCTCATCTCTCCTTACCAGCGTCCACCTCAAGGTCTTCCTGCTAATTGTCTCCATGAAGATCTGGTTTGAGACACGCCTGACCACTCCTCGGAGCAAACTGTTTTTCTGTGCCCTGTGGTTGTCTTTATGTGTTTGTGGTCTTCTGGCAAATTAGGAGTGCATATTATGTATTTGAAAGAATTGTTGCACATTGAATGGGCCAATATAGGCCTACGTGGAACGTGCCATTGTGTTAGCTGTCAATCTTATCAAAAATTTTATTTCATTGTAAATTGCTAGAGTCGCCAAGGAGAGAAAGCTATGGTAGTGACCATTATTTTTTTGTTATCTAATTATTCCTTTATTTATTTTTTTATAATGTTTTTAAGGTCTTTT
>NW_004797340.1:364918-376127 GCF_000002075.1 Aplysia californica
TCATCCCCGTCATTATTATTATTATCATCATCATCATCATCATCATCATCATCATCATCATCATCATCATCATCATCATTATCGTCACCACTATTATTTCCCCCCAGAGCTCTCCGTGGCTGGGGGTACGCCTTCAAAGAGCGCGGAGAGATGGAGGTCAAAGGCAAAGGGCGGATGTCCACCTACTTCCTCATGGGTCACCTCCACCGGCGCCTGGCTGACCCCAGTGACCCCTACAGCGACCTGGATGTGCGGCAGGACAGCTCGGAGGCCGCTCAGAATGATGACGTCACGCACACCACAGCAGACGTTTTGACGCAGCAGCACACGCAGACAATGACGTCAGGCTTCTCTACCACAGAGGCTCACGTGATTTCCCTCATTGCCCCAGAGTCTGGTGACGTCAAGAGTGGACAAGTTGCACCCCACGGCTCGATGACATCATTAGCAACGCCCCCTAGCGTCACAGACTCGGCAGACGGGTTTGTATCTCGGTCTGAGTCACCTACAATCGGAAGAATCGAACCCCAGTCTTCAAAGCCGGACGGCAGCCCGTGTAGATCGGAGACTGTCAAGACCTCCCCTGTCCGCCCCTCAAATATCTCCGCGGATCACGAGACCAGAAGACTGTCTCAAACCTGCAGCACTGCCAGCCACCCGTCACACGTGACGTCACAGACACTTCCGGGCGCTGGCACCTCCGTCATGATGACGTCAGAGGGGAGGTCTCACTCCCCGTGTGCTGGACACACCACCATCCCAGCTGAACATACTTCACACACAACACAACACACCTCACACACAACACAGCACACCACCCTCCCAGCTAAACCCACCCCCCTCCCAGCTGAACACACCACCCTTCAAACCGAACACACATCACACACAACAACATCATCAACATCTTCCGACGTTACAACAGACACGCCGCACAACTCCAAACCGACCTCCGCCACCGACCCCGCCCCCCACTTCTCACCTGACAGCCCGCTGGGTCACGTGGTTGGCCGGTCGTCCCCCAGAAATGACCAGTGTGTGTACGTCAACGGTTCCTTCAAGGGTGCCTACGGCCCCCAGGTCAGAGGTCAGTCACAGACTCACCAGGAATCGGCTGGCGCTAAGGGGGGATCGCTCACCAACCACGGTAACGATCCCAGCAAAAACAACACCTCCAACAACGACAATAGCACCAACAACGACAACAGCAACACGAACAATATCACCAACGACGACAACAACACCTCCACCGTCACCAACAACGACAGTAGAAGCAACAACGTCACCAACGCTGACACCGACAACAGCAGAGGCAGCATTACCAACAGCACCAACAACGACAACAACCACACCACCATTGCTACAACCAACAACACCACCACCAACAACAACAACCACCACCCCACCAGCGCCGTAAACAACCCACCAGAGCTGAAGTCCACCTCACCCCCCTCCCAGCCCCCCGAGGGCAGCCCTAACCTCAGCCGCAGTGAGACCTACCCGGGCGTACACACCACCACCGCCGAGAGAGATTCGAACCCGGGACCTGTGTCTGCCTCGCATGGCGATCTACACAGACTGCAGGCGAGGGGCAAGGAGAAGAAGAGGCGGAAACACAGGAGTAAGCTGTGTAGTGTCACCTAGACACACGTGGGGGACACACATTAGACACAACATGACTGTATGTGTAGTATGTAGCGTCGTGTGTTGGCGGAGCCTAGACTACTCATGTCTATGTGTAATGGGTTGACCAAACATGTACACACATTATGACAGAGTGTAATGCGCTGACCAAGCCTAGACACAAATGTCTTTGTATAATGTGTTACACGCACGGCTTACTAGAATAATCAGGCCTCCCCAGGGGGCCCGTAGTCTGAAAATGTGGAGGCGAGTTTAAAACGAGGTCACTGCAGCAGCCTACGCGAGACAATACGACAGCAGCGCAATCAGATAAAGGGAAATCAAATAGACTTTTGCCTTTTATACAACTACAAATAGTATCCTAATTGGATTTATGATAACTAGATTTCTAGATCAAGACTCTAGTTCTTGTCTCATTTTTTGTTATAAGTGCGGTAAAAGAGCTTCACTTCCCTTTGGCAATGGGCACATAAAATAATGAGAGAAAGAAGAATAAAGATAGCATTTTATAGCACATATCCATGGAAAACACAATCCATGCTCTACGTGCTAAAAAAATATGCTCATTCATTAAGCAAGCATGGAATCATTTATAGGCCTAACAGTAGAAACATTGCCAAGTATGGGTAATACACACCTACATGTGAGCATGTATACACACATAGAGACATAGTCTAGATAGACACACATAATATGCGTTCACAAACATTACAGTGTAAATATTATGAAAAAGGTTTAACTTAACATTGTTTATGAAGACAGCTTTAGGACTTTCTGTGTAGGTTCTTCCTCAGATGGTGGATTGGATATCTTGCAGAAATTGTTTAGCAAAATATTGCTCAAGACAAGGCAGTTGTGTTGTCTCATCTCAAAACCATAATACTGTGAGATGTCCTTAAATATTTCACTCAAAGAGTTTCTGCATAGCCTACCTTGTCACACACTGGCTCCTACAAATGAACACAATGAATCAAAAGAAACAATGTCTTTATGTGAATATTCTTCTGACTGGTCACTTTCAACTGATCTGACTGAAAAACTTTCTAGATTTAGCTCTACTTGCTGTTCTTGCTATGGGCACTGGTGTTGGAATTAAACTTTCGGGCAAATAAGAAAATAGCGATGGAGGGGGGGGGTTGTCTTAATCTTCCTTTGACAGAAATAGTTTCAAATTCATCTGGAAAATGTTTAATACAAGCAACAATATTTGCAGTATCGAGTATATTGTCGCGTGGGATTGCTTTCGTCCAACGTTCTCTCTCACCTTTATCTTTAGGTAGAGATCTAGATATAGAACTAGATATCTAGATCTAGATCTAGATCTAGATTCTAGACCTAGAATCTAGATCTAGATCTAGATGTATCAGACTACATCTAGATCTAGATCTAGATTGTGTAGATCTAGATCTAGCTATCTAGATCTAGATCTAAGTCTTGTCTAAAAAAGGTAACCTTGTCAGTAGAGTCATAATTTGACCTGCACCCAGTAACTCAACATTTTCTGCCCATTTTCAACAAAGTCTATACAATGCACATTATTCCATTAGAAAGCACTGAAATTGATAATCCAAATGAAATACTCTAGACCTATCCTCCTGTCCCACGTGTCACATCACAAGTCACAAGGCAGGGCGGCTGACATTTTGAAAACTTATTTACTTCCGCCGCTGTTCTTCTCACCTCCCCTGACCTGTCACATTTCAGAAATGTTTTCAAGTAAAAAAACAAACAATTGTAATTAAAATGAAGAACATTTTCAAAAATTGAGAAATGTAAAGTGCACTTTGAAAGCTAATTGGTATTAAAGGAAGGATATTTCTTTATTTCTGCTAGGGAATTTGTTAAATGCTATTTATAGGAATGAGATGACAATCGGCTGTTGAATGTGACTCCCACCTTCTGACCTAGTTATGCGTCGCCTCCACATTTTCAGACTACGGTCGCGCTGAGGAGGCATGATTATTCTAGAAAGCCGCGGTTACACGGCATGCTGATCATATCAAAACTGGACACGAGCCAGTGAGTAACATGGTGTGTTGATCAAACTGTGTTGTGTCACATAGACACGCGAGTCCGTGTGTAATGTCAAAGTGGCACTCGCGTCAGTGTGTAGTGTGACATAGACACGTAGGAGACACACAAGTCAGTGTGTAGTGTATAACCCTGTATCTGCCTCTCACTGAGATCTGCACAGACTGCATGCGCTGGGAAGAAGAAGAGGAGGCGAAAACACAAGAGTGAGCAGTGTAGTTATCACTTTGACACACGTGGCAGTGTGTGGTGTGTGACATGGTGTGTCACGTGTTGTGTTGACCAAACATAGACTCAAGTGTACTCTGTGTAAAGTCACATAAATATACGTGTGTCACGCAAGTTAGTGTGTAGATCTAGTGTGTAACGTGGCGTGTTGATCGAACAGTATTGTGGTACATAGGCCCCCACGTCAGTGCGTAGTGCTGTATTGACACATATGAGACACGCGACACAGTGTGAAGTGTGTACTGTGGCGTGTCGACGAAACTGTGGAATGTCACACAGAGAAACCTGAGACACAGCAGCTGGCTGCAGTCAATGTATACAAAACATAAGTGAGACACACGAAATAGTGTGTAGTGTGTATTGCCGCGATTGATATAACTGTGTTGTGTTATAATACGTCGGTGTGCAGTGTGTAGGGTGGTGTAGGGATCAAAGTGCGACACACGTGAGGCCCACAAGTCAGTGTGTAAACTCACATAGACACACGCGTCAGACATATGAGACAGTGTGTAGTGTGTAACATGGCAAGTTGACCAAACTGTTGTCACCACATAAGTCACGCAGCCTGGATCCCTTCCCCGCCACTGTGTTGATCCAACCCGTAGACTGTCTCGTTCACATCATCTCCGCTACTGCCAATGACTCACTCCGGTTAGGTACAGTCCTTACTAGCATTCACTTGTTATTCCTCTACTTAAGAAACAAAACGTGCCAGAGGATGACTTCAACAATTTTTGGCCCGTTTCAAACTTACCTTTTTTCTGTAAAGAATTCTCGACTCTAGAATAGATTGTGTTGGTTCAAGTTAAAGCTCAGCTCAGTCACAACAACTAGTTGGACATTTTTCAATCGGATTATAAGGAGTTCCATTATACTGAAACTGCTCTTCTGGGAATCCAGAATGGGTTGTTTTTTTTCACTGAATCCGACAGTGGGATAATATATAATTATCCTTGCACTTTTAGATCTGTATGCTACGTTTGAGACAATT
Source organism: Aplysia californica (assembly GCF_000002075.1). Lineage (NCBI taxonomy): Eukaryota > Metazoa > Mollusca > Gastropoda > Aplysiida > Aplysiidae > Aplysia > Aplysia californica. Next base: position 369,810 of record NW_004797340.1, read on the forward strand.
TATCATTCGACCCTTCTGGAACGTTCATGTAAAACGTGTGGCTTTTCTGGGACTGTGCGTGAGTGTTTTACGTCATATTTAAGTGATCGCAGTCAGTCAATTTGTGTCAGTGACACATAATTCTCCAAAATTCCATTGTTTGGTGGAGTGTCCCAAGGTTGTGTGCTGGCTCTATTACCATACGCTATGTACTCAATACATTGAGTAAATATTCTGAGAGCCCATGGCAGAATCTTTCATGTATATACTGATGATACACAGCTGTATTGGTCATGTCCAAAGTCGGATGTAACCAACTACTTATTGAACAGCATCAGCTGTTGTATTGGAATTGTTCAAAATGGATGACTGACAACAAACGAAAGATGATCGAGGAGTAGACAGAAGTATTTCTCAAAGGTATCGTATAAGCGCCCCCCCCCCACCTCCCGATTTTTGCGCACCCCTCCCTACCCCCCTTCCCAATTGCTCCTTAGTCCATACCCCCCCCCCCCCCCCCCCCCGATATTTTTTTCTCCCTTCCCCCCCCCAGCCACCATCTGGAAAATTTAACGAACCTTCCAATAAAATGAAACTTCTTTTTTTTTTTTGTAAATGGCAAATCAACCTCAGTATTTGTCCCGGGCCCCGGGGGGCGTCCCCCTCAATTTTCTGAGCATTTTTAAAAACTTTTGTACATTGGTGTGTATTTTTAAAAATAAAACAGGTTTGTTCCTAAATGGGAGGAGCGTTCTCACTGTAACTTACTAAAAGCACAAAAATGTCATGATCTCTCGTTCTTTTATTCACTGAAGGAGAAGTAAAACAGATATTTTGTTCCTATTAGTACAGGGGTATGGTGTTGGATGTGCCCCCCCCCCCCTTTTTTTTTCCCCCCCCCCCCCCCCCCCTCCGTTTATTAATTTTGGACCACTGGTACCCCCCCCCGGCTTTTATTCCCCCCCCCCCTCCCCGCCCCGCCCTTCGTTTATTCGATACCCCAGAGTACTGTGTAACACCAACAGGAAGTTTGACATCTGTAACATTGATACCATCAGAATAGGATCTTCAACTATTACCTTTAGTGAGAACGAAAAAAAAAGTATTTTCTTTGAACATAAATTGTGTTTCTTTCCTGTTTTGTGTACGATAGTGTATTATTGATTCCCTCTTCGATCTCGTATTGCATACGACAATATTGATTCAACCTTCATTCTTGTTTGCATACTACAATATTGATATCATCTTCATTCCTGTTTTGAATACGGCAGTATTGATTCCAATAAAATACAATATAAAGGGCGAAACACTACAATGTTTGAGATATATCCCTGTACGTCCAAGACTTTGATCACGAATCAACATTAATTGAGTACCAGATCAGAAACCAGCCATCATAGTTCGCCACTCATTTCTCTACTCGGAACAACAACAACAACAACAATAATAACAACAACAAAAACAGCAACAACATCAATAACAACAACAACAATAATAATTACAACAATAACAACATAACAATAACAGCAGCAAAAACAACAACAACAACAATAACAACAACAACAACAACAACAACAGCAACAACAACAACCATAAGGATAAACGCAAATCCCCTTAAACACAATGGGTGGCAAAATAAGGCAAGGGCTTATTCATCATTCAGTTTAATCTTATTCACAACATGTATCCAAAATCAGTATTCTTTACCGTAACAAAAGGTCAACACAATTAAGGCTATCTTGACTAACATACTCTCAAGCACCAACATACACGATTACATTTTTACTAATACTGTAGCAGCCTAATGGATAAAGACTGAATGTATTCTAATAAAGCCATGCAAAGTCAGGAAGACATCAGCGACAAACACAACCACAGTGGAGTCCGCTTAAAGTGAACTCGTTGGGACCAGAAGAAAGTGTCCGTTCACTTTATCCGAGGTTCAGCTTAACCATTTCGGTAGAGTGGAGGCCTAGAAACAGTAGCTACGCGCAGTTCTGGGTCTAGAGTGGAAGTGGGGTGGGGGGACAACACATCGGGCGAGCCTAGACTAGAGCTCTTTTTTTCTGATTGAGATTGCCGTCGCCAACGCCCAGCTGGGATTGTCTGCCGATGCCTGAGGCAAAGAAGTTTATTTTCACAGCATGGCGACTGTTACACGGTCGGTCCGTTCTTCGCTTTCACTAATTCTAGGCCTTCACTTTATCCGATTTCCCCATTTTATAGACCAGCGTTTCAATTGGGACCACAGAATATCGTTCAGTTTAACGGATTGTTCAAATAAAGCGTGTTCACTTTTGGCGGACCCCATTGCATTTTCCTTTTACAAAGAAACCCTGAAAATGTCTCTGAGAGACTTCAACATAAATACTTCGACATGGAAGAGCCTAGCTCCCCACAGACTCGGTTGGATAACAACTATCATAGAGGGCAGCAAGTCATATATTAGGTTCCTCGAATTAACTCTTTATCTTCGTCGAGCCGCTTCCAGCAACTCGTGGTTTGGAACTTCTGGGTGGTGAGCTGCTGGCAGCGTCTCGGGCACATTCCTTTACGATGACTTCGACATCAAATAAGATCTAGATCTACTTTTCGCCAATTGCCGAAAACAGGTCTCTTTTATCTGGATTTCATTCTTTAGATGAAGAACTATCAAAATAGGTTGAATTGTTTTGGTTTAATGACCAATATAGTGACGCTTTCGTCCTTTTTAGATTTAGTTTTTTTTTTTAATGGCCCCGGCATAGTGGGTTCACCCCCCTCGGAGATAAAGAATTAAAGATGCTGAAACCGAGAAATTAGCCCGCAGACTATAAAAGTTCACTAGTGGAAATGAAGCTTTTAAAAGTTCAAAATGTGGCAAACTAACTCTCCTCTCTCTGACCTTCATTACTGGTCTCAATGGCCACAGCAGAAGCCACAAGTCATCGTAACCTTTTTGTCTTCTGTTTCACTTTTTTTTAACACTACTCTCTGCTGATCTATGCTTTGGTCATCTTCAGACATTGACAGGCGTGGTCGGGTAAAAAAAGGTGAATTTTCTATTTTCTAAAAGGTGGTGCTGTGAACTCTAATTAGCGTGGTCGGGTAAAAAGGTGAATGTCTTCTATTTTCTAAAAGGTGGTGCTGTGAACTCTAATTAGCGTGGTCGGGTAAAAAGGTGAATGTTCTATTTTCTAAAAGGTGGTGCTGTGAACTCTAATTAGCGTGGTCGGGTAAAAAGGTGAATGTTCTATTTTCTAAAAGGTGGTGCTGTGAACTCTAATTGAAGCACAAAAACATTTTAGAGCATGGACTATTTTCTTTTTGTTAAAGACTTCTTAGTATTACTGATGTAAAAGGAAAAGTCTTAGACTAGATTTTGTACACAATCAAAAAGTGGTATCTTTTATATCGTCATTATATTATCATTCTTTACAACATCAAACAGGAAACAAACAAAAAAACATCTCCATTCTTTCAAGCCTGGAAATAATGTCACCAAATAAATCAGTTAATGTAAGTGTCTTAGTTTTAAATATCCACCAGGATGGGGATGAAAACAAATGGTACAAAAAGTCATGGAGTAAGAAGCGAAAGAAAAAAATGCATTTTGGGAGGATGAATAACACACAGCAGTCAATCCCACCCACATCCAGTATTTTAAAAAAAAACTCTTTGTTTAATTTGTTTGTTTATTTGTTTGTTTGTTTGTTTGTTAATTATTTCTTTGTCTAATTATTTGTTTAATTGTTTGTTTGTTTGTTTGAGTAGAGAGAATTACGTTGACACAATGCAAGGAACAAGAAAGGCAGACAGTAACAACAGAAAGACAGACTAGAAAGACGTACCAGTGGCGCCTTCTTGTCAACCACAAAACCAAAACTTACAAATCCTCTCAAATGACATGATGGTGCCCTCCATAAACTCTCAATTTTACAAAGAAGGAAAGAAAGAAAGAAAGAGAAAGAAAGAAAGAAAGAAAGAAAGAAAGAAAGAAAGAAAGAAAGAAAGAAAGAAAGAAAGAAAGAGAAAGAAAGAAAGAAAGAAAGAAAGAAAGAAAGGGAAAGAAAGAAAGAGAAAGAAAGAAAGAGAAAGAAAGAAAGAGAAAGAAAGAAAGAAAGAAAGAAACAACAAACAAACATGAGTATGATGAGTAACGACAAGGGTTTCATGATGCCAATGAGAGCTATAAAAGCAGAGATTTGATGATGATGATGATGATGATGATGATGATGATGATGATGATGATGATGATGATGATGATGATGAGAACTATAAATGATGATGATAAAAACTACAAAAGCAGGAGTTTGATGACGTCAATGAGAACTACCGGAGCAGGGGTTTGATGAGAACTACAGCAGCAGGGGTTTGATGAGGGCGACCCACTGTGCCACCGTCCAGTTGTCCTGGGCCTGGACAAACACGTCATTGACCGTGAAGAGCGGGGTGCCGTACACACCTCGGGTACATCCGTACTTCCACGCCAGGCGAGTCGCGGAGTCGATGGCCTCGTCAGACACCTGCCAGACACACGAGGAACATTAAGATTTAGGCCTACGTACTTTTTCGTCCTCTCAATACTCTCAGTCTCAGACATTGGGGCGGGGAGAAGCAAACATGTTACTCTTAAGTCTTGTTTATTGTATCGCCTGCTGAGGTGAAATCAGGCGCTCGTCAATTTTAGGACACGTGAGTTTACTGGTAGCGTCTTAGAGCCAGTTCATTTGCCTTGCTTTTAGTGAAAAAATACCCATCTATGTCCAATAAGAGTCGAAATATTTGCGATTGAAGGAGGTAAGGGTTGCCTGGTTTCGGAGGTAAAATTGGCGAGAAAATGGCTGCTAAAATCTGGTAACTTCTATAGCTTGAGAGTCATTGAAAACTGAGAATGAACATATTTTAAGTGATTAATCAACGACTTTTTAAATAAAAATTCACATAGAAACTTGTTTTCATATGTACATAAGAGGTGGTTAGACAAAAACGAAAAATTCGATAAATATTGTCAAACTGGGGGGGGGGGGGGGGAATGCCTGTTTCTTTGATTTCATTATTTTGACGAGCACCTGATTTCACCACGATGCCTCACATTTGGTCGCTTTAAAGCACAAGGGGACTATACCGAAAAACGCCTTATTGAGAAACTCGAAGATAAAGATTTTGCCCCTTTTTCAGTTTCTGCAAAAGACAAGGAGAGTTTTATCTTTTACCAAACAAATATATACACACCAATGAAACCAAACTTCTCTTGAAGGCAGGGCAATGCTCACTTTTGGAGCAGGTCAAGATTTCAGGAAACCCCCAAAATCTGGGTTAGCCCGCTTGTCCTTAAAAGTGACCATTTAAAAGGATTTGATTCTTTCTTTCATCCCAAAGAGTGAGTGTGCCAAAAATTGCTCAGATAAGTGGTGAGTCGTAACATGACAACAGAGAGAATGTGAAGCTGTATCATTCCTCTCCGAATCATCACGACTGACACAGGCCTAGAGTGGTTTACTACTCAAAGTAGGCAGTGAAATGACTTCATCAAATTGCTGGATTGTACTCATTTTGCTTGTTAAGTTGTCAATCTAATTGCATCGATATCGCCAAAAAGTGCGGGGCTCTAATAGTAATAGTGCGCGACTTTGATAGTTTTTCTTCGAAAGTGCGCGACTCTGATGATCTCCCAGGAACATTTAGGCCTACTTGCTTGTTCGGCCTCCCATACACTGCGGTGGGGAGAACCAAGCATTATTTTACTCTTGTTTGTTGAATCGCCTGTTGTTGCGTGGTTATGTTGTTTTTGGTTCGTGTTTCTCTGCCCCCCCCCCCCCCTTTATCCATCTTTTCCAGGGCCTTTCTCTTCCTCTACTTCCACACGAGAATATATAAATTATGATAAATAAATTTCACTTATGCGCACATCCCCTTCAGCAGAAAGCTCTATGCGCTTTAATTTAGTTTTCGTAAGAGTTTTACTGCACCTGCAAGCAGATAGGTCTTTATATTATATTAAGTCACCGCCTCAGAACTATTTTGTCCAAAGTGTATTTAACTACAAAATGTTCTTTGTTCCAAAATGTTCTGAGGCGACTAAGTGTCAAAGATTAAATGTGTTTTAAAGGAGTAACAAACAGAGAAAGGAAGGAGGAGAGATAAGGACGAAAGATGTTTGACAGGAAAGACGGGGCAAAGCACACCAGAGCACCCGGTAATCACCCACTCGTTGTGTTTTACAATTGGTCGCATTAAAGGACAAGTGGGCCAACCCAGATGTCGGGGGTTTCGAGAAATCTTGACCTACACCAAAAGTGGGCATTGCCCTTCCTATAGGATAAGTTTGGGTTCGTTGGTGTGTGTGTGTGTGTGTGT
>NW_004797340.1:377650-379733 GCF_000002075.1 Aplysia californica
GTGTGTGTGTGTGTGTGTGTGTGTGTGTGTGTGTGTGTGTGTGTGTGTGTGTGTGTGTGTGTGTGTGTGTGTTTGCTTACCTTTAGACATGACGTGAGAGTTCCTGTGGTAGGGCAGCGGGAACAGATGGACCTTCAGTTGTACGTTCTCTGGACCAAAGTGGTCTGCCACCTCCAGTAGGACCGGGTACGCCTGGTGGTGGGTGGAGGTGTTTTAGTTTAGTTTTAGTGAGTGTTTTACGGCACTTGCAACACTATAAGGTCATATGTGAGGCAGCGTTGTGAAGTCTGGCGGTTGTCAAAATAATGAAAATGTCAAGAAACTAGCATTTTTCTGCAGTTTTGGGAATTTCTATCAAATGTTTGTTTTTTGGCTGAACGCCTTTTAAAACATATTTGTTGTGGATTTTACTAAAAGAAAAAGAAACATTCAGTTTCCAAAAACCCTCAAGCTTTAGTAATCACCAAACTTTGACGGGCATTATCTTGTTAGTTTTATTTCTTAAACCAGGCGACCCCTTGTTGAAGGTGTAGTTGTAGTTGTAGGTGTAGTTGTAGGTGTAGGTGCTGTAATAATAATAATAACTGACATTTCTATAGCGCTCAACCCCGATCAAAGTACACAGGCTCTGAGCGATTTGCAATACTGCACAACATACAACAGTAACATAAAACGTTGTGTTCTGACTGTTCACTACAAATATTTGTCTTATTAATTTTTAAAACAAAGCATTCCAGATCTTGGGGCCTTGGTATTCAAATGCCCTTTCACCCATTGTTTTATGTTTCATAGATGGCAAAATCGTCTCAGATGAAGGCTCAAGACCAGAAAGTCTCTCCAGAATCGCGCAAACAACAGCTGCGCTGTCAAAACTGAAGCCTATTTGGAGGGACAGAAACATCACGCACAACTAAAAAAATTAGACTAATGCGCTCACTGGTCATCTCAATATTTTTATACACCTGCGAGTCGTGGACACTAACAGTAGAATTAGAGAAACAGATTCAGACCACAGAGATGAGATGTTACCGCAGACTCCTTGACATCTCGTACAAAGACCACGTTTCAAATGCTGACCACAGTGAAGAGACGAAAACTAAAATGGTATGGGCATGTCACAAGATCCACAGAACTTGCCAAAACCTTAGACTGCGAGTTGGAATATACACTCTTAATTTTTACTTTACTTTTACTTTTTCATCCTCTGTTGCCGTTAAGCGTCGATGGGAGATGCAGTTTTCTATGGTCAGCTACGCAGCTCTTTCAGTTGTGATGTTATGTTTTCTTAGGGTTTCCTTGACACCCTCGATCCACCTTTTGCGTGGCCTTCCTCTTCCTTGGTGTTGTAGGCTCTCGAGGCTGGCTGGTCAGGTGACATGCGTAACAGGTGGCCAAACCATTTTATCCTCTGTCTTTTTATGTAACGCAGGTAGGACTCAGTGCCGATAGCTGCTCTAACTTCTTCATTTCTCTGCCTGTCTTGTCTTGTGACGTTACGGGTTTTGTGGAGACATTCCATTTCGCAGACGGTGATTTTGCTTTCGTGGGTTTTGCTTAAGGTCCAGGTCTGGCACTGATAACATAATGTTGGTATGAATATTGAGGTGATAAGCTGTCTTTTTGAGTCCTGGGAGATGTTTGGATGGGATAGAAGGGGTGCGAGTTGGTAGGTGACAGCGTTGGCTTTTTGAGTTTGCATTTCTATTTCTCTGTCTATGGTCCCGTTTTCAGAAAAGGTGCAGCCAAGATATTTAAACTCCTTCACGTGTTTCAGTTTTTTACTATTGACATTGATGTTCAGGGGACTATGGTTTCGGCTCACTTTCATAACTTCTGTTTTTGATGTGCTTATTTTCATGTTGAATTTTTCACAGGTGCTGTTTAGTTCGGTAGTGTGATTTTGGAGGCTTTGTTGGCCATGATGAATAAGACATTGGTCGTCTGCGAACAGAAATTCATTTAGGCTTTCTTGGATTTGGTTTGCGTCTTGCGTTATTGTGTCCATATATATTATAAACAGGAGGGGAGATAGAACGCATCCCTGTCGTACTCCAGATCTTACTTTGAACCAGTCTGTATTGCC
>NW_004797340.1:383034-384083 GCF_000002075.1 Aplysia californica
CAGACAGACAGACAGACAGACAGACAGACAGACAGACAGACAGACAGACAGACAGGGAGAGAGAGAGAGAGAGACAGAGAGAGAGACGGGGAGAGAGAGAGACAGACAGAGAGACAGACAGAGAGAGGGAGAGAGACGGGGTGGGGGAGTTAAAGAACAAATATTGGAACTGTGAATTTTGCTACGGTAACGCGCATTGGGGACTCTTCTTCTAGTGGAGAGACGCTCTATAAGTGTACTTATTTTTATTATATTGCACTCCCCCAGGCATCATCTTAAAAAGCCCTAGCCGACAACATAGATCATACCTCCCCCCACCCATGATCACTTTAAAACAATATATCGTACAAAACAAGATATAGTGCTCCCCTCTATTTCTGACACTTCGATTTGAATACATTTTTAAAAATCCTTTTTTTTAAAGAAGTGGCAACACTTATCGCTGTTTAAATTCTGGGTGTTTGATACCGTTGCACTATCGTACATGACAGTAACAAATTACTAAAGTACTCACCTAAGGCCAACACACCAAAAATGTTCCGTTTGAAGTTGGAAATTCCGTGGACACCCTTTCTCTCTCTGTCTGCAACGGTCTGTTTTATGTAGCTTCTTGTGATATGAATGCTGTGCTTGCTAGTTATGAATGCAGTGGGCACGGGCTTACGAAAGAAGCAGTCGTGAACAGATCGACAAACACACACTCGTGGACAGATCAGATAGACAGACAAACACTTATGGAGATAAAGCAGGACCGCGGATCTTGTCATGGGATCACCCGAAGGTCTCATGTCACGTGCTGCTAGAGGTCGGGTCTTGTTTGTGATCCCGTGAACCCGTGACCCCGACCTCAAGTACTCGTGCAGAGAGGTGGGTGGGTGGAAGGGTTGAGGGGAGAGGGCGGGGTGGGGGAGGTCTTTTGTATGTGGTAGGTGGGTACAGATATGTCAAGCAGGAGATGATATTAATTTTGAACCGGTACAAGTACATGTTTACTTACAGCTGAAGCGCTCATATAATGTGTGTGTGTGTGTGTGTGCGTGTGTGTGTGT
>NW_004797340.1:385770-397561 GCF_000002075.1 Aplysia californica
TATGTTTGTGTCGTGTGTGTGTGTGTTTGTGTGTGTATGTGTGTGTCTGTGTGTGTGTGTCTGTGTGTGTGTCTGTGTGTGTGTGTGTGTGTGCGTGCGTGCGTGTGTGTGTGTGTGTGTGTTTGTGTGGAGGGGGGAGGGAGAGAATGGGAGGAGGTAGGAGGTGTCAACAAGCAAGCACAGAAAAAAGTTAAGGTTGACAGTCAGCAAGATCAAAGTCGAACTAAAATAGTATAATATTGATCTTCTTGTTTGACCTAATCACATTAAGTAGGTCGTGCAGTCAGTGACGTCACAGAATTCTACGTGTAGAAATCTGTTGTGAACGTACATGGAAGTGGAAACCAGGCGTGGTTCTTCCATAGAACACGCCGTGCAGTGCCGCCCAGAATTTTTAAAATGTTGTTTTAGGTAAAGCACCCACAATACTAAAATAGAAGAAGCCAGAAACAAACACTAGCCAAATATTATATCAATTTCTGTGTCTATTGCACAGTAAAGCATCTACTATAACATACCAAAGTCCACGCACTTCATATAAACATAATAGGATATTCAACAATAGTAACTTGACCTATAAATCGCTCTTTGGGATAACCCAAGCGATGACGACACTCGTAGCAAGTTTGGCGGTACATTAATATTAATAGGACGGCACATCTCAAGTGTGCACCCACGAAACATAGCCCACAGTAGGAAGTCTAAAAATAAACACGATAGACTGTACACTATTCTATGAAAAATTATGTGAGCCCTGGAGCAATCCAGCGAAGTGCTCAAGTGAATTGTGATTGGTTTATTGTCTTGCCACTATTTTAAGTGACTCTGTGACCGTGAACCTGAGGGAGGTGAACGTGACATACTAAAGTCACCGTCCTATTCGTTGTGTCTTTGAATGGTTTTGTAGTGGAGTGGTGAAAGTTATTACTTGAGTGTTCAGTTCCAATACAGAATGTTTAGCTAACAAACAAATTAAGTTCTAGAAACCAAAGCAACAGGTAAAGTATGAATATAAAAGCATAATAAGGTCCTCCTTCACCAACCCAAAGATCCTAAAATTATACACCATCCCATTTACTATGCCCTTGACTATCTTCAGCCTGCGATAGCTTAATTTCATGTGCACGCCCACTTTTTAAACCCACGAGCCGCCCCTGGTGGAAACGCAGAGAGTAAAAACTAAACTAATCCATCCATCTTACCCACACATGGTCACAATATTAGCCAGGGGCCAAGGAGAAGGGGGAGAAGGGAGGGGCGGTTGTTGTTTAGTTGGGTTTGTTTTCTTGTTTGGGGTTTTATTGTTTGTCTGTGTGTTTATCAGTAGCAACACTGCTGTCTCATCATGACTGAACCAGTCAGTGGGAAAATGTGTAACGGACGATAAATTATACGTGTAACGGAAATGGGCCATTGTTGTGCTGTGAGCGATAAACTGTCTCGTGATTGCTACTTTAAGAGAAGAATACGGGAAAAAATATTATTATTATTCCGTGATTGAAGTGTCTTTAGGCCATTCACAAAGGAGAGATGATAACATATTCTTATGCACAGTAAATTTGTAAATGGGCTGATTTATCAATGTCATGCTCATACTGTGCTGGAACAACATTAGGGGGAACTGCTGCTTTTTCTTTCCTAATCCTTACTATCGTTATTTTCCTCTACTTCTTTTGTATATTTGTCACTCTCTTATGAACTGCTATTTCCGGGGTGCCTTGATAGTCGAAGCAGACTTTGTGCTGTTGAAGCTAGAGAGGTGAGCAGAGTAAACTTGATTTCTCGTTTGGACTTCTCTGTTGACATCGACCCCTTGGCGCTCATATGACCTTGTGCAGTTGTGAGCGCCGTAAAGCCTCTATTAAAACAACAAAACAGTCCGTGATAGGTTGAAAGTAGACAGAGGTGGAAGTGCTGAGAAAAAACTGATCTAATCCATTCATCTTGTCCACTCATAATGGTTAACAACATCAGCCAGGGGTTCAAGGGGAAGGGATGGGGGAGGGAGGGGGACAGTTTTCATTAAGTTGGGTTTATCTTCTTTTTCGGGGGGGGGGGGGGGTATCATTGTTTGTCAGTAGCAACACTGCTGTCTCATCATGACTGATCCAGTCAGTGGGAAAATGTGTAACGGACGATAAAAATGTAACCGAAATAGAACATGGTTCACCTATGGGCAATTTGCTGTCTTGTGGATGCTAAATAAAGAGAAAAAAGCACAATGGGGCTATCCCGAAAAATGCTGTTTTGAGACAATCGAAGATAAAGTTCTTTAAAAGACAAGGAGAGTTTTCTCTATAACCAAACAAATATACTCCCCAATGAAACCAAAGTTCCCCTATAGGTAGGGCAATGCCCATTTTTTGTGTTGGTCAAGATCTCTGGAAACCCCCGAAATCTGGGTTAGCCGGCTTGTCCTTAAGAGGGGGGGGGGGGGGGCTACACCCCCAAAGTCAAAATTCGGCTCAAAATTATGGAATTTGAGTTGTATGCATTTTTAGCTTCATCAGCCTCTCCTACAACTATTTCATTGCATAAGAACCCCCCAAAAGCGTATTTTTTCCCATACCGGGCATGTTTGTAACCGCCATTTCCTCATAAAGTCAGTATTTTATTTTACTTTATCGTCCGTTTTCTCAAAACGCGACTCTTCTCTATACTTTTTTTAATAACTCCACCATTTTTCATCCAATCTTCATGACATTTTCACAGAATGAAGAAAAGAGGTAATACTAAAAATTCATCTGTTGAATATATGATATATGGAATAGATTTTTGTTGGTGGTGTCTGGAGTGTGGATTTTCACGGATTTTTCGAAAACTTGAATGCTACCTCAGGAAAAAATTCATTAAAAATGTTCTAATTCTTTTAGGAAAAAAACAACAGAAAATTTTTTACATCTAGTGAACACGCATGCAAAAAAAAAACCAATCAATTTCCATGAGCGATAAATGCAGAATTCATTACGTAAGACATGTCAACAACATCCCATATGGCCGCCGTATCCATGGAAACGAAACTTTTTCTCAAATTTGATTGCGGATTTTAAGACTCCTAACTATTCTTGTTATATGAGTGAAATTTGGTAAAATTCGGTCCAGTAATAAGCGAGATAGCCTTTAGGTGTACCCCCCCCCCCCCCCCCCTCTCTTTAAAAGCGACCAAATGGTTCACGACGTAGTGGAATCAGGCGCTCGCCAATTTTTTGCAATGTGGAGTTATAGTATTACCTAAAAGCTTATTCATTTACTACGCCTTCTGTGTAAAAAATACCCATCTATCTTGAATAGAAGTCGAGATTCTTGCAATTGGAGCACGTGGGGTCACCTGGTTTCAGTGGTAAAATTAGCAAGAAAATGGTCTCCAAAGCTCGACAATTGCAATAGCTAAAAAGTCCTTGAAAAATGAAAAATGATATATCTTGTGCGTTTAATCAACTTTTTAAAAATTAAGTCAAATTGACACAGAAATGGGTTTTTATATAGATATAAAAGGCGTTGAGCTAAAAAACCAAAAATTCGAGAAAAAAAATTGACTGCCAGTTGGAAAAGTGCCAGTTGATTCAATTGTATTATTTTGACTAGCGCCTAGTTTCACCTCGCAGCCTCACATAAAATATGAATTTGCGGAGTTTCTACGTACAATGTGTATACATTACTTGTGGAGCCTCATTTCCATGAAGGAACGATCGCTGCATTAACATCAACTGAAAGTCATTGGCCTACTATATTTACACTCTACTTGAATGGAACAATAAATCCTGAGAGATGCAAAAAATTAGAAGGTTTAGATAGAGTGATGTATAGATTGATTCTTTGTTCCGCTTTCGTGGTTGTACACTCCAGAATTTCAAAGGTGTGGAAACAATGCGCACGGCTAGTGAACAGAAACGTCACTTGTTTACAATGGCGTCTTAGAAGACGGATTTTCCCAAGATTAGATCTAAATGAAACTAATGAAAAACTGAAAAGTAAACTACATTGACTTCAGACTCCTCAGTAAAACTGAGCAAGCCTTTAAATGATTCTAAACCACCTTTAATTTTTTTCAAATTCGAAAGTTTGGTTTGGAAGTTTTAGGCGGCCAAAGTGACGGACTTTCACAAATATAATAATGTATAGTATACTGATAATATCTACCCAATACATGAACATAATAACATAGATATCACTCGGGCTAAAGATGTGTGTCAGATACACCAACATTCTGACACGTCGATATATTAATGCAGCGTCATCTCAGAGATTGCATAGTGGGAGATACGTGTACAGATAAAAAGTCATCGTCGAGTGGAGGATGGAACACTATTGTTTATTATGAACACTTACTGTTTTACTATGAGACCAGGAGTATTTTTTACGCTCCCATCGACACAGCCTAGATCATTGGGTCACTTTTAAGCACAATGAGGCTACATGTATCCAGGAAAATACTGTTTTGAGAAAAACGAAGGTAAAATTTTTACCCCTTGTTCAGTTTCTTTATAAGACAAAGAAAGTTTTCTCTATAACCAAACAAATATACACCCGAATGAAACCAAACTTCTTCTATAGGTAGGGCAGTGCCCACTTTTGGTGTAGGCCAAGATTTCTGGAAACCCCCGAAATCTAGGTTAGCCCGCTTGTCCTCAAAAGTGAGCATTTAGTTTAGGAGGTAGACTTTCGACCCTGCCTGTCAGGGTCAACCCGGGCTGCGAGAGTTACAGCAACACTTCAGAAAGACCGAGATACTCGAAAAAAAAAAATCCTGATAATGGAATAGAGCTCGCATCTCCTGCATGTAATAGCGAGGTGCCTAAACCCTACACCACAGAAGCCGGTTACAACAGTCGAACACATAACTGCAGTGCGGTCAAAAATTCGTGGCGCAACTTATCCTCAAATTATATCTCTTTAACGGGTGAATCAGTATCACCCATACTTTGCACAGAAGTTTGTATCAATTTGTCTTAACGTAATCATATTTTTTTCACAACAGTTGAGGCTCCACTAAAATACTTTTCTTCATGAAATTATATAAAATGTTAATACATAATATACTATCAATCTCCATCAAGCGTAAACATATGATTGTTCACAACACTTCCCGCTTCTTGAACACTTTTGCATAGGCATAAATGGCCTACGTGGCAGCTCGCAAATTACACTTTTTAGTGGCAAAACCTCTTAAATAAATAATTTTATAGTGAACACATCTTTTGAACTAAACGTTCTCTAAACAGACGTTCTATATGCATACTATTGTGATTAGAAAAAAATGACACACTTACTTTCAAAATATATATTGCCCGAGCTGTAAACTTTTAAAATTCTGTATACGCCATCGACTGGGATTTTTTTAATTAGAATTTATTAAAGAATTTTCTGTGAAGGAGTTTGAAATAATATTCACCTGTTAAGACAAATATTGATAAAAGTCATTGTGCAAAGTTGGAGAATCTGTGTTCGATAGGTAAAGAGGTATTTAACAATAATTTGCGCCATGCATTTTTGACAGAACTATACCTTATTCTTGCAGTGTCATGGCAGAGATCAAATTGTGAAAGTAAAGTGATACGACAAGGTCTTTGTCAGGGGGAAGGTGGGGGGGGGGGAGGGACACTCCTGATGTCGCTGTCATTCTAACTTTGTCTTATGTCTTAATCTCGAGCAAAAAGCAACAACATGAAAATTAGTATGTTGCACAGAATTCTACACTTATAGAACGGGAACTGTACCACGTGACCTGTGAGGAATTGAAGACCGAAAACAATGGCGTCTTGAGGGCACGATTTATCGTTTTCGGAAGTAACCCAATAGCTTTTAAAGCAATAGCGGCTTTTACAAACGAGTGAAAAGTGGAACATTTACTGTCCAGTTTGTAATTTTGAGTTACAGAATTCACTGTGCAACTAGAGATTGGAATTAAGATTTTAAATTGTTGTGTTTTTGGGTGCAACAACAGAAACAGCAGACATAGAGAGTTATAAATATAAGATCTACAGAACTGTGAAAAAAATCGTAACACGGATGGGATTGTTCACAGCACTTCTAGCTTCCCACACACATTTTGCATACGCATATGGCCTACGTAATTTTTTAGTAGCAAAACTTGTTACAAGAAATTTGTTTTACACTGAACATAATTTTTCACTAGATCTAGATTCTAATTCATGTTCTCAAAACATGCGTTCAATAATTAACTTTATGTCGCCAGCAGAAGTAGAAAAAGGACGGACTTGCTTTTAAAAGAGATTTAGCTCCAGCTATAAACTTTTTAAAAATCTGTAGAAACCATTGACTGGGATTTTTTTTAAATATTGGGCTTGTATTTATTAAAGAATTTTCTTTAAAGAAATTTCTACAATAATATAGAACCTATAGATGTGTGCAAATGTTTGAAAAAAATACTCATTGGTTAAGACGAATTGATATAGATCTAAGTCATTGTGTAAAAGTAGGAGAATCTAGATCTAGGTGTTCGATAGTTCAGTAGCCTAGCGATATTTGATAATAAGTTGCGCATCAAATTTTTATTATTTTCATCCGAAACATTTATTTCCGCATCCATACACCTTTTTGGGCCTTTATAAGCACATGTAGTCCAACTTTAATTATGTTACTTTCATAATTGTTTTTGAAAGCATTTTCAATTCCTTTCACATTCACTTCCCACGCGCGGGCTCATATAATTATGATTATAATTTAAGATTCCAAATCTGACGAATGTATTATTAAATAGCGTATAATGCTGAGTTAGCCAATGCATTGCAATGCGCGCTATTATCAATTATTGAATTGTAACTAGACTTCAATTTGATCCGTAACATTAAGAGACCACTTATTTTTTTATACGTGTTCATGAATATGTGTTTGTTTACTGTGTGCGGGGATTAAAAATTAAAGATTAAAGATTCCAGATCTGACGAATGTATTTATAAAATAGCGTAATAGTGCTGGGTTAGCCGATGCCTTGCGATACACGCTTTTATCAATTAATTGAATTGTAACAGGACTTCGATTTGATCCGTAACAAGACAACACTTATTTTTTCTTATACGTGTTCAAAAATGTGTGTTTGTTTACTGTGTGCGGGGATTAAAAATTAAAGATTAAAGATTCCAGATCTGATGAATGTATTTATAAAATAGCGTAATAGTGCTGTGTTAGCCGATGCCTTGCGATACACGCTTTTATCAATTAATTGAATTGTAACAGGACTTCGATTTGATCCGTAACAAGACAACACTTATTTTTTCTTATACGTGTTCAAAAATGTGTGTTTGTTTACTGTGTGCGGGGATTAAAAATTAAAGATTAAAGATTCCAGATCTGATGAATGTATTTATAAAATAGCGTAATAGTGCTGTGTTAGCCGATGCCTTGCGATACACGCTTTTATCAATTAATTGAGTTGTAACAGGACTTCGATTTGATCCGTAACAAGACAACACTTATTTTTTCTTATACGTGTTCAAAAATGTGTGTTTGTTTACTGTGTGCGGGGATTAAAAATTAAAGATTAAAGATTCCAGATCTGATGAATGTATTTATAAAATAGCGTAATAGTGCTGTGTTAGCCGATGCCTTGCGATACACGCTTTTATCAATTAATTGAGTTGTAACAGGACTTCGATTTGATCCGTAACAAGACAACACTTATTTTTTCTTATACGTGTTCAAAAATGTGTGCTTGTTTACTGTGTGCGGGCATTAAAGATTCCAGGTCTGACAAATGTATTTATTAAATAGCATAGTCCTATAGGGCAGGGGTGGCCAACGCATTGCGATACGCACTTTTATCAATTAATGGAATTGAAACAGGACTTCAATTTGATCCGTAACAAGAGACCACTTATTTTTTCTTATTCGTGTTCAAAAATATGTGTTTGTTTACTGTGTGCGGGGATTACAGAGGGACAAGCCCATCCCCTCGACATGTGATCCAGGGTATGGGGATACATTTTTCTCAAAATGCACACAGCTCTGAAATCCTTGACCAGTGATCACCGCCATGGAACTCTTTCTGTTGTGACTGTAGACACAAGTTTCTTCATTATCACATCTAAATGAGCCTATCATTCATGCATTAGAAATCACACTCCCAACGCACAGAAAATGACTTTGAACATATATTCAGGAAACATATTATTATGCCAGTTCCACTCTTGTTTACTTTGTTTTGCATTATTGGCTTTTATGTGTAAACCAATATTTTGAGGCCTTTTCTGCATTTTTGTGTTTTTGGGAGCATGTACAATAGGCCTATGTATTTTATGTGCAACCGACACATTCTCCAATCTCTTGTATTTGTTAGACTCGCATGTGCTTTAAACAAAGCATATGTTGTTGTACACACTACTGATGCAAACACAGAAATGAATTCTTAAAGTGAGAAATAATACATTTCCTCAATATAAGCTCAATTTATTTATCTCTTTCTAGTAAATTGGAGAAAAGGCTTATATTGTTCTTTTTTTGCTTGCTTTTGATGGCCTTATGTTTAATGACAATATTATTGTAGTGAGCATGTTACTGTCAGCGTCCCCTTATCGTAGATCTAGTACTAATCAAGACTATATCTAGATATTTTGCCAACAGAATTAATGTTCATAATTAGTGTTATTATCAAGTGTATTGTGATTGTGAAGGTCTTTAGTAGATCTAGAGATCTAGATCTAGATTCTAGATCCCATCCCATCATTAAAAAAAACAACAAACCAACAATACAAATACAAAAACAGTGTAACATTGCCAATTATGACATAATAAAAAGGTACTAGACTATTTCACTATATTTCCTCTTCGAAGAAAGTTTTAAAATACTGATGTAAGGTGTCTTCCAAGCCCTACCACTAGCATCAGCGTGCATAGCAACGCGAAGCCTCGCTGTGCGGCGCAGCCAAAGGTGCCCTCAACCGGCCGCCATGTTTTAGTTTCAATTCCTCACAGCGAATCGGCGATCGCGAAGAGGGAGTTCCGCTTCTATAAGTGTAGAATTCTGTGGTATGTTGTAGAGTTTAACGGGACGCATTGGTTGGTCCTTGTCTCTTTCTCTTTCTTAAAATGGTAACAGATTTAGAACAATTAAGCATTGTGTATTAATCTGATGTCCTGCCTATTTTTTTTTTTTTTTTTTTTTTATGTTGCCTCTCGTGAAAACCTGGTATTTGACATAGGACTTTTTTGACCGACAGCGACAATGTGAGACGGACTATCGTAGATGTGTACTGTGTGATATAGACCCAAAATAGTGCCTGACTACCTTGACGATATGATAACCCACGAGTGAGCGATTTGGTAACTGTGGCGGGCTGTTGGGGACAGACCTACCCACCTGGAGGTGTCATCTCTGACTCAGAGGTTCACGTGTAATAACCCTCCACCCTTCACGGTCACGAGCTGCCATTGGACATTCTGCCATACCTAGTCTCGTCCATGTTCTTATGTTGTCCACCCATGTTATTCTTTGCCTTCCTCTGGCTCTCCTGCCCCAAATCTTTCCTTCAAGCACCTCTTTCACAATGGTCTCGTAACTTTTTTAATGGCCAAAGTATTGTATTTTTCTACATTTTATTTTTTTCAGGAAGGTAGTGACATTTATGATTAAATCAATGCCTCATTTAGTAATGATATAAGTTGGTGGGAAGTGCGAAAGTGTAATCCTCTTAAAGTGGGTTGTTGACGGGTGCTCTGGTTTGGTATGCTCCTTCTTTCCTATCAAACATTTATCGTCTCTATCTCCCCTCCTTCTTTTATGTGTTTGTTACTCTCCTGTAACACCTCTCATCTTCGGCAGTTATCTGACCTTATCGTGTTGCAAGTACAGTAAAACTCTTTCTAAAACTAAAAATCCTCTTAAAGGTGACAAAAGTTGGTGCTGACTTTGTACAGGATAACGAGCACTGGGTGTCAACTGACGTCTGTGGTGTAGCGGTTAGGCGCTTTGCTGTCGCATGCAGGAGACCCGAGTTCGATTCCCGAGTAGAGAGAAATATTTGTCGAGTGCTCCCATCTTTTTGCTGGGATGTTGTATCCCTCTCAGTCTGGGTTGGCCCTGACAGGCAAGGCCTTCTTAAATGATCTAAAGTGTGTTGATTAAGGCGTATAAATACCTTCATTTAACATCTACACCGCTTGATGGCCTGTGTACGTTCCCCGTAATATAAATACTCACAAACTCGCTCATGCGCGGATGAGTGCATCCACACAAAACACACTTACAAACACACGAGTGTAAACAGGACAAACGCACATGCAAACGCATGAATGCAAACACACAAACGCATTGACATAACCACTTGGACAAACATAGCACACAAACAAACAGAGAAAGAGAGAGAAAGACAGAGAGAGAGAGAGCGAGAGAGAGAGCGAGAGAGATAGAAAGATAAAGAGAGCGAGAGAGAGAAAGAGAGAGAGAGAGGAGAACGATGGAAAGAAAGGAGAGAGATGGGGAGAGAAAGAGGGGGAGAGAGAAGGACAGAGAGAGAGCGAAAGAGAGAGAGAGAGAGAGAGAGAGAGAGAGAGAGAGAGAGAGAGAGAGAGATGCAGAAAGAGAGAAAGAGAAAGAGAGACAGGGGGAAAGAGTGGGGAGGATAGGGAGAGAGATTGAAGAAAAACAGTATAAAGGTTGAGGGGGGGAGGGGGGAGACAAACAGACAGACAGACATAAAGCGTGACAAAGAACTGCTGAACAAATATACAACAAAGAAAGTGACTTCTTTTTCTTTAAAATCATTTTATTTCAGCTACAAAAAACGGTTCTCGTACAAAAGTTTTAAAAAAAGAAGCCAAACACAACTGAAGGAACGCCAACGCAGCGAATGTCTACTCTGGAGTCACTAAAGCTCTCAATGGATAAATGAATATGCATGAATTTCATCGCCAGGCAAGCGCGCGAAAACCCAAAAACAGAAGTGTGAGTCAGAAGTACAGCGGTAGAAACCTATGACGCTACTGCGGTCAGTGTTACGTGAGGCGTGTAGGTCAAGCTGGATGACGTCATGGAATATGGCGGTATGACGTAGCAACATTAGTATTTTCAACATTTATTCAATCACTCAATCGGGAGGGTGTCATATTAAAACTTTTATTTAGTCATGAGAAATGAATTTTTTTTTCGTTCATGCCTTGGCAGTTTGGATATTCTGGAAAATTTGCTGATGTTGTTGTATTAAGATTGTGCTACTTTATAGAGGTAGAGCCCATTGTTTTTAGACATGTGATTATCTTTACCACTGTAAACAAAAGAAAACAATGTTCACTGTTCCATTTTTAAAAACTAACATTAATTTGATCTGCTAGGGGAGCAAAAGTTGGCTGGGTCAAAACTTTTACAAACACAAACTGTACAGATAATAAATAGTCTTCTCTTTTCAAGAAAATTTCAGGCACTCTTGATATTTCTTTCCGTGACGTCATCCCAGTACTGTAGCTTTCGTCGTGTTCTTAACCCTTTCTCTGCCAGACTCGCTCAAATTAAACTCCTTCTAAAGAGTTCAAAACAGTATCGGGCTGGGAATTGTAAGGGTTAAAGCTCATGACAGCTGATAGAGTGGCCAGAAAATCTTTGACCCTTTTTGAAATCATAGTAGAGGGAAGGAAAAACAAAATCTCATGTGGTTCATTCTGAGAACACACAGAGCGTGTAGAATCTACACACTAGGTAATATTTTCACACGCTGTGCTTAGAGACGAGACACACTTCGTCCTGACAGCATCACTCTTACACACTTAAAGCCCCGCCGCACAGACGTAGATCTACACAAGACACGTCACTTCCTGCTCATCTGACGCGCAGGAATATATA
>NW_004797340.1:398761-400250 GCF_000002075.1 Aplysia californica
GAGAGAGAGAGAAGACAGAAAGGGGGGTCGACATGGAGAGGATAGAGAAAATGGACGAAGGTGGTAGAGAGAAAAAGTGGGGGAGGGGGCGGAGTGGACATAAAGACTAATTTATTCATTAAAAGGGAGAAAAGAAAATCTGTAGATCTAATAGAATAAAGCAAGGGACAAAAAAGAAACAATTATCTATAGAACCACCAAAAACAATGCAAGTCGTTTTGAGACAACAAAAATCTCAGTTTGAAATTCACACAAGATTCTCAAAGCAAAGATAACGAATAATGACATAATTTGCATAGAGCTTTCTGGTTCAATGATAGTATAGGCCAAGGACGATAGATCGATAGCTTTGATATTATGTGACGGTGTATCGATAATGATAGGTTATTGATCTGTTTGATCAAAAATGATACGTGGCTCGAGAGTGTAGGGGGGTGGCGTTAGTCGTTGAAGCAGATGACACATTGTGTTAAAAACGACGTGGTTAAATGGCTAAATGAGACGAACTGAAACATGGCGACAGACAGATACGCGCTTATTGCACGAACAGCTGTTACAAAAATTTTAAAAATAAAACATACATTGTGGGTCCGCATAAATCAAAATTTGTGTGTTCTGGAATTTTAAATAAAATATTGCACGATCCGGAATATAAATTAGTTTGTCATTGTGAGCAAAAGTGTTTTGAAAAGACTCGAGAAAAATCGAAAGTAGACATCTGACAGCGGTTTCTTGTGTATATATATACATATCCCCTAATTGTCGTCCACGAAACTGTGGTCACGACTTTAGCCATAGAGAACGTTGTCTAGTGAATACGCGGTATCATCTAGCAAGCAGCACGTCGGATCTCTTTTATCAATGTAGGATTTGACCATTTTTTTTACACCCTCATCGACAGAATAAGTCAGATCATCTAGGACGCGGGCTGTTTTGGCCCCTTCCTGCCAGGGCCAATCCAGGCTGAGAGGGATACAACATCCTAGTAACACAGACAGATCATAATGATTTGAAAGCCAAAGATTAGAGGTGGTACTAGAATGTAATATTATAACTAGATCTGGAATTAATTACGTCATTTTCACAGCTAATATGGTACTGGCATTAATTACTTTGCTAGTAAGTCAATTTCAAAGCTGATAATTAAAAATGTTCATTACAGTTTGATCAACTCAGACGTAATACAAAAAGGATCGTTGTACAAGTTGTACAAGTTCACAAATACAAAACAAGCAAACGGCTACAACATACGACCATAAGAAACAACCAAAACAAAAGTACGAATAGCGTCATTGAAGCAGGACGGTGCCTCCAAACAAACAAACGACCACAACGTATGACCACAGCGTACGACCACAACATACGACCACAACAAACGACCACAACAAAAATACGAATGACGTCAGTGAAGCAGGACGGTGCCTCAGCATGGCCGTTGACCGGCGAGGTGATGACCAGGCCATCAAGAGGTCTCGTCTGCTGGTGGGGG
>NW_004797340.1:400749-402373 GCF_000002075.1 Aplysia californica
TGAAGAAAAGAGGGTTTGGAGACTGGACAACTGGGTGTAGGGAGAGGGAGTCGGGTCGGGGTACCAGTCCGAGTGTCGACTCCGCTAGTACTCATCCCCGTCCTCATCCTCCTCCGCCCCCTCCTCCGTACTCTCCAGGCCCACCTCCTCATAGTCTCTCTCCAGAGCCGCCAGATCTTCACGGGCCTCGGCGAACTCACCCTCCTCCATACCTGTAGGAACGGAGAGGGGGGGGGAGAGATTAGAACAGAACATTGGAAGGCAAGACCATATTAATTTCTGAATCAGCATTTTGTTCTCATTTTGGCGAGGGAAGACCCATTCTTCGTTTTCAAAAAAAATAAAGTTCGCAACCAAGCATGCGCACCATGAACCGCGCCATTTGCACCCAAATGAAAGACGAAACACAAAACACCAGTCTTTGCCAAAGTCAATGATAGTACATGTCTTTGCTACAGTCTAGTGCACGCAAGACATTTGTTCATAACCCTTCACTTGGCTCAAAATGAGTGAAAGGATGCGCTCCACAGTGAACCCGAAGTATGTCCAAGTGAACGGTCTAGGATTGTATCATACAGGTCAATAACGTTGGTCCCTCACTCTTTAGTAATATACCCCCCTTATTAGGGCCGGTTCACACAGTGACGAACTGATCTCAGTATCATCATCATCATCATCATCATCATCATCATCATCATCATCATCATCATCATCATCATTGTATAAAGAAGGTATTAAAACAGTTAAGACCTTGTTGTATTTCCGGAAAATATATATTTTTCATCATCATCATCATCATCATCATCAAGTGCCAGATCTGTGACAGACATCGGCGATCATCATTCTCCATTCATTCCTTTGCTCGGATGCTCTCAAAAAAGCCACGTTTCCCTGATCTTTCCCTGTTATCCCTTTGTTTAGGTTCCCTAAGTTGGTTGCTCTCGGCCTACCTCTGCCTCGTTTGCCTTCAGGTTTGCCATTAAGATCTAGATGTTCAAGACCTTTATGTCTATTCAGATGCCTCAAGAACTGCATTTGTCGTTTCCTGATTGTTTTTAACAGTGAGCGTCCCACGTGGGCTTCATCAAGCACTACATCATGTGATTTCTTTTCCTTCTACGATATTCTCAGCAGTCTCATAAGAAACCACATTTCTGTTGCTTCTATTTTATTTTCACTGTCTTTAATGATTGTCCAGCATCCACAGCCATATATGAGGGTTGACCATACATAGCATTTCAGAATTTTCATTTTGGATCTTAGTATCACAATCTATTTATAAGATAACTCTCGAGCACACGGCTTCTGTGCTGGGTCTTCACTATTACATGGAGAGAACTTACAGACAACAACTCTTCCTCCTCCACACAACCGGTGGGCGCACACAGTACTCACCTTCCCCGACATACCAGTGCACGAAGGCTCTCTTGGCGTACATGAGGTCAAACTTGTGGTCAAGCCTGGCCCAGGCCTCGGCAATGGCCGTGGTGTTACTCAACATACACACAGCTCTCTGGACCTGGGCCAAGTCGCCGCCTGATGGGGTGGGGGAGGGGGGAGAGAAATTAAGGAATAAATGAGGAGGTGGGGGTAGAGAGATATTATATAAATTAAGGAATGAATA
>NW_004797340.1:404763-407577 GCF_000002075.1 Aplysia californica
AGAGAGAGAGAAAGAGAGAGAGAGAGAGAGAGAGAGAGAGAGAGAGAGAGAGAGAGAGAGATAGACAGACAGAATGTGTGTGTGATTGTATATGTGAGTGTAGGTGTGACCTTGTTTGCCTGTGATCGTGTACACACAAACAAGCCCACACCTACCATCTTCCTTACCTCAAGGGGGGTATCTCGACAAAATGCTGGTGTAGGTCAAGATTTCTGGAAACCCCCGAAATCTGGGTTAGCCCACTAGTCATTAAAAGGAACCACATGTGAGCGTACAAACCACCCCAGTGCCTACCATCTTCCGTGGCCTTCCCTGACCCCAACGATTACCATTTTCCGTGTCCCCATGCCTATCATCTTCCATAATAAGAGTGAACGTGTACACACACAAACCACCCCAATACCTACCTTTTTGCGTGTCCCAACTCCTACCATCTCCTGTGACCTTCCATGACCCCACGCCTACCATCCCCTGTGACCCCCACACCTACCATTTTCCGTGACCTCCTGTGACCCCCACACCTACCATCTTCCGTATCCGGTCTATCACCAGGTCCACAATCTCCTTCCCCACCGTGTAGTGACCCCGGGCGTAGTTGTTGGCGGCATCCTCCTTGCCGTTCACCAACTGCTCTGGGTGGAACAGCTGACGGTAGGGCCCGGTTCGAACCTCGTCTGTGGGCGAGACGGACAGTCATCATTTAGCTTTAGTATTGGGGGGGGGGGGTTGTTGTTGTTTTTGTTGTTTTGTTGTTTTGTTTTTCTCCGAGGGTGGGTTTTGTGTGTTTTAGTAAGATTTAACGGCGTTCGCAACTGCATAAGGTCATATGAGCGTCAATGGGTGGATGTCAACAGAGAAGTCCAAACGGGGAATCAGTCTTTCTCTACTCGTATCTCTCTAGCCTCAACTGCACAAAGTCTGCTTCGACTATCAAGGCACCCCGGAAATAGCAGTTAACAAGAGAGTGACAAACATACAAAAGAAATAAAGGAAAATGACGATAGTGAGGATGAGGGGTAAAAAAGCAGCAGTTCCCCCTATGTTGTTCGGCACAGTTATGAGCATGACATTGATAAATCAGCCTGTTCACAATTCTGCTGTGCATAAGAACATGTTACTAGATCTATCTCCCCTTTGTGAATGGCCTTAAGACAACTTCAGTCAGTAGCACTGCCCTGGGAGCGAAAGCTTTACTTGTAGTACGAGTCTTACGGCATTAGCCACACAAGTAGGTCGCATAAGTGCCGAAGATTAAAAGTGTTACTGGAGAGTTACTTAAAGAATCGAAGGAAAAGAGCTATTTAAGATAAATATTTGATTTTTAAAAAGGGCCAACGCTCCCGAGAGCACCCGCCAACCACTCACGATTAACATTATAAGGAGCTTAAATATAAAGTTAATGACTAAAAACTACAGGGGAAAAACGACTGTAGTCACAAACTGAAAATCGTGAAGGTATCAATTTTGAGCGCGACTCATAACTGTATTTCTGTTCAACTGTTGGTTGATTATTGTTGTTAGATTTCCTATTCAACAACACTTAACAATAAACCACCAGTCAAACAAATATGAAGTGATGAGTCCACAAGCTTTTGAAATTGGCACCCTCACAATTTCCAGTTTGTGACTACAGTCGTTTTCCCCTGTGCTCTTCAATTGTCTTCTGCTTCCTGTTCCAGTGTTATGTAGTCATGTCAGAAAAAAATCCTTTCCCCGATCCTAATCCTACCTCACCCCATCCCTCATTCCAAAAGCCCCTCTTCCCCTCCCCCAACCCCCACCCCGAAAGTCCCGTATCGGCTCAAAACTACAAATATTTAATTGACGGCATTTTTAGCTTTTTCAGCCTCTCTTACAACTATTTCATCGCATAAGAACCCCCTAAAGCCTTATTTCTTCACATTCCGGGCATGTTTGTCGCCACCTTTTCCTCATAAAGTCAATCTTTTATTTTTCTTTATTGCCCGTTTTCTCGAAACGTGGTGTTTCTATATACTTTTCTAAATAACGTCTCCATTTTCTATCCAATCTTCATGACATTTTCAAGGAATGAAGAAAAGATGAAGTACTAAACATTTGTGAAATTAATTTTTGATAGATGAAATAGTTTTTTGTTGTTTTTTTGTTGGTGGTTGGAATGTGGATTTTCACGGATTATTTTGTAAACGTGAATACTCAAGAAAAAATTCATTAAAAATGTAATAATATTTTAGGAAAATTCATCAAACAAATTTTGAGATCTATTGTTTGCTAAGACGCATGCAAAAAAAACCCAATTTATTTCAATGAAAAATAGTGCGGTATTAATTACGTAAGACATTTCAAGAAAATCCTGTATGGCCGCGGTATGAAACGAACCTTTTTCTCAAGTTTGATTGGGCATTTTAAGACTCCTTACTATGCTTGTTATATGTGTCAAATTTGGTAACATTTAATCCACTAATAAGCGAGATAACCATAGAAAACTGCATCTCCCCTCGACGCTAAACGGCAACAGAGGATGAAAAAGTTAAAAGTAAAGTAAGTAATAAGCGAGATAGCCTTCAGCAGTAAGTAGCCCCCGACTCACCAACAACGCTAGGTTCGAGATCCACGTAGATAGCCCTAGGCACGTGCTTCCCCATGCTGGTCTCGCTGAAGAAGGTGTTGTAGCTCTCGTCTCCGTTGTTAGTGGCGTACTTGAGGTCCTCCATATGGCCACTGGGCTGGATGCCGTGCTCCAGGCAGTACAGCTCCCAGCAGGCGTTGCCGATCTGGACTCCGGCCTGTCCCACGTGGATGGAGATACACTCACGCTGTTGGGGGGGGGAGGGG
>NW_004797340.1:407695-409788 GCF_000002075.1 Aplysia californica
GGAGTGGAGGAGGGGAGGAGGATGGGGAGGAGGGGAGGAGAGGAGGGGGGGAGGAGTGGGGAGGAGGAGAATGAAAGGCACTTTAAGGTCAGTTTGAAAAATAGTTATAATAATATGTGGGTGATTAACACACTTTAGACAATTTAGGAGGCGGTATTCGACACTGAAGGATGCGATGGCGGAGCGGTTAGTGTGCTCGTCTCCGAAGCGGAAAGTCCGGATTCGAGCCTCGTTTCGGACACAGATTTCCCTCCCCCTTCCTGCCCACCCAGCAGTAATGGGTACCTGACTTCGTGTTGGGGATGTAAAGGCGGCATGGAAAGGAACTGGCCACCATACCACAATATGCCGAAGGCCCAGGAAGTTGTCTCACTAACAAGGCAATCCCCAATGTCCGGATGGGATGCGGAAACAACTTTTGTTTTTTATTTGACCCTGCCAGTCGTTTAAGCGTGAGGCAAAGAGGTTATGTCGATAACCTCTTTAGCTTGAGGAAGAGAGGTGTAAAGTAAGGGAAACAACTTTGTAGGTAAAAAGTGCGCGATTATTTCGTGGATTAATTCTCTTCATAAATTTATAAAATACATGTAATTCTAAGTTGTTTCGTTTCTGCATGATCTGAATAACTTCAGAACAATAACGTGCTCGCTAACACACACACACACACACACACACACACACACACACACACACACACACACACACACACACACACACACACACACATACACACACGACCTCCTTCATCCCTACCCCACACAAAAATTCTTATCTCAAACTTACACATCCCTATATTTCAGGGAACCCGCAGGCTGAACATTAAACAAAGGAATGTTGTTTAAGAAAAAGAAAATGTGCCAAGACGCGGTGGAATCATATGCGCTCTTCAATTTTTGGGCATGTGGAGTTATTTGTATACTCTAAAAGCTGATGTATTTTCTTTGCTTCCAATGAAATAAGTATCCATTTATCTTGAACAGGATTCAAGATATTTGCAGTTGATGGAAGTGAGGTGCCTGGTTTCAGGGGTGAAATTAGCGAGAAAATGGCAACCAAAGTTTGGTAACTCTAATAGCTAAAGAATTTTTGAAACCTGAAAAAGGACATAATTTGTGCTTTTAATCAAGGTGTTTTAGTAAAATTCGCATACATGAAAATGTGTTTTTATATTGACCGAAAAGAAGTTACGCCTAAAAATAAAAATTTGATTAAAAAAATTACAAACTGGTGGGAAAATGCCCGTTTCTCCAATTTCGTTATTTTAACGAACGCCTGATTTCACCACGCTGCTTCACAACTATTTTTCCACCCTTGTAAGAAAAGGAGGGAAGCCCTGGGATGGCGGTGTGGAGAGACAGAGGTCCCGCCCCTGACATGTCGCTGATAGCATGTTCCACCCCGACCCTGGAGGGCTGCCAATCGAATCCTCGCACATGCTCTTGTGGGCTGGAGATATACTTTAACTTTAAGACGATTTCTTCATCCCCAAGAACAAAGAGACGGAAGACAAAGGTGAACCTTCTCGTTTGAATGGTTCTCAAAATGCCTTGGCTCTCTGAAGAGAAATCAGTACTGTTTAAGTCTTCTTGCTTGCTATTTGGTTTATAAAGAAGTGGAAGCAACCTAAGCCCCACCCAAATTTTGGTCCACCCACCGCCACTGGAATTGAACACTCGCAGACTCTCGTATGGAGTGGAGACATAATAAGTTATATTCAATGTGGGGGTTGATTGTGAATTGAACACTCGCACACTCTCGTGTGGGGTTCAGATATCATCTACAATTAATGTAGGAATGAATTGGTGGCGTTTAAGCTCAAAGGGGCTATCACTAAAAATGCTGTTTTGAGAAAATCGAAGGTAAAGTTTTTGCCCCTTGTTCGGTTTCTTTAAAAGACAAGGAGAGTTTTCTCTATAACCAAACAAATATACACACCAATGAAACCAAACTTCTCCTATAGGTAGGGCAAAGCCCACTTTTGGTGTAGGTCAAGATTTCTGGAAACCTCCGAAATCTGGGTTAGCCAGCAATTGAACACTCGCAGACCCAGTATGGAGTGGAGATACGCACAAGGTAGGGGAGCGGTGAAATGA
>NW_004797340.1:410744-412584 GCF_000002075.1 Aplysia californica
TCTTCTTCTTCTTCTTCTTCTTCTTCTTCTTCTTCTCCTTCTCCTTCTCCTTCTCCTTCTCTTTCTTCTTTTCTTCTTCTTCTTCTTCTAATGTGGGCGGTCACAACTGACCAGCCGGCCGACGAAATCTCCTACAGACGGGGAATCCCCTCCAGTATTTCCGTGGGCAAAGACGCCACACGGCCACACTTGTAACACAAACAGGTGGGAAGGTCACATAAGTGCCGCAGATTAAAATGGTTACAAGAGAGTGTTATGATTTTTTTTTTAGGAAAAAAAATTCTTAAAAGAGGAGAGATGAGGACGACAGCAGATGCTTGATAAGAAAGAAGGAGACGAAGAAGAAAAAAAGAGCCACAGTCTCGGACCCCCATCCAGGGTTACTGTGCGAAGTGTTGAACAAAACTAACGGTAAGGGGGACGCCCACGTAGGCCGTTCGCCGAGAAAAACAATAAGGAAAAGACAATAAATAAATAATAAATGCAGGGTCTGAGACGCTTGAACAGACACAAAGGTCTTTGAACATCTAGCTCTCGCTGGCAAAAGTGAAGGCAAAGAAGGCGCGGGGGATGGGTACATCCAGCGCAGTCTGCTTGGAGAGCTAAACACCAGAGCACCCGCCAACCACCCACTGAGCCTTAACAGATATATGAGACATGGACAGACAAGGATAATGTGGATATTTTTTTAGAGCATCCGAGCGAAGGAATGAATAAAGAGCAATGATAGTCGATGTCTGTCGCAGATCTGGCACTGGATGATGATGACAGGGGAGCCTTTATTTAGCTTACAGCTTTCCCAACTGTTTCCAAAGGCTTTCACTTTCAAAAGAAACTTTTGTTTTAAAAAAAACCCTCTCCGATTCAAACAACTGAAACAACGATGTTTTTTAATACAGAACAAAAAGCTTAATTAAGAGAATCTCTACTTTTGAAAGTCAGCACAGACTAACAACAAGCAAATGGAGCATGGTTTGGGAAATGGTTTGGGAAAGGGGAGGGGGGGGGGACTCGCAACTGCAAAAGGTCATATAAGCGCGCGGAACATACCACACATTTTCAGTTGGCAGAAAATTTCGCTGCTCACAGCACGGGTACCTGGCTTTATGTGCGGGGTGGGTGGGGGGCGGGAGAGGATGGATAGACAAAAACCTTGCGAAGACACTCACATTGTCTTTTCTTTCTTTGTCCATGAGGGTAAACAATAAATAGGGGTGGGGTGGATAGACAGAACCGAGTAAAGGCACACACGTTGTCTTTTCTTCCATTGTCTTTTTAGGGTACAGAGAGGAAAGGGGGGGAGGGTGGGGGGGGGGGGGGGGGGGGGTGCAAGCATCAAATGTGGGTAAGACTGACAGGTAAGTACTTTTTTTTTTTAACTTGCCCTCTCACTGTATTGTATCAGATTTTACCAATTACATTCCTGAGCATGTGTTGGGTTTTTTTATATAACTAGCGTTTTGTTGTTTTTCTTTACTCTCACCATGTACATTTCAAGCAGGAATGTTCAGAACATTGATGTTAAAGAGAAAAAAAATACGAAAAGGGACGACTCTGTGTTCTCAGAAAGTCAACATTATATGTCCAGCCAAGAGCATGTTTCGAGCCGAGAACGTTAGATTGAAGCTTTCCTGTACACACGACGTGCAGAAACAACTCAGGCAGGTGCATGAGGTGTTGACATAGAGAGGATGGCAGTCTCTAGTCGGACCTGCCATTAAATCAGCAAACTATTTCGTTTTGTGTGAATCATTGCGACTAGAAACAGCGTGAGATGTGTTCATTGATGCTAAAAGTACGCTCCCCTGGACACTCATCCTTTCCCCTTTACAACCCCCCC
>NW_004797340.1:414593-416735 GCF_000002075.1 Aplysia californica
TGTGTGTGTGAGTGTGTGAGTGACTGTGTATGTATGTGTGTGTGTGAGTGCGTGTGAGTGAGTGTGTGGGTATTGTGAGTGTGTGTGTGTGTGTGTGTGCGTGTGTGTAAGGTGTGAACGGGCCATGGATTTTTTTTGTTTTTGTTAACATGAAAAGGGTTTTAGTTTGCTTTGAGGGTGACTAAATGCAAAATCTTGCAGTACCTTTTGAATATATTTTTTTTATAGTAGAGGGTTTTACGGCGCTCGCAACTTCATATGAGCGCCAAGGGGTGGGTGTCAACAGAGAAGTCTTTACAGGGAATCAGACTTAGACTGCTCACCTCTCTAGCTTCAACAGCATAAAGTCTGCTTCAACTATCAAGGCACCCCAAAATAGCAGGTCACAAGAGAGTGACAAACATACAAAAGAAGCAGAGGAAAATGACAATAGTAAGGATCAGGAAAGAAAAAGCAGAATTTCCCCGTTGTAGATCAGGCACAGTTTATGAGCGTGACATGAGTCAGCCCATTTACAATCCTGCTTGAACGAGAAATGTCCCCCCTTTGGGAATGGCCTAAAGACACTACAGTCAGTGGCACTGACTCGGGGGGTGTACCTTTTGAAGGCATTTTCAAATGAAATAATAATCCGAAAACGTTGCCCCAATCACAACTGAAGTACTGAATAAAATCTCTAGCTCTAGAGACACTAGAGATTGAATTCGATGCAAAAAAATGCTTCTTCCCAGTCCTCGCAGAATGGCAGAATGAAAGACGACGCCTAAATCTCGCAAATAACCCAAAAATCTCGAGAACAGAAACCGTTCAGAGAAATAAATAGAGATCAAAAGTTTATTTTCCCTGAGCATTCGGAGAAATATAGCACTTCGTAATCAATTTATAAGCTAGATCTAGGCCATAGAGATCTAGAGAATCTAGATCTAGATCTATCTAATAAAAATACTTCTGGAGATTCTCCTGTTTCTTTTTACCTCCCATCTCATCACTCACTCTCATTCTACTGCTAGATCTAGATTTAGATCTAGATCTAGATCTAGAGATCTATATTTTTTAACAAAAAACACAATTTATAATTTATAAACAAACAGATTTGACAGAGCATCAGCTGCCTTTGCTGACGGGAATGTGATTCTCTACAAGTCTTGACTTAGAAAGGACGTGTATCTGTGTCTACCTGACTGCCTGTCTCAATAGTAATAGTATCTTATTGTCTGCCTTTGGCTTTAGTTTTGTGTTTTGTGAATTTTTCGTGTTGAATCTGTAGAGCAGCTAATTCTAGAAGTAGAAGTAGAAGACGAAGGCAGGTTCGTGGCGGCTTCATGTCAACAGCTCTGAAAAATTCTCAAAAGCCGTTGAAGAAAAGACCCATGAACCCGTTGATGCTCAAGTGAGAGACAATGGTGTTAAGTGTCCCAGTTCCCACACATTCACCTCACAACAGACAAAGCGATGACAGATCAAGAATCAGAATCTAGGCTACCCGGACCCGGCCCAAGCCTCTCTGAAGCCCAAGAAAGACACCACATCCAGTAGACTGGGTCACTGGAAACGACAATCAAATAAAAAAAAACATCGCAATAAGTTCTACTCACCACCAGCTTATCTCGAGATGTATAGAATCTAGATCTAGTTTTCAAAGAATTCGGCACACCTAAAAAAACACACACCTCCTCCGGTCAATTCTAGAGATCACTGTGTGTTGTTCCGTGCATCGCTCCTCACTTCCCACTTCCCACAGCATCATGTGTGTAAATTATGTGTGTTTGTGGCTCGGCTCGATACGGAGAAACCGGAGGGTCGTAGTCGATACTTGTTGATATTTGATACTTGCCAGAGATCCAATAGGCCTACAAAAACAGTTCGGGTAGGCGAAGGCAAACAGGATTTCTGTTGAATGAAATCAGAGTCTTAGTCTTAGGCCTAGAAATAAAATTAGGCCTATTATACCAATGTAGTAGTAGTAGTAGTAGTAGTAGTAGTAGTAGTAGTAGTAGTAGTAGTAGTAGTAGTAGTAGTAGTAGTAGTAGTAGTAGTAGCATTCCAGTAATTGATAGACTATATCAAGTATCCAGCCCGGTAGTTTTGATCTAATTAACGTGCTACATTTTGGTTTGTGTGTGAGTGCAAGTGTCTGTGTGT
>NW_004797340.1:419453-422156 GCF_000002075.1 Aplysia californica
GGCTGGTGGGCATAGGGTCTAAGGCGCAACTTTTTGATGGACTATTTAATATGATCTTTTTGATTTCTTCTTCCGTTGCTGGAGTAAAATAATCGATGACTAACCCTTTAAACTGATGGTAATTTGGGGCAATTGCGCACATTTTATCGAGCTCTTGTCTGATGGAGGTGATTTTTCCAGAAAAAAAGTCTGAAAAACTACTACAAAGATGTAAGTGTTTCACGCCGCTTGCAACTGCATAAGGTCATATGAGCACGCGGGACACTTTATTCAACATTTTCAGTAGGTAGGACATTTTGAATGTTCCCCGGGTGGCGTCCGAAGCCTACTACAAGTTTGTATCGCTCAGAGAATCTGTCTGTTATGTACAACTTACCCTAGCTTAGGGGGCTCTCGTGGCCTAGAAGTTAAGGTGTTCGCCTCTCTTTCAAAGGTCCCTGGTTCGTATCCGGGTAGCGACCGAAAAATTTTCTTCTCTAAAATTGTCTCCTTTCACCTCCTTTCCTGCTCTCTAACAATATTCTGTAGTCTGCTTTCGCCTCCTCTTTCTACCCCCACCCCCTCACTTCTTTTGCCCCCTCCTCTGGGCTCCTGACTCTTTCTGCAGCCTTTCTACTGGTACTCCTAGGTTCCTTCTTACTGCTGTCTTTCTGCCACACCCCTGATCTTCAGGTAGAAAAGATCTACACCTAGCCTTCTCGGACAAGGGCGAAAAATCTCGGAGGGCCCGTGTGCAAGTTACACATGTTAAAGATCCCTTGGTGGTCTAAAATCGACAGGAGTAGGCTTCGGCCGCCACCCGGGCAAAATTCAAAATTTCCTACAAACTGGAAATGTTTGGTGTGTCCCGCGCGTTTATATGACCTTATGCAGTTGCGAGCGCCGTAAAACGCTTACAAAAAAAAAAAAAAATAATAATCCCCCTAACTGATCGGTTATTGCCCTAGACTGGTGTTTGTGGTGTCTGTGGCGTAGTTGTGACGTGCTCGCTATCGCATGCAGGAGAGCCGCGTGTTCCAATCCCCAGCGGGGATAAACAATAAACATTGTATCGAGTCTCTCGGTTTTCCTGTTGGAATGTTGTATCCCTCTCACATCACTTGAGTTATGAGACAAAGCAAATCGGAAAAAGACACCAAGAAAGCCGTAACACCGATTGTTACCTAACCGATTACTTCAAAGGCCCCTCTCTGATCTGACAGTCAGATGGTGCGTGTGGTTCAGAGGTAGGCCTACGTGTAGAATTCTGTGGTGGTGGTGCGTTGTGGTTCAATGGTGCATTGACTCTTTTTACGTCGCACATTTCGCACGCTTGAAGGCGCGCTCTTTGAAATTAAATACGTGAATGCGGAGATTTTTTTGTTTCCGATAAAAGCTAGATCTAGATCTACTTTTTATTTAAAGCGCGACTTCGTCATTCATATTGATGTCTTCTTCTTCTTCTTCTTCTTCTTCTTCTTCTTCTTCTTCTTCTTCTTCTTCTTCTTCTTCTTCTTCTTCTTCTTCTTCTTTTAAACCTCTTTTTCCTTTATCAGAAATTTAAAAAAGGGAGGCAACAACATGGTCACTTTTAAGGACAAGCGGGCTAACCCCAGATATCGGGGTTTTCCAGAAATCTTGACCTACACCAAAAGTGGCCATTGCCCTACCTATAGGAGAAGTTTAGTTTCATTGGTGTGTATATTTGTTTGGTTATAGAGAAAACACTCCTTTTCTTTTAAAGAAACGGAACAAGGGGCAAAAACTTTACCCTCAATTTTCTCAAAGCAAAATTTTTCGGGATAGCCCCCTTGTGCTTAAAGGTGACCTCATAATAATATGCGTATTTTTTTCGGTCCCGTGTCCTGATTTTGGTGCTGATATTAATTTGTAGGTTACGTAAAAATGTATTATTGACATGGTGCAAATGGTTATGTTTCAAGAAAAAAAGAAACAAAAGAAACAAAAAAACAAAAACCACACACACACAACAAGAAAAAGAGGAATTCATAACATGCGCTTTGTGAGATATTGGAATCCGTGTCTCTGATTTGTGTGTGGGACACAGAATTCTACACTAAGTGTAGAATTCTGTGGTGTGGGATGATTCTAAACGTGAGACGTGGGTGGCTGGCGGGTGCTCTGGTGTGGTTTGCTCCTTCTTTCCTACCAAACAACTTTCGTCCTTATCACTCCTTCTTTTTTTTTGTTTTGTTACTCTCTTGTAACACATAATATATTCTTCGGCACTTATATGACCTTGATGTATCGCAAGTGCCCTAAAACTTTTACTAAAATTAAAACGTGAGAATCACAAGTTTGCCTTAGGTACTGACTGCTGATCGGACATGCTGTAAAAAGAGTGTGTCTGCTGATCAGACATGCTGTGTGTGTGTGCTGTGTGTCTGCTGTGTGTCTGCTGTGTGTCTTGTGTGTGTCTGTTGTGTGTCTGCTGTGTGTGTCTGTTGTGTATCTGTTGTGTGTCTGATGTGTGTCTAATGTGTGTCTGTTGTGTGTCTGCTGTGTGTCTGTTGTGTGTCTGTTGTGTGTCTGCTGTGTGTCTTGTGTGTGTCTGTTGTGTGTCTGCTGTGTGTGTCTGTTGTGTATCTGTTGTGTGTCTGATGTGTGTCTAATGTGTGTCTGTTGTGTGTCTGCTGTGTGTCTGTTGTGTGTCTGTTGTGTGTCTGCTGTGTGTCTTGTGTGTGTCTGTTGTGTGTCTGCTGT
>NW_004797340.1:423224-428224 GCF_000002075.1 Aplysia californica
CGGGGGGAGAGAGGTGGAGAGGGAGAGGGGGAGAGGGGGAGAGAGAGATAAAGATGGAGAGAGAGAGGGGGAGAGAGGGAGGAGAGTGGGGGAGACTGAGAAACAGACAGACAGACAGACAGACAGACAGACAGACAGACAGACAGACAGACGTCATCAATTTTGACCAGGAACGACTTGCAACCAAGGAGGTTATATGATAAAGGTCCTCGTTAACACAGCCAACTCTAATCCCACACAGAGTAGAGACTGCCAGACCTTGTGCTGTTGAAGCTAGAGAGGTGAGCAGAGTAAGTCTGATTCCCTGTAAGGACTTCTCTGTTGACACCCACCCCTTGGCGCTCATATGACCTTATGCAGTTGCGAGCGCAGTAAAATCTCTAGATCTACAAAAACAAAAGAAAAGATAGAGACTGCCTCGGTGTTCACCTCGCGTCAACTGTTACGTCAGGAAAAAGGCGGGGGACACATGAGGAACGAATCATTGTGACAGTTGGAAGCCTGTCGTTTGTCATAAAACACGCTGTCAAACGAAACCCATGCCGACACCGAAACACCGAAACGACACCGAAACGACACCAAAACCACACCGAAATGAAATCGAAACCACACCGAAATGAAATCGAAACCACACCGAAATGACATCGAAACGACACCGAAATGACATCGAAACCACACCGAAACCACACCGAAATGACACCGAGGCATAAGAATAAGAAGTTTCGACTGAGAAAGCTTTCACAAATACGGTATATTTTTGTGCATGTAGAATAGGTGTCCCCATGAACGCAACGCGACCTAAGCGACACCGAAACGAAATGAGTTGCAAGTAAGAAAAGCTCGAACAGTAACATTCATCAAAACGAGGGAGTCACTGATTAGGACTAGTGTCACAAGAATCTTTGTTGTGCAATTTGTTCCGTCTCGATATCGTTTCGTGTTTTAGGTTTTTCCATCCTTTGATAGCCAGCTCTCTAGACTACGCGCAGAGCAGATTTGTGCAAAGCTCTCCCAAGTCTCTCGCCCGCACTAATTTCAAGGTTGGGTTTACCACCACTGAAATACATGTACGAGGGTGAGTCAAAAGAACACACTTGCAACTGCCATACCTCAAATTGAAG
Organism: Aplysia californica; assembly: GCF_000002075.1. Classification (NCBI taxonomy): domain Eukaryota; kingdom Metazoa; phylum Mollusca; class Gastropoda; order Aplysiida; family Aplysiidae; genus Aplysia; species Aplysia californica. The sequence continues at coordinate 424,346 of NW_004797340.1, forward strand.
GGGAGCTTCTGAGGATCTTATTTCTATTTCTCAACAAAGTCTCCATTTGGTTCACTAGCCACTGTCCACCTTTTACTAAGTCCACCTATGCCAGCTGCGTAAAACTAAGGAGGTTGGTCGTAGGGGAACAGCAGTCTTGATTTCTCCACCGTTTCCACAGTGTTGACCTCTCAATGGTTTTTTTCTAAGACCGAAAAGGTAACTATCTGAAGGAGCCAAATCAGGAGAATCAGCAGGGTGTGGCAGTGTTTTCCATCCGAACGGGATTATTATCTCCCTTTTTCAGGTACTCGTCTTGACCTTGACCATCAATGATTTATTTCTAGAGGCACCCGCCATCCATGTCCAGGTGCTGTTTTAGCCTCTTTTCCCTGTATGTGGATTACTCGTATGCAGGCAGGCATTGTCATGGTGAAAAAACACTCTTTCCATTTTCAAATTTGGTCGGACTCGTCAAATTCTCGCTTTTATTCGTTTAAATGTTTCAATGTAGGGTTCAGAATTGACAGTTGTTCCTTGCGGTAAAAAAAAAATATGTGAGAAGCACGCTATGAACGTCCCAAAACACAATTGCCATGATTTTTCCGGCAGGCTCCTTGGGACGATGCTTGTCCGACAAGCGTATGGACGCTTCTTCCTCTTCTTCCGGTTCATTGCTAAAACGTCTAACCTATATCCTATATATATAGTGTCGAAATCTAGAGCTTGGTCCTTGTAAACATTCTGAAGTCTCTTTTGGATGTTACTGGTGGACTCTCTTTCCAAAACAAGAAATTCAATCACGGCTCTTTACATCTGACAGACCTCCAAGAGGGTAGCCACTTTGATGTGACGTACAAAATTACCCCAGGGCGTACGGATAGGGTTAAATGACCTCAATGTTTTCACTTTTTGATCACGATCAGTAAAAGATGACACCATCATGGCGTTGAAAAACATGCATTGAAATAGAAAGAGAATGTAAATGTAATCGAGAACCACGAGACTCTAAGCTGATATAATACAACGTACCCCTGCCCGCTCCTGACCTGTCCATCTCAACCCCCCCCCCCCCCCAGGGGATTCCTACATATTGACTTAGGGTGAACCAACACCGGATCAGACAATGACAATGAATGAAGTCACTTCGTCATCGCTTTTGTCTCCCGGAGAACAATGTTAGAGGTAGATGTATAGGTAGATAGTAAACATTGTCTGTCGGGGGCCATGTATGCAGACGTTTAACCCTATCCGTACGCCCTGGGGTCATTTTGTACCCCCGGGGTTGTATTCTTCACATTCTATAATACTTCTAGTACGAATATCTCTTTGAAACTTTCAGTATTAAAATTTCTTTTTAAAAAAATCATTTTGACAGACTGCTATCCCAAGCGTACGGATCGGATTAACGAGTAGATTTGTTCTTTGGAAAGTGGTGGCATAGAGTTTCCTACGTTGTATGGATATGTACTATTACTTTTACCTTTTCCTCCTCTGTTGCCGTTAAGCGTCGATGGGAGATGCAGTTTTCTATGGTAGTATTGGTAGGCCAGCTCCGCAGCTCTTTCATTTGTCGTATGGATACGAGTAAGACACGACGTACGGAAAGGGTTAAAGAGAGTAGACAGATAGGGAGAGTAGAAAGTGAACAAGCCTAAGCTTACATGATGATGTCGCGTTGTTTACACTGTCTGTCCCAGCCACGCGCTGTACACACAGCGAACGAACACAATCTCTATGACATTCCTTAGGCGCCTACATGTAGTCCATTGTTCACTGTGTCATGGGTGGGAATACTTAACTCTTTGGCCACGTGGCTCACACACACACACACACACACACACACACACACACACACACACACACACACACACACACACACACACACACACACCTGTGATCTGATAAAACATATTTTTCTTCCCGAGATTGACCAAAAAGTGCGTTTCATCCGATCACAGTTGAATCCGGAAGGTCGGTAGGCGGATAAAAAATGTGTTTCATCAGATCTTGGGATCATCTCTGAAAAAAAAGGTGTTTCTTAGGATCATCTCTGAAAAAAATGTGTTTCATCAGATCACATTGGAAATAGATCTAAATGCGTTTAAACAAATCTAAAATGCTAATTTAGTTTTATAAACTAGTCACAGTTAGGCTTTCAAATTGATATCTCAAGATGGCTTTCGACATGCAGAATTCATTAGTGAAATTAAAAAAAAAAATTCCCGCCAAAATGTGGAAAATGCGTTTTATCCGATCACGGCAGCATACGTCCTATCAGCGGCAGGACAAAGACAAGGTGTCGGCCATCTTCTGGCCATCACACACAAACCAGAAACATGAATTTGTGTTATATTTTATAGTAGGCCTATGTACTCTCTTGCATATCATTCAAAGTGTCAAGTAAAGAAAACAAAACCTGTCTGGATAACGAGGTTATGCCCCAAAACAAAACATCTTCATGCGTTGTCGAACGAACAAAATATTCGTCCCCAATGAGTTGATGAACACCCTAACAATGTAACGGGCACTCGCTATCCTAGAATTCATCATCATCATCCGGTGCCTTGCCGACTGGCGTGGGCGATCATGGACCTCCACTTCACTCTGTCTTGCGTTTCAGCGATGGTGTCTGTCATTCTTGCTGCTCCCAACCATGTTGTCATCTTGTCCAGTATCTTTTCCCTCTGTCTGCCTCTGCCTCTCTTTCCATCAAACTTGCCTGTTGTTACAATATTATTCTCCAATGCTTCTTTCCGCATCGTGTGTCCAATGAAATTCGCCTGTCGCTTTCGCATATTCGTCATAAGCTGTCGTCTGCAACTCGCTTCAACCAAGACTTCTTCACAATTTGTTTTTCTAGCTGTCCATGGGATACGCAGCATGCGTCTTATGAATCCCAACTCTGTCGCCTCAATTGTTCTTTCCAGCTGTCTATGGATTGTCCATGCTTCGCACACGTATGATAGGATTGCCTCGACATAACTTTTCAGTACACTTTTTCTCGTTTCCAGTGACAGGTTGATGTTTGTAAGTGTATGCTTGACCGTAGAATTTTACAAAGTTCTTCTGCCCAGTAGGCTACCTAGTGTTTAAAAAAAGAAATTAGACGTAAAAAAAAGTTTGACTTTCTCAACATGTTAATCAAACTTTTTCGAATGCAATTCTTTGACTGTCTTGATAACGGCTCTGGATAATCTGACGATTTTGATAGAGCAGATAGAACATTAAAGTTTGGTCTTTGACCACATGGTCTTAGAAACTCAAAAAGGCCAAAACGAAAACTCTCAGAAAGAACTTTGTAATTCTATGTCTGACAGCCGACTCACGTTCTTTCAACTTTCATACACAAATCAGAATCAGGGGCTCTCGTGGCCTAGATGTTAAAGTGTTCACCTCTCATTCAAAGGTCAAGGGTTCGAATCCGGGTAGCGACGGGGAAAAACCCCATTTCTATTCCAACATTGTCTTCTTTCTCCTCCTTCCCTGCTCTCTAGAAATGTTCTGTCACCTGACTTCGTCTCCTCTTTCTGCCCTCATCCCCTCACCCCCTTTGCCCCCTTCTCTGGGCTCCTGACTCTTTCTGCAGCCTTTCTACTGCTACTCCTTGGCTCCTTTTTACTGCTGTCTTTCAGCCACGCCCCTGATCTTCTGGTAGGAAAGATCTACACCTAGCCTTCTCGGACAAGGGCGAAAAATCTCGGAGGTCCCATGTGCAAGTTGCCAACGTTAAAGATCCCTTAATGGTTTAAAAATCGATAAGGGTAGGCTTCGGCTGCCACCCGGGCAAAATTCAAAATTTCTTACCAATTGAAAAGTTTAAATGTGTCCCGCGCACTCATATGACCTTATGCAGTAGCGAGCGCCGTAAAACACATGCTAAAAAAATAATAAATACCA
>NW_004797340.1:433224-442603 GCF_000002075.1 Aplysia californica
GGGGAGACCCCCATGAACCCCCCCCCCTTCCCCTCCTTCCCCCCAACCACCCGCCCCACCTACCCCACATTCTCGCGCAATAATGTACGAGTGGTCCGGTATTCTTCAATCTTCCCCAAAACAAAGTCACTTTGTCAATTGCTCAATTCAAGGCTCTGTCATACATCTTTTTTTTTACACTAAGCAGTTCATAATAGGGATGTTTGTTAGAGGAAAAATTGGCTGAACTCATCAATCTAAACTCATGGATAGACTGAGCTGGATAGAGAGTGGGTAAAATGTTATTGACGTAAAAAAACAAAACAGAGTCAGAGCAGGGTGACTTTCTGAGGGTGACAAAGTTCTATACAACAGTACAGATAGTCAAGGACTACTTGATTCAAGGGGAAAAGATGGTTTACGTACAGTGTTACTTGATTCAAGGGGAAAAGATGGTTTACGTACGGTGTTACTTGCTTCAAGGGGAAAAGATGGTTTACGTACGGTGTTACTTGATTCAAGGGAAAGATGGTTTAGTTACAGTGTTACTTAATTCAAGGGAAAGATGGTTTACGTACAGTGTTACTTGATTCAAGGGAAAGATGGTTTACGTACGGTGTTACTTGGTTCAAGGGAAAAAGATGTTTTACGTACGGTGTTACTTGGTTCAAGGGAAAGATGTTTTACGTACGGTGTTACTTGGTTCAAGGGAAAGATGTTTTACGTACGGTGTTACTTGGTTCAAGGGAAAGATGGCTTACGTACGGTGTTACTTGGTTCAAGGGAAAGATGGCTTACGTACAGTGCTACTTAATTCAATGGAAAAAGATTGTCAAGCTCAATTTGATTCAAAAAACGGAAAAAGATAGTCAAGCTCAATTTGATTCAAGGGAGAAAAAAAGAGATGGTCAAAAACTGCGTGATTCCAGGAAATTTCAGTTACATAAAGGTATCAATGACCTCAACCACAGCTAAAGTTACGTAACAAACCCTCAACAAACTGTTCCATAAAGATATCAATGACCTCAACCACAGCTAAAGTTACGTAACAAACCCTCAACAAACTGTTCCAAAAGTCCTAAGCCCAGAAAGTACATTTTTAACAGGAGAAAGAAAATCTCGACATTATGTATCTGATCTTTTCCTGCTTTTTTTCAACATTGGGAATTTGAATTTCAATGAAATATTTCTCCAGTGTCTGCAGCCTATGCCACTGATTAAAAAACTACCCGAAAAAAAACCCCAAAATTTTGAGCCTTGTACATCTGAAAGGCTGGCCGACAAAATGAAGTTTCAAAAAGGGCGTCATCCCCCACGGCTGAGACAGGAAACAAGCCTTGTCTATTTGCCTTTATTTCACAACGTCTTGGTTCTACAAACTTTGTAGTAAACTAGTACAAAACACTACACCTACTACTTTAAATAACCTTTTTTTTAAAATTAAGAAAATACAAAATATACAGGGCTTAGACTTCATTGCTTCTCCACTTTTGTCTGTTCACAGTTAAAGGTCAGATTCTGAAGGTCACCCAACTTTTCGACTCGCACGAAAAGGCCTGAGAAGATTAAACAGAGGGATTAGTTATATCTTGTTTTAGTAAAACTTTTACTGCAGACAGAAGAACGTGAACAAGCTATGCCATACTAAAAAGCTAGTCTCAGCTCAGCTCAGGTATATTGGAATGGCAATTACGACAACAAACTTATAAAAGCAGAAAACAGCTACTTCAAAAGATGAACATCATCTACAGGCATCACATGTTGAGACAACGCTCCGAATAAAAATACAAATTGAACTTTCAACCACAAAGTGTTACTGACGGACATAGTAACCACTCATATGTGCATTTTACATTTCAAATACGTGAAACAACACAGCAAATGTAAAAGGCCACAGATATTCAAGAAAGACTGTTGGAATGTTTTTCTGTACATATTATGAAACAGCAATCACTGAAAATGCAAAGTTGAAAAAAAAAAAGACAGAACCATTTTTACTGTCACTTCGAAGTCTCTCGTACAAGAGTCAAAACGTTACGCACAAAATAAATATTCTCCTCCTCCGTCCCCATTTCCCAACTATACACGGATAGAACTGAGGGGAGAACGGATTTGCTCCAGTTTCAATTCTTGTTCAAAAAATGAAATCTGTTCAGTAAACATATCAACATAGAAAATAATAAATAGATCCTTATTCGTTGAGATGAGTTCACGAGATGCAGTTCTCGCTTCTTCTTCTTCCTCGTTCTCGATGAGACGCAGTAAAAGACATGGCATTATTTGATTTTAGAAAACATACTTCGCGTTGTTTTTGGTAAGTGTTTCGCGGTGTTCGCAACTGCATAAGGTCATATGAGCGCCAGGGATGCATTAAACATTATTAGTTAGTAAAAAATTTTGAATTTTGCACGGGTAGCGGCCCAAGCCTACTCTTATTGATTTTAGACAACTAGGGATCTTTAACGAGCGCGACTTGCACACAGGACCTCCAAGATTTTACGCCCTTGTCTGAGAAGGCTAGGTGTAGATGATGATAACCACCCCCCAAAAAAAAATAAACTGAAACAGAGCCCGCTCGCAACAACTTTCCCCACACTCATTTAATTTTCAAGAGGTATTCTGCGACTCTGAATATTTCTGCACCATTGTTAGCTTTAAACGGAGACACAGCCAATGATTCACACCCCTGGGGTCAAGTTGAAGCTAAAATATTGATTTTTCATTTTTTTTTTTTCATCTCTAGAAGAAAAAATGTGTCCTGAACACATTGAACTAGAGATATCCACAAAATAAGTAGAAAAGGGTTAAAATAGGTTTGTACAGGATAGGTGGTCTTCAACTTTCTGAACTCTGGCGTGAAATTATCGTAAATTTACGCATTGTCATGTGATGAGTATTTGGAAAACTGAACACCCCTAGCCTGTTCAGAACTATTTAAGCTCTTTTCTAGTCATTTTGTGGCTTCCGGTCTTACATCTTACTTTAAAAGGACACATTTTTCTGTTTAGAGATGAAAAAATGGAAAAGTCAATATTTGGCAATCAACTCGACCACTCAAGTTTGAATTGACGGCTGTGTCCTCACATAAAGAACATTCAGCCAAGCACCAAAACCCGTGTCTACACACACACAGACATAACAGTTTTGTTATTTGGCATTGAAGTACAAAAAAAACCCGGTGGGAATGAGAAAGATCAAAGGAGGTTTTACGGCACTAGCAACACATTAAGGTCATATAAGTGCCGAAGATTAGAGGTGTTACAAGAGAGTAACAAACACAAAAAAAGAAGGAGGGGAGATAAAGACGATAGATGTTTGATAGGAAAGAAGGAGCAAACCAGACCAGAGCTCCTGCCAACCACCCACAAACGGGGGGAATGGGAATGATCAGGGGTAAAATAACGATGAAGTGATCTCTATGACTATCACACAAAGAGAGGGGACTTCAAACAACGAGAGATTCCAGCTTGACATTCCCGCTGTGGTCTGGGTCGTCTTCTTCATCTTCTGACATGGCCGTGCGGTAGATTTTCGTCTCTTCGTCGATCATGCACCCATCTTGTTCGTCATCGTCTTCCCCGTCCATCCCATGCTCCATGTCCAGACCTGGTCCCAGGAAGAAAACATTCCCTGATGTATTGTCTCTTTAGCTTCAGTAAGAGTTTTACAGCACTTGAAACACAGTAAGGTCATGATATAAGTGCCGAAGATTAGAGGTGTTACAAGAGAGTAACAAACACGAACAAGAAGGAGGGGAGACCAAGATGACATATAAGTTTTGTGTGACAGGAAAATAGGAGCAAACCACACCAGAGCACCCGTCAACCACCAAGGAGAAAAGATCAAGATGATAGATGTTTGATAGGAAAGAAGGAGGGGAGATAAGGATGATAGATGTTTGATAGGAAAGAAGGAGGGGAGATAAGGATGATAGATGTTTGATAGGAAAGAAGGAGCAAACCACACCAGAGCACCCGTCAACAGCCGGCTAAGAAGTGGGCAATTTCAAAACGAGCTACTAACAAGCTAAACAGATGAGAAGGGTCTAGGTCATATTTTTCCCATCCAGGGACTGGGAACAACACAACAGGGTGAATGCACATACATACTGGCACGTACGTCTCTGCTATATGCCATTTGGAAAAGTATTTGTTTTAGTAGGTTTTACAGCGCTCGCAACTGCATAAGGTCATATGTGCGCCAGAAGATTAGAGGGGTAACAAGAGAGAAACAAACATTAAAAAAAGGAGGGGAGATAAGGACGATAGATGTTTGATAGGAAAGAAGAAGCAAAGTGACATACTGAGTCTTCCACTGAGCAGTTAATATCTACAGGAAGCAAAAGATCCGCAAGTCAGAAACATGCCCATACAACGTCATACTGATACCTATGACCACAGAAGCTTGAAGAATGCTTAATACAAGACAATGCAAGAGGGATGTCTGGCCTCATCAACAGAACGCCTGACTTCACTAGGATGCTTGACATACCGACAATAGATTGACACTGGCACAGGTGCTGTACTAGATAACAGATATCAGAACGAATTCCTGGACCAGCAGCAGCTTCAGAAGGCAGCGGCAGAGAAACAACTGTCTCACAAACACTGGACGACCACACCCACTCCCAGACATACCTTGAGTACTGGACACAAACACTGAGACGACCACACCCACTCCCAGACATACCTTGAGTACTGGACACAACACTGAGACGACCACGCCCACTCCCAGACATACCTTGAGTACTGGACACAAACACTGAGACGACCACGCCCACTCCCAGACTTACCTTGAGTACTGGACACAAACACGGGACGACCACGCCCAATCCCAGACTTACCTTGAGTACTGGACACAGCGTCTCCCAGCAGCTGTCTCTTGCTGTTGTGTGTGCGGATGTGCTTGGACAGATGATCGCTTCGCATGAATCGTTTACTGCACTCGGGACACTGAAACTTTTTGTCTCCTGCAAGAAAAGATTTCAAACTACATTTTAAAAATGCACAAAAATACTACGGTATTCGTACGACAACATCAACATCTGGGTTGACCTACTTTCAAGGCTGTAAACCATTGCTTGTCAACCTCTTCACAGTAGTGGTGGGCAAAATCCGGATATTCCATCCGGATAACAGGATAATTCCCAAAGAAACGTTATCCAAATTCAGACTCTTAAACTCTCTTTCCTGACCCGCTTGGCGAAATGGGTGCACCTATTTATTGAAGTGATGCTAACCCGTTTGTCTAAGCGGTTCATAACATATTATTCGCCAAAGAGATGCACTAACATAATTATTATCCGGATTTTGCTAAAGCGACTCATTGCCCATCCCTACTTCACAGTGACCACCCACTTTTTACCGACTTTCACCCCTTCACAGCCTTGTCTGAGACTGTCCTGAGCTCTTTGGTAGGATTATGGAGCAAGTCTTTTAGTTTTAGTAAGAGTTTTACAGCACTTGCAACACAATAAGGTCATATAAGTGCCGAAGAATAGATGTACGTTACAAGAGAGTAATATACACAAAAAAGAAGGAGGGGAGATAAGGACGATAGATGTTTGATAGGAAAGAAGAAGCACACCACACCAGAGCCTGTCTTTCAACAACAGGTGTGTGATCAGCAGCCATATTGACTGTCTTTTAGCACTTGTGCCCTTTTGTCATATTATGGGAGTACATGTACTTGAAAGGCTTGTTGCTGTACGTTAATCGGGCCAGTGTACGCAGGAAATGGGTCATTGTGTTGGCTGCTGAAGTTTCCAAAGATTCTATATATGTTATAAAGCACCTAAATCCACCAGAAAGTGGGCGCTATAGAAGTGACCTTTATTATTAGTATTAGTAGTAGTAGTATTAGTATTAGTATTATTATTATTATTATTAGTATTATTATTATTATTATTAGTATTATTAGTATTATTAGTATTATTATTAGTAGTATTATTATTATTAGTATTATTATTATTAGTATTATTATTATTATTATTATTAAAATTATTATTAGTATTAGTATTATTATTATTATTAGTATTATTAGTATTATTATTATTATTATTATTATTATTAGGGGAGCCAGCAAAAAATTCTTGTCTTGGACATTTTCCATATATTGATATATTATGTGTTAACAGTGTTACGGTCTTGACAAGGCTAACAAGTTGAGCAGAATCCCTACACGCTCAACGTGGAGTACGTGACTCTCTCAACCAATACCTGCTCCAACAGATTTTGATCAAATCCGAAAAAAAGTTTTCTAAGTCAAGGGAAACAACTGAAGAAAAAGCCACTATCAATGCCATTTCCTTGAAAAGTGAAATACGGGTAGATCTACTGTCTTTTCATATCATCTTTGCATGAAAGGCATAACAAATGAATAAAACTTCAGTATTTTTCAATGACAAGACAAAAAGATACTTCAAGTTTGATGATAAGTCAGTTTTAGTTTTAGTAGAGGTTTTACGGCACTCGCAACAGCATAAGCTCATATGAGCGCCAGAAGATTAGAGGTGTTACGAGAGAGTGACAAACATAAAAAAGAAGAAGGGGAGATAAGGACGATAGATGTTTGATAGGAAAGAAGAAGCAAACCACACGAGAGCACCTGCCAACCGCCCACGAAGAAGATAAGTTAGTTAGTTTTTTCCTTGAGAAGAACTGAAGCTTTTTTGACAATGAAGCATCAAATAGTTTTTGATTTTGAGTTTGAAGATACGAAAAGGCCATTGCCACAATAACAATCATTTAGTACAGGAAAAGGGAAGACAGACAGACAGAAACAACCGTAGAACAGAAAAGACGTAGGACATACAGGTGGTGATACAGGTAGCACCTTCCAACCACCCGCCAGGTCAAATACTCAGAGTACAGTCAGGAAAGGCGGCGTGGAAAGGAACTGGCCACCCTACCACAATATGCCTAAGGCCTAGGTAGTTGTCTCACTAAAAAAGCAATCCCCAATGTCCGGATCAGATGCGGGAACAACTTTACTTTTTTCTTTTTACTGTCGGGAAAAGGCCAAAATCAATACATTGGTTTGGTCTCTGAAAGCACCTACCTACCTGCCTCCCCAGACATTGGAAATACGGCCATAAAGCACAGCAGATTAAAACCAGTAAATTCTTTGCCATATCGACAGACCAAAGGGCTAGAACCCAAATGGCCGCTGAACCGGAAAAGTAAAGTAAAGTAAAGTAAGTCTCTGAAAGTGAAAGTACATTGTTGAGCAAACACCATTGCCGTACCTGTATGAGTTCTTTTATGTCGCTGTAACTCATCCGACCTCGTGAAGCGCTTACCACAGAACAGCCAGCTACACACAAACGGGCGGTCTCCGGAGTGCCACCTGCAGTCAGAAAAACATGTATGAATACATGGTTTATGACAGGAATACATGGTTTATGACAGGAATACACGGTTTATGACAGGAATACATGGTTTATGACAAGAATACATGGTTTATGACAGGAATACATGGTTTATGACAGGAATACATGGTTTGGTTTAGTTTTAGTAAAAGTTTTACCAAGACGGCCCAAAACAGACAGAGCTGGAGATCCTTTGTTGCTGCCCTAAACGCCAGATGGCGTAACAGGTAGTTAGTAAGTAAGTAAGAGTTTTACGGCACTTGCAACAGAAAAAGGTCATAAAAGTGCCGAAGATTAGAAGTGTTACAAGTGAGTAACAAACATAAAAAAGAAGGAGGGGAGATAGAGACGACAGATTTTTTATAGGAAAGAAGGAGCAAACCACACTAGAGCACCCGCCAACTACCCACTGAATACATGGTTTATGACAGGAATAACTAAAATGGTAGCTACAGGCCAGGATGCAGAAAAGGTGACAACAAAAAAGCTTTAAAAAACATTTGGCAAATAAAAACTACAAATGTACCTCATGGTCGGCTTCCATGCTCTTCAAAATTTTTTTTTTTTAAATAGCACGGTAAATTACCACGAAAAGAAAGAAAGTAAGAATGTGGTGAATAACAAAGGTTCTTCCAAAAAGCCAAAACATCCATCGTCCGTATATATATAAAAGGACAACATATTCAATTTGTACATCGAAATTAAAATAAAAAGTGATCGTTGCTCGAGACACTTAGCCACAGTGTTAGGCCAAGCCACAGAGACGTACCTGAGATGAGCTCTCAAGTGACTCGTCTTCCCGTAGACTTTCCCACAGCCTTGTATGTGGCAGATGTGCTGCTTCTTTTTGTTCTCGCCGGTCACTCTGAAATACAAAATATACACGCAAATAATGATACGTCTTGCTGCTAGAGAAGGATGCACAGGACAGGCTTCGCTGGAGAAATGTAGTAGGCGGCCTATGCTCCACTGGGAGTTAAAAAGGGCAAGAGAGAGAGAGAGGATAAGTCTTGGTAAGAGCAAGAATTTCTTGAGCACATGCAAACGCAGATTAAGAAACAGCAATAAAAAAAATTTCAAAATTTTCGGCAAGTGACATTGTTAGTATCATGTGGCCAACGATATACAGTCGAACCTGTCTAAGATGACCACACACATTTTCAAGGAAAAAAGTGACCTTATTAGACAGGTGGCCATCTCACACAGTGTCATTGTAAGGTAAAAAAAATACACAAGGGAGGAAACGGAAAGTGGCCGTTTGCACAGGTGATTGTTTTATACAGATGGCTGTTACAGCAGGTATATATATATAATATATATACTTTGTGCAGATGACAAAGTCAGTAAAAAAAAACAACTCTACCAGGGTGGAAAATTCTACCATAGGTTTGAAAAACGTTTTTTTCCCCGGCTTGTACCGGTACTCACTTCTCGGTGGAGGTGCAGTTGGGACAAGTACACGCCACTCTCCGCAGTCTCCGCCCAGTGGGCGTGCTCTCAGAGCTGGAGGAGGCGGGGCCAGACGAGACGACAGGCAGAGAGCCGGTGGCGGGCAAAGAAGGCGTGGCCTGGGCACTGTTGCTCACTATCTGCCACTTGGTGGGGTCGTTCGGGTCTTGCTGGATCTGAGCTGTAGTTTGAGTGAGCAAAGAGAAACAAATATATGTATAAGCTAGGGGAAACCAATACAGCCTAGTGTTGACACGTCTTGTTGGATCTGAGCTGTAATTTGAGTGAGCCAAGAGAAACAAAGATATAAGCCAGGGGAAACCAATACAGCCTAGTGTTGACACGTCTTGCTGGATCTGAGCTGTAGTTTGAGAGAGCAAAGAGAAAAAAAGATATAAGCTAGGGGACACCTGCTAGTGTTGACACGTCTTGCTGGATCTGAGCTGTAATTGGAGTGAACAAAGAGAAACAAATATATGTATAAGCTAGGGGAAACCTGCTGGATCTGAGCTGTAATTGGAGTGAACAAAGAGAAAAAAAAATATAAGCTAGGGGACACCTGCTGGATCTGAGCTGTAATTG
>NW_004797340.1:442703-444861 GCF_000002075.1 Aplysia californica
AAACACATGAGATTTATACTTTCATTCGTTAAACTTGGATGCAGAAGCACGTGAGATTTATACTTTCATTCATTACTTGGATACAGAAACACATGAGATTTATACTTTCATTCGTTACTTGGATACAGAAACACATGAGATTTATACTTTCATTCGTTACTCGGATGCAGAAACACATGAGATTTATACTTTCATTCGTTACTTGGATGCAGAAACACATGAGATTTATACTTTTATTCGTTACTTGGATGCACAAACACATGAGATTTATACTTTTATTCGTTATTTGGATGCAGAAACATGTGAGATTACTTTCATTCGTATTTCTAGAAAATGGTTTATTGCTGTCTTGATAGGGCATGTATGAAAAATGCAACAGTTTTTTTTTTTTAATTAACAAAATACAACAATAGAAAGACATACGGTCGCTCTTAAGGACAAGCGGGCTGACTCACTGTAATTGGAGTGAACAAAGAGAAACAAATATATGTATAAGCTAGGGGAAACCTGCTGGATCTGAGCTGTAATTGGAGTGAACAAAGAGAAAAAAAAATATAAGCTAGGGGAAACAAATACAGCCTAGTGTTGGCATATGGCATATTGGTTGCTGGTGCTAGGACAAAATTCAGTAGCCCTGTTTTGACTCTGCCTTCTGATGTCCGAAACAACAACATTGAAATATTGAAATACGGTAACAATGAAGTAACATTGAAGTAACAATGAAGGAGCCAACTAGCCACAGAAATAAATCCTGAATTCTTTGGAAACGTGCGCGAGGAAACTCAAAATTCACAGATCATAATTACTTCATACATCTTTAATCAAGATTATTTTCATGCAAAGCGCAAAGCCCCTACAATTTCAGCTGCATTTATCCAGAACATTGGCTCGTCTGACGTTAATTCTTTTTCAGGTTGACAACGATAACAAACTTTACGCACCTACAAAAGTCATGATCATATCACTCAGATATAATCACAATTCCTGTGAAAAACTCAAAGTACCGTAAAGAAAAGAATGACTAGTGATCATTACAAAAAATATTACAGCAAGATGAAAAAATGCATGCTGCATAAGTTGCACTCACTGAGCACTCCCTGAGCATTGACGGCACTGCTCCCTGCCTGTACCGTCCCCGACTGACCACTCAGGGGTATGGCACTGATAGCTCCGCCCGCGCCGATGGCCACAGCTCCCAGGTTGGGCACAGACGCCCCGTTGATCAGCTGTCCTTGAGGCGTTAAAGCCTGCAGGAAAAATAAAAATTTTTTAAAACAAAAAAAAAGTTTAGCATCTTTTGTATAAAAAATCAAGCAAACAGAAGTTTAGCACCTTTTGTATATATATAAAAAAAAGGTTTAGCATCCTTGGTAAGGTGCCTCTATAGATCTTTTCATTTCCCCAGGCAATCTCATAATGGGGTAAGGATTTAAGCGGACCCACCCCCCTATAACGTTAATTATCACAGCAAGATCACGCGGGCCAAAGGCGATGATGAAATCAGTAATAAATATATATATACATGTGTATATCGATCTCAAACGCTTTTTTTGTTGTCTGTCTGAAGAAAACGGAATCCAAAAAGTATGGACTTTAAAAAACCCTTCTCTCCTCCAAAAAATTACCAGATCAAGTTATTATCGCTATAGATAAAAGAAGACTAGATCTAGGGAACTTACATTCTGGCACACATACCTGTAGGCCTTGAAGCCTCTGAAGACCTTTTGTTCCCCCCCAAAAAATGATCGGATCAAGAAGTTATAGTCACTATAGATGAAAGAAGACAAGGGAACATTCTGGAACATACCTGTAGGCCTTGAAGCCCCTGGAGACCTTGTAGGGCAGGAAACGTCTGGATGTTTTGCAGACCTTGCAAGTTTTGCACCTGGAGGGCTTGAACCCCCGATGACCTCGGCGCTTGCATATTCAGCGCTTGCTGGTGGAGGTGAGGAGGCAGAAACACGTCATGAGATTACTTTCCTTCGTTACTTGGATGCAGAAACACATGAGATTTATACTTTCATTCATTACTTGGATACAGAAACACATGAGATTTATACTTTCATTCGTTACTTGGATACAGAAACACATGAGATTTATACTTTCATTCGTTACTTGGATACAGAAACACATGAGATTTATACTTTCATTCGTTACT
>NW_004797340.1:446291-448383 GCF_000002075.1 Aplysia californica
GCATGATGTTACTGTTGTTTGCGTGAGTGCACCTTTAAGTCTAACTTTTGTAACGTCTACTGCCATTGTTAACGACCAAGACAAATTTATCCCTGCGAGATGAACAAAGATTGTCACTGTCATTGTCATAAGGTCATATAAGTGGCGAAGATTAGAGGTGTTACAAGAGAGTAACAAACACAAAAAAAGGAAGGGAGATAGAGACGGTAAATTTTTTTTATAGGAAAGAAGGAGCAAACCACACCAGAGCACCCGCCAACCACCCACTGGACCTGCACCCCAAGGCCCTTAAAATGCATGGATATAATATACGATATACGGTGATAACCTTCTCTTTGTGTTTGTTACTCTCTTGTAACACCTCTAATCTTCGGCACATATATGACCTTATAATGTGTTGCAAGTGCCGTAAAACTCTTACTAAAACTAAAACTAACCTCCTTTGCCCTGTCAGTTACCGAAACTAAACCTGTCGCAGAATGTGCATAAAGTTCGTTTTTTTTTTTCTTACAAGTGACTGCATTAAATACATGTATGATTCTTAATATTGTGTCTTTCAAATGTTCTGATCGTGGGTGGTAGGCGGGTGCTCTGGTGTGGTTTGCTCCTTCTTTCCTACCAAACATATATCGTCCTTATCTCTCCTCCTTTTTTTTGTGTGTGTTTACTACTCTCTTGTAACACCTCTAGATTCTAGATCTAATCTTCGGCACTGATATTATGATGGTCTTACTGTGTTGCAAGTGCCGTAAAAATCTTACTACCCCCCCCCCCCAAAAAAAAAAACAAAAACAACAACAACCCCCATCTAACTTTATAACAACTTCCTTGGTGGGCGCAGTTCAGCAGAGAATACAGGCGCTACAAAAAAAAAGTATCTCCCCTTGGGGGGGGGGGGGGGGGGGGGGCTCAGAGCCGCACACTTTCGAGAAAAAACTACCAAAGCCGCGCACTATCAGAGCCACACACTTTTTGACGATATCCATACAATTAGATTGTTGATTACAAAAACAGTACCATCCAACAATTTAAGTCTGTCCACGTCATTTTACGCAAGAAAAATTCTGAAATTATGCAAACAGAGCCCAAAAATGAGAAATTAAGCTATTCCGTCAATTTTAACAAAGAATGATAAAGGAAAATTAAATAATCAGAAATTATGCACAAAAAAAGATAAAATTTCGCTAAATGATGCGGGGTGCATAAACCCCGGGGACATTAAGTGTACCGTCAGCAGGTACAGAAACAGCCCAAAACGTAATATAAAAAAAAAAACGCTGTTTTTCCGACCCCTCGCTTCTTTCGTGCATTATCATAGCCTCATTCTATACTTCTACATTATCGTAGCCTCATTCTATACTTCTACATTATCGTAGTCTCATTCTATACTTCTACATTATCGTAGCCTCATTCTATACTTCTACATTATCGTAGCCTCATTCTAAACTTCTACATTATCATAGCCTCATTCTATACTTCTACATTATCGTAGCCTCATTCTATAGTTCTACATTATCGTAGCCTCATTCTATACATTATCGTAGCCTCATTCTAAACTTATACATTATCGTAGCTTCATTCTATACTTCTACATTACCGTAGCCTCATTCTAAACTTCTAAAAAAATCATGCGTTTCATAAAAGTAATAAAGACATTACATTTGGAAATCTCCGCATTTGTTTTCCATTTATTGCTCTCTTCGGCGCTGTCGATATCCGTGTAAACGCCGTGCTTCGCTTTGTATCTTCTTGTTCTCGCTGTCGTTTTCATTGGGGGATGGGAGGAGGGGCGGATATAGTATCCGTTATCACTGGGTTGGTGTTGTCATAGAAAGGGAGGAGGACGCGAGTACAGAGCCTTATGAAAGGAAGTGAATACCTTCTGGGGGAGATCGTCAAAGCGGCCCACTTTTTTACTTTTGCTGGTTTTAGTCTATATATTCTATGAGCATATAGAAGAATAGAGCAAATACGATAGCAAAAAGTATACATACGGTAAATGATAACTGGGGGAATGAATAGATTAGAGAGAGAGAGAGAGAGAGAAGAAGTATAGTTGCAACAGTGGAGAGGGAGAGGCGAGGAGTGTTTG
>NW_004797340.1:448903-456209 GCF_000002075.1 Aplysia californica
CCCAAGGCCTGTTGCTGTTAGGCGGACACCACTGTTGTAGTATTTTAGTTTTTGTAAGAATTTTACGACACTTGCAACACAATAAGGTCATATAAGTGCCGAAGATTAGAGGTGTTACAAGAGAGTAACATACACATAAAAGAAGGAGGGGAGATCAAGACGATAGTTGTTCGACAGGAAAGAAGGAGCAAACCAAACCAGAGCACCTGCCAACCACCCACTGTAGAATATATGTGAGGCGTGCTGAGAAATTGATTTACTTCTCAGAGTTTAGCCCTATGGACAAAGATACTTCACATTTATTGGTTGAGTTTATAACAATGTATTTGTATGAAATGATAACAGAAATGTTGAACTTGAAAAAAATGGCATCCGTTTAAGATCTACAACTTTGACCCCTGTGTCGATTTTTGTCACATATCTCCATTCCCTGGGTCGATTTTAGTCCCATATCCCCATTCCCTGTGTCGATTTTTGTCCCATATCTGCATTCCCTGGGTCAATTTTTGTCCCATATCTCCATTCGTGGGCAGCAAGAAGTAGGCTAACCCATTTTGTCAGCTTGCTTCACAAATAATTTAATACATATCTGACTAACCTGTAACCAGTTGATCTGTCCTTGGTTGGTCAGCTGGATCCCGCCCAGGTTCTGTCCGTTGGTCATCCCTTGCAGGAGCTGTTGCTGGGCCAGGATGTTGTGCAGGGCGGGCGTGTTCTGTGTGGCCGTGGACGTGGTGGTGGTGGTGGCAGACGATGAGGCGTTGGCGGTGATGGTTTGTGGGTAGGACGGGACGGTCAGGGTGGGGAGGGACTGCGACACCTGCACGGGGTTGGCGGGTGGGGACAGTATCACCTGTCCCTGTGGCGTGTTGATCACACTCAACGTCTGAACGGCACTCGCGTTGGAGGCGTTGGCCAAGGCCATCCCAGCGGCTTTGGTCGACTGGGTAGCAGCAGCATTCGACACGTTCGTGGTGTTGTGGCTAATGTTGAGTTGTCCTAAAGACGGCTTGGATTCCATTTTAAGAGCTTGGTTGTGAGCCTGGCTTTGCAAGTGTGACTGCGACTCTTCTGGTTGAGCAGCAGCGGTAGCTTGGGGGGCAGGCTGGACTTGTGCCTGGGTCTGAGTCGCCATTAATGTTTGGAGATTCTGAGGATTCGCTCCAATAGCAACAACACCATTCCCACTGACCTGTTGGAGAGGGGTTTGGATGGGAATGTTCTGGGCTGGGAGTTGGATAGTTTGTAGTACCGTTTGTCCGTTCATAGAGACGGGGACTTGGATCAAATTGGGCATTTGCTGAAGTGCTTGAAAGCCAGGGATCTGCACTGCTTGCATGATGTTACTGTTGGGACGAACTGCGTTCTGAACACCCCCCAAGTTGACAATGTTACCTCCTATATTGACTAGATTCCCCAACCCCCCAAACCCTGCAACGTTTTGAAACAGATTAGCACTTGCTGCCTGCGCTGGGAGCCCCTGTGCACGGATAATTTGTCCCGTCGGTGTGATCAATGTCTGCTGAGCTGCTTGAACGTTGTTGGACGCAGGGACTTGAGTCTGACCGCCACCACCCACCGATGAGGGGATGATAAACGCATCTTGACCATCAATGTTCACTGTCTGATACGACGGTAAAACACTGTAAGTCATCTGACCATTAGGGCCAGGCGTGGCGATAATCTGTTGACCTTGCGCAAATAGTTGACCGCCCACATTGTTCGTCAAAGCTGTTGCTTGCTGTATGACATTTCCTGCGTTGACTACAGGTTTTCCAGTCGAGTCAACAATCGTACCGTTTGATAACTGAATCCAACCTGCAATTGCATCTGAGGAAGTCCCAGCGGCACCACCTTGCCCCGCCCCAATCATCCTCACGCCGGAATCCCCTCCTTGGCCATACCCTTCATCGGTTTGGGCGGGCGATCCGATTTTGCTACAAGTCGCCGCCAGCATCGCAAGGGGTGAGGGTTGTGCGTCCTGCAAGGCGGAGCCAGAAGGGGGTGTAGTTAGAAATGGCGGACACGAGAACACGAGATTCGAAATCAGAAGAAGCTACACGAGAAAAGAATGTTAGCGAAGAAACACACTTACCTGAGTTGAATTAACAGACACAACGTAATCTGAATTTCCTCTACCACCACCAGCTGTCGCCATAATTCCTCAAAACATATGAAATTTTGGTAGAGAACACACCATTCTTCAGCAAACGTGGTTAGTGTCGGACAAAGAGTTGTTTTGACCTGGAAAGCGGAAGACCAACCTACACGCATTTGTACAATATCCCTACGCTACCTAATTTCGATAACATGTGCTTAAAACACAGTCTTTATACCTTACAAATGCTTATTTCTGTTAAAATAAAACACTGCTAAATATTTTCAAGCTACGATTACCAGTATATCGCCTATAATATCTCAAATTACTTTTCTACGCGCATTGATATCAAACTTTCGTAGCGTAGTCCGGATGACCTAGTTCTGGTTTGATTGACAGTAGGAACACCCAGCCACCGTCATTAAAGGCCTGGCGCTACACGTTCCCTCCCAGTTCCCAACAAAAAGTATCATGACCTGTGCGGTCGATATTTTGAGCCGCGCCCATCCGGTACAGTGGTGAAATTGGGACGGCGTGGGCTGGGCGGGCGCCTCTGACTCTTTTTCCCCCTCCTTCTCAGGCCTGAGCGGGCACAAGTATTCCTGGGGGGTAGGGCGGTGGGAAAAGTTGTGTGGGAGAGATGAAAAGGGGCGGGCGGTTAACGCTGAGCTGGCCAGAGGGTCGCTTTTACTTTACTCAATGCACGGAGTAGCCTCGCCCATCCCCATTCATAACAACTGTAGACTGTTGCAATGAGGAGAGGAGCCAATTTTTACAAACACTACAACCGTACTTGTTATGGCGATATCATATTATTATATCGAACCCACGAAAGCCTGAAAAGCAAGAGATTTTCACAATTCTATACTTCCATATAATAGGTTTTGTTTACTATCAAAATACTAGTTAGGATCTACTCAAGAAATTAACGTGTCAAATCAATCAAAACGTGTCGCGGTCTCGAACAGATAAACAGTCCCCCGTTTTCGTTCAGATGTATACATTTTAAAGAAAGTTTTAGTAAGAGTTTTACGGCATTTGCAACACAGTAAGGTCTTAAAAGTTCCCAGGAATAGAGGTATTAGCCTACAAGAGAGTAGCAAACACAAAAAGGAGGGGAGATGAGGACGATATGTTTAATTGATATGAAAGAAGGAGCAAGCCACACCAGAGCACCAGCCAACCACCCACAATTACAATAACAAGTAACAAGTTCCCCCGTTTTCGTTCAGATTTATACATTGGCTCAGTTATAGCTTATAGTATAAAAATACCACGTGAATAAAATTTATTTTACAGGAGTTACACTGGTAGCCTAGATTTAACGCTCGAAGTATGCTGCTGTGTTTGCTATTAACATACTCATTAATTTATACCGCCTTTGGCATTCAGATCTAGAGTTTACGAGTGGGTGGTTGGCGGGTACTCTGGTGTGGTTCGCTCCTTGTTTCCTATAAAAACAATATCGTCTCTTTCTTCCCTCCTTCTTTTGATGTTTGTTACTCTCTTGTAACTCTTCTAATCTTCGGCACTTATATGACCTTACTGTGTGGCAAGTGCCGTAAAACTCTTACTAAAACTTATATAAGAGTTTATGACAAGTTGCCACGACGAAGACCTACTTTGCAGTTTGCAGTGAACTAATTCAGAACACAGCGTGTTAGGCCAAACCAAACACAAACAGTGGATCACAATTAGCACAGCGTGTTAGGCCAAACTAAAAACACAACCAGTGGATCAAACAAATCACAAACACAAACAGTGGGTCACAATTAGCACAGCGTGTGAGGCCAAACTAAAAACACAAACACAACCAGTGGATCAAACAAATCACAAACACAACCAGTGGGTCACAATTAGCACAGCGTGTGAGGCCAAACAAAAACAGTGGGTCACAATTAGCACACAGCGTTAGGCCAAACAAATCATTAACACAACCAGTGGATCAAACAAAACACAACCAGTGGATCAAACAAAACACAACCAGTGGATCAAACAAAACACAACCAGTGGATCAAACAAAACACAACCAGTGGATCAAACAAAACACAACCAGTGGATCACAAGAAGAAAGAAACCAAAAAGGGACACAGTCAAAGCGTAGCCTAAGCCTGGCCTAGCCTACGGATTTTGTCTACGTTACATCGAAATCTATTTGTGCGTGTATGTGTGTGTGTGTGTGTGTGTGTGTGTGTGTGTGTGTGTGTGTGTGTGTGTGAGAGAGAGAGAGAGAGAGAGAGAGAGAGAGAGAAAGAGAGAGAGAGAGAGAAAGAGAAAGAGAGAGAGAGAGAGAGAGAGAGAGAGAGAGAGAGAGAGAGAGAGAGAGACAGACAGACAGACAGACAGACAGACAGACAGACAGACAGACAGACAGACAGACAGACAGACAGACAGACAGAGACAGGGAGATAGAGATATTAATGGTAAAACGATGTCATTTTACAACAATTTCAAAACATTCATTATTTTCCAAATTTACCACAGTGGCAATATGCCACGTACGAACATTGTGAAGTAAATCTGAAGACAAATTTTGAACATTCAATATTATCGTTATTGTCATTAAAGAATGAGTTTGAAACACACAACATTTTTAAAAGAAAGGTCAGACAGAAAAGAAAAGAAAATGTGCACCTGCAGCAGTGGGTTCAAGAAAAAGGAAATTTTTAAAAGACAAATACTGTTATAAAAGGCTTATTCTAATTACTGCCGGGCTGACAGATTTAGTCTTACTAGATCTAGAAGGCTAATACATTGCATCATTGAATCCGACTACTTGAGTAAGAGTTGGGATATCAATCTTTTTCTTTTCTTAAGTACACCCAGAGAGGTACATCTAATACATGGAAGCCAAACGGGAAAGGGCGTCATTAAGAAAGTGGAAGTGCCTCTTGTAGGTCAAAGCTATATATAGATATATCAAAATTAGTGGATTATGCACAGGTACAAATAATGAAGTCTTCTGAATTGAGCACAAGTCAATTGATCAGTGGTAAACACTGTTCCCAGTGCAAACTGGAAAGTTTCTTTCTCTTCCCTAATCCACGTTACTCTATTTATCTTCTAATAAAAGATGGAAGAGATTAGAGGGCCAAAAAAAAAAAAAAATCAATTAAAAAAAGACCATGTAAACAAGCAGGCTACATACACTTTTTGAAACAAGAAATAAGTCAGACATTTGAAAGACCTCCGTGAAAAGTTACGTAAATCTACGTATTTATGTGATCCTTTTCTTTGTCTACGAACAGTGTAATGGTTAAACATTGTCGGGTTATGGCAGTCTCAAGGCTGCAGCCTATTCTTATAGGAAAAAACACTTTGATTACTCAAAATGGGAATTAAGACATAAATCCTCATTCAATAATGTCCGTGAAACGTAATCACTTATTGTGTATCTGCTTAATCGCAACTCGTAACAACGCAAACAAATCATATATTTACGTATACTTTTTGCGCTGAAGGCGGGGTTTGAGGGATCATAATTAATTGAGGTACAGTATGCTAGGCTATCGTTTGTCTTCAGCGAATGCGAGAAGTTGTAACTCAACAGAACAGAACCACCTTAAAACAAACATTGTAAAAAACGTCATTATAGGCGAGTTTCTATTGATTTATTTTGCTACCAAAATTAAAGTCATTCGTTGTGCGGGAAATATCCGCACTGATCACTCAAATAAAATCTTGCATTATTGAAATATTCGTAGATCTAGAGTGTGCGTGATCGTATATCCTGTACCGGTATAAAAAAATTATCGAAGTGGCTAGCCGTACTTAAGTACGGCTAGACTGCCAGTCTAGCCGTACTTAGATCTAGGTTTGGCCCTATCGACTCAAGCCTGTTAAGTACACAGGTCTCATTAGATCTAGATCAAGTAATTATTCAGGTTCAAATACATGCAAGTCAGTAAGGCACCTTTTGGTTTTGTCTGAAATACAAATACTTTAGGCATTGCAAACTAAAAATTCAATTTACAATTCAGCCATCAATATTAAGTACGGCTAGCCGTACTTATCTTAGCCTGTCTTAGGCCCTATTAACATTTAGAAAACAGAAGGTTCAAAATACATGCACTGTCATTAAATTAAGGCACCTGGTTTCGTCTCAAATACAAATACTTAGGTACTGCTCACTAAAAATGTATATTTACAATTCAGTAGGCCTATTTTTGGTAAATAGTCAGTCTAGCCATCATATTAAGAATAAGTACGGCTAGACTGCCAGTCTAGCCGTCCCCCTCTTCCAAACTAAAATTTCCGGCTCCCCAGTCTAGCCGTCATTAAGTACGGCTAGCCTCTTCCAAAAATTATATTACACATTTCCGATTCACTAATAAGTTCAGAAATGTTAAATAGTTAGAAAGTGGATTTCCTAGTAGATTTCTAATGGATTTCTAGATCACTCTCTAAAAAGTAAAAGACAAAAGTATGCGCCAACGGTGATAATTATCTTCGCAATTACAGATTTTCAACTTTGCCAAAGTAGTTCTGACCCCTTCGAGGTCGATAGGTCAAAGGTAGATCCAAATCTCTCGGAAACATCCATTCAACAAAACAAAGTATCAAAATCTTGAACGTCTGGACTACTAGCTTTACATACAATTCTAGAAATTACTTAAACAACCTTAAAACATACCATTATAGCGTTCACTTTCTTGTTGTCGGTCACTTGATCAGTCATCACTGGTCCTGTGTGTAGTAATTGTCCATCGCCATACACTTGACTAATACACAGAGGACGTGAGTTCCATGCCCACGTGGGGGAGACATTAATGTATCGAGTGTTTCGTCTTTTGCAAGATGGAGTGAATCACACAAAGCTCGGGTTCATCCTGAGAGATAGGATCAAAGAACATTGGCTTTCAACATTGTGTTGACAGGGTCGTGAAACATTAAAATTTATCAAATACTCTTATCATTATATAAATTAATTTGTTTTGACCCCCTTCTCCCGGTATTATATCACCGGGGTTAAAACGAAGTTATTACACCGGGAGTATTTTTCCTTCCGGAAGTCGGAAGTCGAAAGTACAACTTGCGGCTAGCTGCAGCCCCGTCAGCCAGAAGCTGATTGGCTGCGGTAGGCTAGTGGTAAATATTGTGTTGGGCCTATGATTCCAGTTTTAGCAGTTTGGAAACTTCTGAAACAGTGCTATAAATATATGAAGCCTAATCTACCTGTTCCAGTACGGAGCTGAGGTGGCCGAATGG
>NW_004797340.1:466783-496210 GCF_000002075.1 Aplysia californica
ACAGGTAGATTAGGCTTCATATATTTACAGCACTGTTTCAGAAGTTTCCGAACCGCTAAAACTGGAATCATAGGCCCAACACAATATTCACCACTGGCCTACCACAGCCAATCAGAGCACCACTAGCTTACCCACAGCCAATCAGCTTCTGGCTGACGGGCTGCTGCTAGCCGCATGTGAAAGTACACATCAGCCAGACCAAAATCACAACAAACCTTCCGACATGGAGTAAACATCTTGTGTACACCCTGCACTTGATAATGAATTCCCCTCGTTAGCGCCTGCAAAGTGATTACTGCAACAATTGTAGAGAGGACTTCCGTAACGAGCGACCGCTACTAAATCTAGATCCTAGATCTAGAATATATTCCAACAATTCAAAGGCTAAAACTAAAGGGAAGTCCACCCGGCTAAACTGCTAAGGCAGGCTAAAGTGCTAAAGTCTAGGCAAAAAGGGCAGTTACTTTGAACATCGGTCTCTAGGCTAGATCTATTCTAGACTAATATCTAGACTCTAGATCTAGTTCTAGACTCTAGATCTACTAGTCTAGGCCTAAGTTGAACTGAATGAGGAGCATACACATGTAATTGTTAGGACTGTAGAGTGAAAAGAACATTGCTCAGTTTTGAGGAGGAAAGACTACACTTTCATCTGATCAGTATGGCGGGATCGGCATTGAAGAGACTCATGGCAGAGTATAAACGTAAGGCGATCAAATAAAAATAAGCCTGTGGCCTATGGCTATGCGTACCCATACGTCCCTCCCGTAAGCATAGCTTTTCGTGGTGGGGCCGTCTTCGAAAAAGTGCGGACTTTGCGATCAGAGTTACCCTACACTTGTCTTGTGTGACAAACAATAAAAGTATTAAAAGTGAAACTAACAAACTGTGTTATTCCTGTTCTTCTTCTGATGAAACAAAAGAGCTTCAAAACAAAGACTGTGCAACAGCGTCTCTAAACCAATATGCGGGCTTCCGCGGACACCTTTTTGGCTGAGCGAACTATTTAGTTTTATGTACGGTCTTTGGCCGAGAGACGCTCAACGAGGTCAAGATAACTTGCAAAGTCATTGGTCACTACTTATAACTTTGACCTGTAATTTACTACGTCATTTTCCATATATATAAGGAAGGCTATGCTGAAATTTTCCATTGAAAAAAGGTCAGCGTCTATACCTTTACTTTAATTATAGCTGCGCGCTTCCCAATCAAAGTAGGTCATCTCTATATATAGGGCCTGCGCGCTTCCAGGGTAGCCCGGCTCACGCCCTTTATAAAGGGCCTGGGCCTAGACGTTCAGAGATTGTATTTATTTATAGGACGTATAGGCCTGCGCGCTTCCAGGGTTTAAGTTTGTCCACTTGTAATGTCCGGTTTGATAGTTTCATAAATGTGGGCCAACAAAGGGTAGCTTTATAATGTGAAGTGGAGGGCCGTACACATAGCCTCGATGCTATGCGTACGGGAGCCGTACGCATAGCCACTTCGTAAAAATAAAGTACAATCTAGTCACATGAGTTTGTATGAAATGACGGCAACCTACCTCTGCCCCTTAAATGTTTCTTAATTATTCTGGCACTTTCCACCATTATTTAGTTTTAAATTTAATACATTGACATGTAAGTCGTGTTTTACTTATATTCGTATCCATACGACTTGGGGAACTCTGTGCCACCACTTTCAAAGAGAAAATTAACTTGTTAATCCGATCCGTACGCTTTGCTTAGAAGTCTGTCGAAATGATCTTTTGAGAAATACAGAAAGTTTCAAAGAGATCTTCTTACTAGAAGTATTCTGAAATGTGAAGAATACAACCCAGAGAGGTACAAAATGACCCCAGGGCGTACGGATAGGGTTAAGCTTTGACTTTATCTAGGGGGGGGGGGGGGATAAAACCACTGTTCTGGGGGCTCTCTTTTGATACAAAATCTAAAAGGGGCTTCAATTTTTCTCTAAATTGGGTAAATTTTTACTTATGCACCCACACACAGATGCATTAATTTGAGGGCAAAACTGCCATAAATTTTGCTGTAGAACACACATATGGCCACTAAAGTTTTCAAGTCAATATCAATCCCAATTGCCAAATCATTGTGAAATGCAGGGGGGCATGCCCCCCTGAAACCCCCAGATTCTTTATAGGTCCGTGGGGCATGCCCACCTGAAACGCCCCATTTTGTTAAGATCAAGTCAAATATTACTATTTTCAAACATCAATTACTCAATAACTATTAATTTGCGGCAAAAAGGAAGGCCATATTCGTGTTCAGCATGCAAAATACTACTAGAAAAGAAGTATATATATATATATAAAAAAACGTGTACATGAGAGGGGTGAATGAGTAATTTAAAAAACCCCTACATTTGTCGTTGATGTCACTGGAGCATTACACCAGCCGTGAAGGCCGACCTGAATCAACCGACACGAAGCTGGCTAAAGAGGCTCTGGTGAAACCGTGACTGGCCTAGCAAGCCGACGGCGGGCTCTGGTGAAACCGTGACTGGCCCTAGCAAGCCGACGACGGGCTCTGGTTAAACCGTGACTGGCCCTAGCAAGCCGACGACGGGCTCTGGTGAAACCGTGACTGGCCCTAGCAAGCCGACGGCGGGCTCCTGTGAAACCGTGACTGGCCCTAGCAAGCCGACGGTGGGCTCCTGTGAAACTGTGACTGGCCTAGCAAGCCGACGGCGGGCTCCTGTGAAACCGTGACTGGCCTAGCAAGCCGACGGCGGGCTCCTGTGAAACCGTGACTGGCCCTAGCAAGCCGACGGCGGGCTCCTGTGAAACCGTGACTGGCCCTAGCAAGCCGACGGCGGATAAATCCTGCTAAGAAAAAACAAAGGAAACTTGGTCAGGGATTTGAGTATCATGTGTGCCTGTTTTAACAGAGCTGAAGTTATGTTAAAAATTGAAGTCTGTTTTATTAGTATAATATTGCTTTTTGTAAGGAAGCTTATTTTTTTTTTTTTTTTTATGTAAGTATTGTAATGCACATTTTTGTTTGTAGCTGAGGACCACAGCACATGTGTTTTTGTATCACCAGTAAACCTCAAGGTATAATTAGAAATGTATAAAAACTTTATTTCAATTATTCCTTTGATTTCAGAGCTGACACTGAACCCTCCAGAGGGAATCATTGCAGGGCCTGTTGATGAAGAAAACTTTTTTGAGTGGGAAGCTCTCATTATGTAAGTCTTGTGGCAGTACACTGGTAGTAATTTTGTGTCCTTTCACTTATTTCCTTTTAGTTGCCCCCTCCTTTTTTTAGTGATGCTAGTGGGTGGTTGGTGGGTGCTCTGGTGTGGTTTGCTCCTTATTTCCTTTCAAACATCTATCTTTCTTAAGCATCTCTCCTCCTTTTTTGTGTGTATGTTACTCTCTCATCACCTCTCTAATCACTAATCTTCCCAACTTCTTTCTATATAAATGGCCTTATTGTGTTGCAAAGGCTGTGAAACTCTAATACTCTTCCTAAAAACCCCTCAGTGATGCTTGATGACATGTCGCATTGTTTCTGGATTGTTCTTTGTACCGAGGCAGGAGGAAGGCAAGCAGGACCCCCCTCCCCCCCCCCCGGGGCGGTGCTACTGACTGAAGTGTCTCTAGGCCATTTCCAAAGAGAGGGACAGTGACATCTCGAGTTCTTTTGTACAGTAGAATTGTAATTGTAAATGGGCTGATTCATCAATGTCATGCTCATAACTGTGCCTGAACTACAACAGGGAACTGCTGCTTTTTCTTTCCTTTTCCTTACTATCGTCATTTTCCTCTACTTCTTTTATATGTTTGTCACTCTCTTGTGACCTGCTATTTTGGGGTGCCTTGATAGTCGAAGCAGACCTTGTGCTGTTGAAGCTAGAGAAATGAGCAATCTAAGTCTGATTCCCTGTAAAGACTTCTCTGTTGACACCCACCTCTTGGCGCTCATATGACTTAATGCAGTTGTGAGCGCTGTAAAACCTCCACTAAAACAAACAAAAGAAGACAAGCAGGGGAGGGGGGGGGGGGGACAAATTGATCGCAGCACAACCGGCTCAGTGTGGACTTGTAGAAGGATGGGAGTTGAGAGCCTTGACGGGGCTAAGGGTTAGGGTGCAACATTGTAGGCAAACACTGAACGCCTTTTTTCCAAGCATTGGTCTTGACATAAAAACTCTCATCCGAGGATTTTTCAGAAATCTACTTGTGTTGTGTGCAACAGAGGCAGTTTTATATATATATATATATATATATATGTATATATATATATTATATATATATGTAAAAGTTGGCCTGTAGTTGACCCAGTGCGCAGATTGTCTTACACTACGGGACACAGGGCGCTCCGATAGCTGTAATGGGCGAAGTCATGACAAGCTATAATTAATTACTAATGATAATAATGATAAATTACACTTTTATTGATCCTAGACGGGCAATTTGGTTTACAGTGGCGAACATATATACATACATTATATTTAATTACTCAATTACATCATTTTGTTGGACATTGTATGATGTGTTGTATCTATAGGGGCCCCCAAGACACGTGCTTTGAGGGGGGCGTGTTCCCGGCCAGGCTGACATTTCCCCCAGACTACCCCCTGAGTCCGCCCAAGATGAAGTTCACCTGTGAGATATTTCATCCCAACAGTAAGTTGATGTCAGCTCACACAAATACTGTGCCATTTCTTGTTGTTTTTTTGTTTTTGTTTTGTTTTTGTAAGTGTTTTGCAACGCTCGCAACTGCATAACGCCATGAACGCGCGGGACACTCTAAACTTTTTCAGTTGGCAGGAAATTTGGAATTTTGCCCCGTTGGCGGCCGCAGCCTCCTCTTATCAATTTTAGACCTCCAAGGGATCTTTAACGTGTGCAACTTGCACACAGGCCGTCCGAGATTTTTTGCCCTTGTCCGAGAAGGCTAGGTGAAGATCTTTCCTATCAGAAGATCAGGGGTGTGGCTGAAAGACAGCAATAAGAAGGAGCCAAGGAGTAGCAGTAGAAAGGCTGCAGAAAGAGTCAGGAGCCCAGAGGAGGGGGCAAAGGAGGTGAAGGGGTGGGGGCAGAAAGAGGAGACGAAAGCAGACGACAGAACATTGCTAGAGAGTAGGAAAGGAGGTGAAAGGAGACAATTTTAGAGAAGAAACTTTTTCGGTTGCTACCCGGATTCGAACCCGGGACCTTTGAATGAGAGGCGAACACCTTCACCTCTAGACCACGAGAGCCCCCCATTTTATTTCTTGTTACCATTTGTGGGACAAAGTTGTTATAAAAACTGAAGTCTTTTAAAAATATGTCCTATTACTTTCTTTTGGTATGTTGTTTTTTGTGTGTTTTTTTCTTGCGTTTTGTAAGTGATGGATGGTTGGTCGCGTGCAAGTTTCTTGTAAGCTTTTTTTTTCCTTCTCTGTCTTTGTATTAATGTATTTTTTTAAAAAAATGGTTTTCCCGCTCACTTATAATATACAGCATAACACAGATAGCAGGAATTTGTCGGGACAGGCCTTGGCAGTTGGAAGGATCTGTAGTTCGAGGGATATTTTACAAAGATAAAGAAGGAAAAAAAACGGACCACTGGCACAGTTTGACGGATACAGGATTTCGAGTCTTCTATATTGGACCTATCCGTGTAGTACAATATTTTCAGAGATTCTTATGTTGGAGGTATCGTTTTTATGGTTTGAATTATTCTTTTCGTTGGTGGTTGGCGGGTGCTCTGGTGTGGTTTACTTCTTCTTTCCTATCAACCATCTATTGTCTTTATCTCCCCTCCTTCTTTTTTGTGTTTGTTACTCTCTTGTAACACCTCTAATCGTCGGCACTTATATGAGCTTATTGTGTTGCAAGTGCCGCAAAACTCTTACTAAAACTAAACTTTTGATTCTTTTCTAGTTTTCTATGTCTCTGCTCAGTGGTAGCAACGTTTGTAGGTCAGATTGATTCTTGTTGTAGATTCTGCCTTTGTCAATATGCTGAACTATATGTGAAGCGAGCTGACAAAATGAATGACTTCTCGGATTCACACCTTAAGGAAATAGATAGTACATCAGGCTTACAGGTGAAGTTTTTACAATTTATAAGTATGAAATAATACAAGACAGGTTATAGTTAAAGAATATGGCATCAATAGAAAATCTACAAATTTGACCCTAATGTCGATTTTTGGCCAATATATCCATATGTGGATTGCGAGAAGTAACTCATTTTGTTAGCAAGCCACACATATTCCTGTATCAGTTGTGTGTGTGTCTGATGGTTGGTGGGCCCTACTTTTTAACTGTCCAAATTTTTAGTTCCTGTCTGTGCATCATGTTTATTTATGCCTGAATGTGTTTCTTTTTCCCACCTCTAAATGACCTCCTTCTTTCCTATCAAACATCTATCGTCCCCATCTCTTCTCCTTCTTTCCTATCAAACATCTATCGTCCTCATCTCTTCTCCTTCTTTCCTATCAAACATCTATCGTCCTCATCTCTTCTCCTTCTTTCCTATCAAACATCTATCGTCCTCATCTCTTCTCCTTCTTTCCTATCAAACATCTATCGTCCTCATCTCTTCTCCTTCTTTCCTATCAAACATCTATCGTCCTCATCTCTTCTCCTTCTTTCCTATCAAACATCTATCGTCCTCATCTCTTCTCCTTTTTTCCTATCAAACATCTATCGTCCTCATCTCTTCTCCTTCTTTCCTATCAAACATCTATCGTCCTCATCTCTTCTCCTTCTTTCCTATCAAACATCTGTCGTCCTCATCTCTTCTCCTTCTTTCCTATCAAACATCTGTCGTCCTCATCTCTTCTCCTTCTTTCCTATCAAACATCTATCGTCCTCATCTCTTCTCCTTCTTTCCTATCAAACATCTATCGTCCTCATCTCTTCTCCTTCTTTCCTATCAAACATCTATCGTCCTCATCTCTTCTCCTTCTTTTTTGTGTTTGTTACTCGCTTGTATCACCTCTAATCTTTGGAGCTTTCATGACTTAATTGTGTAAAACTCTTACTGAAACTAAACGCATCGAATGGTGATATCACATGAGTGCTGTTGAATTGATGCCATTTTCTAGATAATATGTGAGGCATCGTGGTGAAATCAGGCACTCGTCCAAATAATGAAATCAAAGAAATTGGCATTTTCTGACCGACAGGCATTTGTTTTTTTTAAATTTTCAATTTTTGGCTCAACGCCTTTTACATCCATTTAAAAACGCATTTCTGTGTGGACTTTACTGAAAAACATTGATTAAAGACTCAAAAATGTAAATTTTCAGTTTTCAAGGACTCTCAAGCTATGGAAATTGCCAAAACTTTGGCGGCCATTTTCTCGCCAATTTCACCTCTGAAACCAGGCAACCCCTGACCTCCTTCATTCGCAAATATTTCAACTTAAATTCAACATAGATGGTTATTTTTTTTCTCCAAAAGCAAGGCAAATAAACAGGCTTTAAGACGACACCAATAACTCTATATGCCCCGAAATTGACGAGCGCCTGATTCCACCACGTCATGACACATATGCCTAGTTTCTATCTGCATCTGTGGTGTAGAGGTTGCGTGCACAAGACCTGAGTTTGATTCCTGAGTGGAGAGAAAATTTTCCTTGAGTATCTTTGTCTTTCTGCTGTGATACTGTATCCCTCTCAGTCTGGGTTTGTCCTGACAGGCAGGGTCAGAAGCGTATTTCCTGAATGGTCGAAATTGTTTTGATGAGGGTGTTAAAAAACATCTGCTTTTAAAAAGACGAAATGATCCGAAATATTTTCTCTCTCTCTTGCCCTTTTCAACTCCCAGTGGAGCATAGGCCATCAACATAACTTCAGCGAAGCCTGTCCCGTGCATCCTTTTCTAGCTGTTTCCATGATGTCCCTGCCTTTTCCATTACCGCTTGCCGACACATTTTAGTTTCTACCTATTCAAAGAGGTCAACTAGTAACTGTGAAGGATTTTCTTTCAGTATACTCGGACGGCAGAGTGTGCATCTCGATCCTGCACGCCCCGGGAGACGACCCCATGGGGTACGAGACGAGCGCCGAGCGGTGGAGCCCGGTACAGAGTGTGGAGAAAATACTGTTGTCTGTTGTCAGCATGTTGGCCGGTGAGGGCTGTTGAGATAAGATAAGATAAGATAAGCTAAGATAACAGTAAGATAAGAGTAAGATAGGATAAGATAAGATAAGATAAAATGAGATAAGATAAGCTAAGATAACAGTAAGATAAGATAAGAGTAAGATAGGATAAGATAAGATAAAATGAGATAAGATAAGATACGATAGGATAAGATATGATATGATAATATAAGCTAAGCTAAGATAAGATAACAGTAAAAGTAAGATAAGAATAAGATAAGACAAGATAATACTTTATTATCCCTGAGGGACATTTTTTTTAGCTGTACAGGACCGTAAAAACACATGCAGGTATATGTAAAAAATTTTAATTATACCTTACTCTCATTAAAATTCAATATGAAAAGAGAAGTAAAGCTAACAAAATTTGTACATTCACATCAGATGCGTCATTCAACCACATGCAGGAATTTAATTACAAGACCTTTGGAGTTATATATAGATACATACTCTAAAGAGCAATACACTTGTTTGTTTTTCTTATGTGGTCAAAGCATCTGATTGTCTAGTAATAGTTGTACTGTTCACGGTCATTTCTTCCCTTCACTCACACAGCGTTATGACTAGTGCTGTTTCATTGTTTTAAAATGATATGAAATCCAAATGATAACTTTGCTTTGTAAAAAATTCACATCGAAACTCCTGGTTCTGTACTCGCACCCAAAAAAAATGCACCCTGCCCAGACACAGACGCATGCAAACACACACGCACACACATACCATACACACACACACACACACACACACACACACACATATACACACACATACACACACACACACACACACATACGCACACACACACACACTTACTTACACACACACACACACTGCTTTGCATCATTATGATTCTAATGTTGTCTATATCTCTCCTCAGAACCAAATGATGAAAGCGCCGCTAACGTGGACGCTGCCAAGACTTGGAGAGATGACAGAAACGGTTTTGAAGAAATTGCCCAGGTCACAGTCCGTAAATCTTTGGGCTTGTGATGTCTTTGAAAGTGCTGGCGGCTGGCTGCGTATGTTGCTCGTTAGTAACTATGATCATTATTCATGAGTGGGCATTAGGGTTAAAAGCGCTCGCGGTATCTTCATTGAGATACTTTTTTTCTACATACTCACTTTGAATTTGTTGAAGATTGCTTTTGGTTGTTTTTTTTGTTTTACATTTTTTTTTGGGTAGCGGTAGGGTGGGGTGTGCCTCTGAAAGTTTCTGCTATGCTTAGAGAGCCACATTTAGCTGGTAGTCAGTCCCGTGTCATGTGACCGAAAAATCCTTTTTATTAAAAGTCCGGGACTATGGGGGCATTTGTAGCTGAGAATACAGTCAGGCATGGAGAACTCCAACGCGTCCTGGATCCACAAATGTGTTTGACATTTGTTTGACACACATCTAGAATTCGGGTTAACCAATGATGAAAAATTAAGGAGATGTCAGTCAGGGAATGGCAAATTGTACGAATTATCTGTGATTTCTAGTTTTTTTGCGTTCTTGTTATCTGTGCCTGCATGTATTTAGTTTGGGAAGAGTGTTCTATGGTCTGCTGGGGTAATAATATAATGTAAAGCGCATAGAGCGTGCTGTTGAGCGGGGATATGCGCTATACAAATGCTATCTATTATTATCTATTATTATTATTATTACTGATAACTTCACATGTCCTTTCCACGTGTTGAGTGAATGCCAGGTTTTGGAACAATGTGAGAAGAATAAAAGATTCATGAAAATCTTGAAACATTGTTTTTATTTTTACTACTTTGCTTACTACTTTACTTTTTTTTGTGGATCCAGCGACCATTTCAGTTCTAGCCCTTCGGCCTGTCGATATGGCAAACAATTTACAGGTTTTATCAGTTGTGTTTTGTGGTTGTTTAGTATTTCCGATGTCTGGGGAGGCAGGTAGGTAGGTGCTACACAGGTCGCTAAGTACAGGGCAGGTAAAGAGGTGGTGTGATACTGTTTCATCCTGGCAGTCACACAACGGGCAGTCGGGTGGGGTATCCTTGGGATCCTATTTAGGTAGGAATTTAGTAGGATTTATTTTTTTACAAAAAACTTGAAGGGTGAGTAGTTTTTGTTGTTGTTTGTTTTGTTTTGGAGTTTAATGTGCCAGTCTCATATCTTGTTGTTTTTTTTTCATGAAAGGAAGAGGCTGCACTTAATTTAGTTTTACTGAGAATTTTCGACACTTGCAACACAATAATGTCCTATAGTGCTGAAGATTAGAGGTGTTACAAGAGAGTAACAAATACACACACAAAAAAAGGAGGGATAAAGACGGTAGATATTTGTAGGAAAGAAGGAGCAAACCACATCAGAGCACCTGCCGACCACCCACATGCTGCACTTGTGTTGTGATTTACTGAAACAAGTTGGGCACGTTACAGATCCCTTGGTGGTCCCAAAATTGATCAATATGAATAAGAGTAGGATTTGACTGCCACTCGGGCAAAATTCAAAATTCCAACCAAAACTGAAACTGAAAAATACTCTAGTCAGTTTTTAAAAAAAAAAGTGGGTGGATGGCGGGTGCTCTGTTATGGTTTGCTCCTTCTTTCCTATTAAACATCTATCATCCTGATCTCTCCTTTTTTGTGTATGTTACTCTCTTGTAACACCTCTAAAACCTCGGCACTTATATGACCTTATTGTGTTGCAAGTGCCGTAGAACTACTAAAACTAAACAGAAGAAAAAGGCCAGACACACCCCAGGGAAGACCCGGGTCGGAGATCCCAAAGAATAGCCATTAAAATTTTCAAAATATATATTTTTGTTTTTTTGAGGAAAAATATTCTTCAGCATCTGTTCTATAGGGTCATGATGACGAAACTGTTGGAAAAACACCCTAATTGACCTAAAAAGATGTTTGAAGAGAGCATGTGTAATCTAAAAATCATATGAAAAAATGTTTTTTTCTCAAAATCTGCTTTTTCACATGTGATCTCCTTGGTGCAAGGATTCTCCAAAAACTACAGAAGCTAGAAGCTTCAAATTTGACACACAAGTGTTTTATGCTGTCCCCGTCGTTTCTGCATGAAATATTCTGAAATCATGCAAACTGAGCCCAAAAATGTGAAATTCTGCGATTCTGATAATTTTTTAAAACAAAGAATGATAAAAGAAAATAATCAGAAATTATGCAAAAAATGATCAAATTTTGCTAAATTATGCGGGGTGCATAAAACCACTGGGACAGTTTATGATCTATTCCGTGAGATTAGGAGAAGAAATTGGGAAATATTGGTAACTTGTGGAAATATGTTGTGTGTGTCTACAGAAAGGTACCAAAAGTCGCCACAGAGAATTTGGAGCTACAGGCTGATGCACTGATAATGACCAACAAAATAACTTTTTTTTACCAAAGTGTGTTTCCATTTAAAAAATGATAGTTTCACCATTTTTTAACAATGTATTAAAAGGGTTTTCATTGGTTTGACTTCTAAATATTTTATTTTGAACAATTTTGAGACCAGGGTATTTTTTAAAGATATAACAAAAACTGCTTTTAGAAAGTGTTAAAATCTATTCTTGAAGCATGTTTTCTCTTGCCCGATATGTTTTACCATTGAATTCTAATCATGATATTGATGTCAACTGAATGCCAAATTGGAATTGAATTTTTCCATGAAAAAAATACACTAGAAACAATTGAATCATTGGTTTTTTTTCAAGTTTGTAAGTGTCCTAAACTTAAAAGCTAATTATCTCAAAATTACATCTTTATACCCTACCTCACAAAATGTGCAATATCTAACAAAAACCTACTTGAAATATCTCATTGAATTTTCTACAATGTACAACCTTTACTCAAAATGGTCAAAATCCCACTTTTTGTTCCTTTTTTTAGGCACACACACACACATTATGATATTTTTGTTTTTTTGTGGAAAAACATTCTTCAACATCTGTTCCATTGGGTAACGATGACGAAACTGATGGAAAAACACCCTAAATGACCTAAAAAGATGTTTGAAAAGAGCATGTGTAAACAAAAAATCATATTTTTAAAAATCTTTTTTTCTTTCTCAAAATCTGCTTTTTCACATGTGATCTCCTTGGTGCAAGGATTCTCTAAAAACTACAGGAGCTAGAAGCTTCAAATTTGGCTCACACGTGCTTTAAGATCTATTCCGTGGGACTAGGAGAAGAAATTGGGAAATATTGGTAACTTGTGGAAATATGTTGTGTGTGTCTACAGAAAGGTACCAAAAGTCACCACAGAGAATTTCGAGTTACAGGCTGATAGATAATGACTCAAAAATCTCTTTTTTAATCAAAATGTGTAAAAAAAAAATTATAGTTCCACCATTTTTTTACAATGTGTTAAAAGGGTTTTCATTGATTTGACTTCTAAATATTTTATTTTAAATAATTTTGAGACTAGCGTATTTTTAAAGATAAAACAAAAACTGCTTTTAGAAGGTGTTAAAATCTATTCTTGAAGCATGTTTTCTCTTGCCCGATATGTTTTACCATTGCATTCTAATCATGATATTGATGTCGACTGAATGCCAAATTAGAAATGAATTTTTCTATGAAAAAAATACACTAAAAACCATTGAATCATCGTTTTTTTCAAGTTTGTAAGTGCCCTAAACTTAAAAGCTTATTTTCTCAAAATTAGATCTTTATACCCTACCTCACAAAATGTGCAATATCTAAAAAAAACTACTTTAAATATCTCAAAAATTCAAAAACCACTGTGTTCAGTATTGAATTTTCTATAATGTACAACCCTTAACTGAAAATGGTCAAAATCTGACTTTTTGTTCCTTTTTCTAGGCACACACACACATACATATATATACATTTTTCTAACAAAGTTTCGTCAACTGACTGTATGGGGTCCATTGACTTTGGGCTCAATTTTTTATTTTTAAAGATCGGTCAAAATCCTTTCCTATTTCCACCGCTGATGGGTTTGCACTTGTGTGCCAAGTTTCAGACTGAAGTTCCCATATTTTCTATGAAATTCATTTGCACTGAGAAACTGGTTTGAAAATTATCCGAGATGGCCGCCACAGAGACCCATTTTTCAGAAAAAGTCAACAAATTCACCCTTAGTTCGTCCTCTTTACCTAGGAACTTCTTGCACAATTACTTCAAAGTCAATTGTGGTCATTCGTTCAGAAAATTGTGTGTGCCTAAAGAAAGGTACCAAAAGTCGCCACAGAGAATTTTGAGCGAGGCCAAGTAACTGACGATAATGACCAAAAAATCACTTTTTTGACCAAAATGTCTTTCCATTAAAAAAATGATAGTTCCACCGTTTAACAATGTGTTAAAGAGTTTTCATTGATTTGACTTCTAAATATTTTATTTTGAATTATTTTGAGGGTAGGGTATGTTTTAAAATGATAATGAAAACTGCTTTTAGACGGTGTTAAAATCTCTTCTTGAACTTGAAGCATGTTTTCTCTTCCCCGCTATGTTTTACCATTGCATTCTAATCATGATATTGATGTCAACTGAATGCCGAATTGGAAATGAATTTTCCATGAATAAATACATCAGAAACAATTGAATCATTGGGGTTTTTTCAAGTTTGTATCATGTGTTCTAAACTTAAAATAAAAGCTAATTTTCTCAAAATTACATTTTATACCCTACCTCACAAAATGTGCAATATCTAAAAAAACTACTTGAGATATCTCAACAATTCAAAAACCCCTGTGTTCAGCATTGAGTGTCCTATTAGGTACAACCCTTGACTCACAATGGTTAAAAGCTGACTTTTGGTACCTTTCTTTAAGCACTCACACATTTGATCTGTCCCTGTGTTTTTATGCACCCCGCATAATTTAGCAAAATTTGATAATTTTTTGCATAATTTCTGATCATTTTCTTTTATCATTCTTTGTTAAAATTAACAGAATCGCATAATTTCACATTTTTGTGATCAGTTTGCATAATTTCAGAATTGTTCTTGTATAAAACGACGGGGACAGTTTTATCGGTAACTCAAAATATTGAACCTAAAGATTTTCTCACAAAGAGCGGTCAGATTCTTCCGTATTTTAGATTCAAACATCTGTCTGAATTTGCTGATTTGCTGTGACCTCACTAAAATAGTGTGAATAAAGAATGTTCCCACTGTGAGCAAAATGTAATCGTGACGTCATTTTGTTGTCAGTTCCTTACATTGCTTCAGGTATCCCCTTTCCACACAATGCCATACCAGACCTCACTAACTAAGAAGTCAGTTGAGGTATTATAATAATGCAAGTTTATTTCATGATAATTATTAATAACGTGTTATTTATTCCAAAAGATTGATATACTCTGTATACAAATCAAGTACTACAATCACAATCGTCAATCCATCTGTTAGCTGAAACTGGCACACTGCTACACCCACTCACAAGTACACACACACACACTCACACACATACACACGCACACACACACTCATACACTGAGGCACACACACAACAACAGTAGTCAACACACATCTAAACACACTAGTTGGGAACACGTGTCATCATCTGAAGTATATCACCACCAAGTCCAAGGGCGACTGTGATCTCACACATCACACGTGCATGCGACGGAAACGTTACAGGTCAAAGGTCAAACATATGATGAATACTTCGGCTACACCCAAAGAGGTTGTTGGCTACACCACAAACAACACAGGAGGGTGACTGACCTTTCATTGATCATTGAGGGTGACTGACCTTTCACTGAGGGCTTTACAAAACAACGCTGTTATGATATGACCTGATATGACCGTGGTTATTGTGACAAAATAAAACGTGGATTAATATTATGACCTTTGCAAAATTAAATTTATAAATATAGGTAATAGATTTAGTGATACACTGTTATTGTTGTTGTTGTTGTTGCAAAGAACAGGAAATACTTCATCAGCTCATCAACAAGAGGTTTCTAATTTCTACCAAACTTGCATGGTGGTAGACAAGGATTTTTGAATCTTTAACATCTGTTAATAAATGTCACACATGTTAGGAACAAAGTATCTGCACGCGATTTTTAACAAGTAAAATAGTAATCTGATACATATCATATCACAAAAAGTCACTCATAGTTTAACAACTAGATAACAGTCAGGAGGAGGAAAAAAAAGAAGTACAACCCAGCACTTGTTTTGAAAGAAAAAAACAACACATCTTTCAAAAAAACAATATCACATTTAAAATTTCACAAATTTATGTGGAGGAAACGGAGATGAAACAAACATCATTTATTAATTCGTTAATCATTATTGTGGGTGTAGGGAGAAGGAAGATCTCCATCCCAGTCACGCTGTCTACCACAGCCATCTAGTCATCCCCTCTCTTCCCCTCCTCTCTCCTCTCCTCTCCTCCCCTCCCCTCCAATAATTTCCTTGTGAAACTGACTCTGCAGTCATTCGTGGACTTTTCTCCACATACAGTGGAGGCTGCTGAAACTGAATCTGCGGCATCGCCAGATTTTCTATGATTTAGTCAGGTTTTCAATATTTAGAGAGGTGGTTCATGTATAGAAGGAAAAAAACCACCTGGGATTATATTTACTTTCGGTTTACTGATTAAACACATTCTGTTTAACATTTTGCAGTCACACAGCCAGCAGCACAAAATACCCCATCTGGTCACCCAGCCAGGAGAGTGACTGCAACAGACTTCTCCGGCCTGTTCCAGAACTGCGCCAGGTGACTAGAACGGATAATTTTCACCTGCGCATTATTGCGCCAAGTGACTGCAAAGTGTTAGGCGGACTTCACAGTGTACAGTTGTCTCTATAAAGTGTCTTTGAACGTGCTGCTGACTGTAAACAGATGTCTTTGACTGTGCTACTCACTACTCTATTCCTTCAAAGAACAGGTCACAAGCAAGTTTTACATTCAAATCTAATCAACTCGTGAGATTCTAAAATAAAAAATTCCAATACCAAAATAAAAGTAATACTGAACACACCTGAAATATTCAAAGTCAGTGACATGATTCAAAACACTGGAAAAAAACAACTTTGCGACACTCCCACAATCTTTGTCTTCTTGTCCCAACAAACAGTCGCCCGATATGGTGGGGAAAAACTTCCAATAATTCTGGACTTACTTAGAGGACAAGAAGTCTGTGGTAGACAGAGAGCTGACGGCGTGACCTCATTTAACATTACCCTGTAGAAATGAGCCATGTACAGGAAGCCAAAGAACAACATGAGGATACTGTGCTCAGATCCTTTTCATCGTATTCAGCTGCATCAACAGTACCAGAGATTTGCAACAAAAGTGTACGGTATGGTACAGTACACATACCTTCTGAAATATACACCCTATTTGAAAATGACACTAGCAGTAGTTAACACACGGTTAATGAGACAGCAAGAATGTACGTTATATTATTTTCTGTGAAAAAATTACTTGTGGTTTTCTTTGCTCCCCACAGTCCCAAGACTTAATCCACTGTTATAAACTGTTAAACTTTATTTATTTGACAAGCTCCTGTTTTTAATCCACAGTTAGTTTTTATTTATTTGACAAGCCCCTGTTTTTGGGGGGGAGCTTTGTACAGGACAAGAGAAAAGCACTCACATAGACTGCACAATGAAAATATACCAGTACACTTTGATAAAATATTGCAGTCAGGGTTCCATGGTTTCTGTTTTATTACTTTCTATTGACAGTGGGCCCTTAGAATTGATCCGTGACTAATCTTAGTATTCATTAAGAGAAAGGCTTTTTAAAAATCTATTCCCTTCAAAACAAAAAAGTTCTCAATTTCTGTGTTTGGTTGTTGCGTTCTGTTCAAAAGTGATCATTTTTCAGCTTTGAGCCACCATTTGTTGTCAAGGGGTTCTTTAATAAACAGGGTAAGATACTCTTATACATGATAACACAGCAAACCTCCTTCTAAACTGCATTTGTAGACAACAACAGGCATAACATGCAATCTAATATCAAAGTAATGTCAAAATAACTCCTCTTTTTGCATTCCTGAAAGGTAAAATCCTTTTTGGGGAAATTTCTGTTTCTGTAATAGCTATTTCAATTTTCTTGCTATAGAGTGAAAAAAACCTGACAACTTAATTAAGTAGGCCACAAAGAAAACAGAGATATGACGACCTTACGACGAAACAGCAAACAAAAAAATCTGATAAAAAAGGGACTTCTGATTCTGACAAGCTCAGTCCAGTTTCAATATCAAGGACATCAAGAGATCCCAAGATAAAGGACATCAAGAGATCCCAAGATAAAGGACATCAAGAGATCCCAAGATAAAGGACATCAAGAGATCCCAAGATAAAGGACATCAAGAGATCCCAATATCAAGGACATCAAGAGATCCCAAGATAAAGGACATCAAGAGATCCCAAGATAAAGGACATCAAGAGATCCCAATAGAAAGGACATCAAGAGATCCCAAGATAAAGGACATCAAGAGATCCCAAGATAAAGGACATCAAGAGATCCCAAGATAAAGGACATCAAGAGATCCCAAGATAAAGGACATCAAGAGATACCAAGATAAAGGACATCAAGAGATCCATCATTTAAAGTTAAAGAGAAAATAAATCAAATCAGATTTCAGAGTTTAAAAGAAAAGCATTGTTCAGCTGTATTCTCGGAGAGGGGAAAATAATCCATATAGCCTACATAATCAGCGCAGTAAGAAATAAATCAATGTAAACTAAACTGCCTTTGGACAGGACAGTTAGCCTGTGTATGTGGTACATGACTGTGTATGTAGTACTTTGTACTTTGTACAGTTAGCCTGTACATACAGCAAGCGGAGAGTAGATTTCAAGAAGCAGCAGGGCACCACACAATTTGGAAAAATAAAAAAGATAGGAGATTGTTGACCTGATGATTATTCACTCGCATTGAAATAAACAGGAAAGTGTTTCAATTTCACAAACGGAAGCAGCAATTGAAAAGATTTACAGTAAGGTGAATGTTTTCCATGGATTCTAGTTCTAGAGATCATACCGGTACATAAATTGTTTCATAAGTTCACAACCAACTTTATTTGATCACAAAACTTGGAATGAATGAAGCGGAAAACTTCTATAAAACTGTCACTTCAACCGGCTCATGATATATTTACCATATAATGATATAATGAGAATCACATTACTGAGATTAGGAATGTACTTTCAGTAAATGTTTCTTTACAGTGGAAGGAGAAAAAAAAAAAGAAACGAGACAGATCTGTCGTTTTGAGGGAGCTGATTTCAACATGAACCTCTACAGATACATGAAAAAAAGTCACAGATGGAAAGATCAACCTGCCAAATAACAGAAATACAAAGCAAAAAAACACTCAGTGAATACAAATCACAAAATCATCTTTCTACTATCAGTATTTGCAAAAGATAAAGATATTTTAATAAAGGGACAAAAAGATCCATCATCGACTTAACAAAAAAACCCACAAAAATCTAGGTGTCATATCTAAAAAGTAAACCACTGTTCAGCTGCATTCACCCAGAGGAAAAAGCCCAAACTCTGTCGTATTCTTAGGTCCAGGGAGGGGTAAGCAGAGAAAAAAATCGGTGTAAGGTTACTCAACATTTTGGTAAAAAGTTTTCAGTAATCGAGCTATGAAAAAATAAAAATGAGAAAAGTTTGTCTCTGAGATCATGTCAAACAGTCAATCAGGAAATAATTAATTCTAGCCCATTTTTTCAACCCAATGGACTTCAACTACATAATTTGATTTCTTATTTTTGAAGGAGAACATTTAGAGCCAGAGGCAGAAGACCAACCCACAAATACCACGTAATGTAACAGTAATACAATCATTGCAATGTCACGACTGTCTTACAGAATTTTCACACGTTCAATAAATTAAAGAACAAATGTTCTCCAAATAATCAACAAAACAACTTTAGAAATAATAATTATAATGCTTGGTTGAAATGATCTTTTTTCAATATCATTCTTATTTTTGTTTAGTTTTGAAGTTTCATTCATTTTTACCACACACTTCTACCGCGACTGCTCTGAGTCTACAACACCCACACAGCACAAGAACTTTGAGATGTCATGTCTACAACACCCACACAGCACAAGAACTTTGAGATGTCATGTCTACAACACCCACACAGCACAAGAACTTTGAGATGTCATGTCTACAACACCCACACAGCACAAGAACTTTGAAATGTCATGTATATACAACACCCACACAGCACAAGAACAGGCAGATAACATAACCCTCTCTGTCTCTGTCACAATCTCCTCCACTTGATTCACAATAAATCCACACAGTACAGTCATCATACAGTGGTTACTTTGCCATACAGTCATCATACAGTGGTTACTTTGCTTCACGGAGCGTGGTCGAACAATGTACAAAATAACGTCATAATTCATTTATAATAATAATATATATATATATAGATATAATATACGATTCACAAAATTGTTTACTGGGAAGGAACA
This sequence comes from Aplysia californica, assembly GCF_000002075.1. NCBI lineage: Eukaryota > Metazoa > Mollusca > Gastropoda > Aplysiida > Aplysiidae > Aplysia > Aplysia californica. Next base: position 486,280 of record NW_004797340.1, read on the forward strand.
AGAAGACACAAAAGCATCTTGAGCTTCAAAATGTTGCTACGCAAAACAAAACAATTAGAAAAATAATCATAGGAATGTTGTGGTATGATATTGAAGAAATGTCTACTATTTCCTCAGACGACGTAAATAGTGAATTCTAGATAGCATAAGTCCTGCCATGATAATTAAAGAAGCAAACAAGCACACTACAGGAAAGTACTAAGGAAACATTTCTCAGCTTACACAGATCAACTCTTCACACTGCAGAAGGGGACAGGAATGTACTGTGTAATGTTTTACTGCAAAAGCGGAGGTCTAAGAAGTGATTCTGAATAAAGCAAAGCAAAAAAAAAAAGAAAATTAACGCACAACCCAAAAACTTCCACCCAACATTCTCAGCCTTCAACATGAACCTCTACAGATGAAAAAAAAGTCACAGCCGTAAAGATCGACTTGTCATTCTCTCTGTACTGTGCAGTAAAGTGTACAGGTTTAACGCCCTATCAACACTATTTTGGGTATTCAAGAGGCAGGACCTTCCAAGTCAACATAAGTCTCCGATATAGGACTGAGCCAAACGGGTTACAGATAGCCTTGAGAACTCCACAAAATGACCAGAGTTCAAGAATGCTCGGACTGGGATTCCAACCAAGGCCATCCGCTCCGTTGTCGGGCACAATACTAACTGAGCAAAGCTAACAGAGCACTCCCATAATGTACAAAGTATCTTTCCTTTTTCACTGCGGCTGGTACAGAAACATTTGATGAAGACAGTGAACTCATCTGGGCGGTTGGTTGGTTAGCAGGTGCTCTGGTGTGGTTTGCTCTTTCCTATCAAACATCTATCATCCTTATCTTTCTCCTCCTTCTATTTCGTGTTTGTTACTCTCTTGTAACACTTCGAATCTTCAGCACTCGTACGACCTTATGTGTTACAAGTGCCGTAAAATTCCTACTAAAACTAAAACAAACACAGGTATGCACATGTCTCACAACTATACTCTTCATAGCCGCTACTCTCTGAGGCTGAAAAAGTAATAGAATAAAATAAATTGTGAATCAAATTGCAATAGTTTTTTCTGAAGAGGAGAAAAGTGCCAGCACAGTACAGGAGATACTTTCTGCTTTCTGTCACATCATTGACGGTAACCCCACGCCCACGTCCACGCCCACGCCCACAGCTACACAAGCAGAGAGGAAATTACAAACAAACAAAAAGACTAAGTTAAAGTCAAAGTTAAAGAATGTACCATAGTTTAGAATAAGACAGTTCTTCGCTTCTCCTGAAAAACTTGATATTTACTTCCCACCTTGTATTCTTTCGACAGACGCACAGGTCACAACCTACGAACAGACGCACAGGTCACAACCTATGAACAGACGCACATTACAAGTCACAACCTATGAACAGACGCACAGGTCACAACCTATGAACAGACGCACAGGTCACAACCTATGAACAGACGCACAAGTCACAACCTATGAACAGACGCACAGGTCACAACCTATGAACAGACGCACAGGTCACAACCTATGAACAGACGCACAGGTCACAACCTATGAACAGACGCACACGTCACAACCTACCATGAGATTACAACACACAGTAAGGCAGTAGAACATTGCTCTAACACGCACAGAAAAACATGTACAAAATATATGAGAGATATATATATATATATATGTATATAGTATAAATAACAAACCTAGAGTAGTGGAACGTCATCTATGGATCGTAGAGATTACATTTTGAACTAACAACGAGAGAAAACGTCGAATGAAGGCAGCAGCAATATACAAAGAAACATCAACTTTATGGTATTATTCATGCATTCAAAAGGAAATACACAAACCAAGCTAAAAAATGTGTTTATTGCTGGAAGCAACAGAAGTGGAAGTACAAACTTAAATGCAGCTTTCTTAGTAGGAAACATGACAAAAATAGATGATAGTAATCACAGCAATATTGCCAAGGTGAATTAATGAATCACTTCACAGCATGGGGAATGTGTGTGGGTGTGTGTGAGTGTGTGTGTGTGTCTATAGGTGTGTGTGTGTGTATGTGTTTGTGTGTGTGTGTGTGTGTTTGTGTCTATAGGTGTGTGTGTGTGTGTGTGTGTGTTTGTGTGTGTGTGTGTGTGTAAAGGAAGTATGTGTGTGTGCGTGCGTAAGTGTGTCACAGGGCTTTGCCAGTGTGATGCTACAATAGAGACAAATTCATTCTGTTCATCCCTCTCACACTCATCACCCATCCCCAGTATCTGTCCAAGGGATTCTTTCCTCAGTCATCTTGACTCGATATCTGTCCAGAAGATTCTTTCCTCAGTCATCTTGACTCGATGGATTCTTTCCTCTGTCATCTTGACTCGATGATCCAAAATAGGTTTCCAAAGGAACAGAAGAACATCAGATCATACAAATTCCACGTCGAAAACATTAGGACACTCCCCCCCCCCCTCCCCAACCACTACTGCCCTTTTCTAACTCAATAAAACGAAAAGTTCAGACATCTGGTAGCTGCTACTGTTGATTTAGACTAACTGGTGACAGTTGACTTCAAAGAAAAAATAGGCGTACATCTTTTCTTTCACTCCAATAATTGCAAGCTACATTTAGAGACAATACATCGTTAAAATTAATTGTCAAGTATCTTTTCTGTTCCTACAAATAAAGGAACAGGAATCTCGTCTCCCACGAGAATGAGAGCATAGTACACATCGGCACGTCAACTAAGCCAACGAAACATTACAGAAAAACCTAGCGCGCAACAAAAAAAAGACAAAAAAAAGGACCAAAAAAAAGGACAAAAAAAGGACATCTTATCTTCAAACTATTGTTGTAGTTCAGTCACCAAAACATTCCTCTTTCACATCCTGGGATGTCATCATACCCAGTAATGAAACCACAGAGTTGACAGAGTTGGACAGAAAGTTAAGGAATTTTGGCCCTCTTTGTAAGCCTACACACACGTTAAGTAGAGCAGGAACCATAACTACGCAGTCCACAAACAGTGAGGTAAGTCACAGTTCAGACAGATACAAAATGTATTTATAACAGTCTCGCGCCTTCAAAGCCACTCAGCACACATAGCTATCTACCTCAAACCTAGCTGACTAACTCATGCCTGGCTGACTAACTCATGCCTGGCTGACTGAGTAACTCACACCTAGTTAACTAACTCACACCTAGCTAACTAACTCACACCTAGCTGACTAACTCGTGCTTGGCTGACTAACTCGTGCTTGGCTGACTAACTCATGCCCAGCTGACTAACTCGTGCCTGGCTGACTAACTCATGCCCAGCTGACTAACTCGTGCCCAGCTGACTAACTCGTGCCTAGCTGACTAACTCATGCCTAGTTAACTAACTCACACCTAGCTGACTAACTCGTGCCTGGCTGACTAACTCGTGCCTGGCTGACTAACCTTCCGCAAGCAGTAAGCCTGACTGCTTTTCCTGACCCGAACATTTTCAAGAAAGGAATTATAAAGAAGCAAGAACTTTCTGTACAAGTATGAGAAGAAAATGAGAAAAAATTTAGAAACTTGTAAGTTTTATCTTTGAAAAAGGTGAGAGTGAGAGGGAGAAATTGACAGAAAAGATTTTTTAAAAGACCAACTCACGTTCAACAAACCGTTTATCTTACAAAAGTACGAGAACATAACTGGGACAAAGTGAGGAGAGGAGAGAGAGGATAAAGAAATAAACACACCATAAAGCGATGACCCTGGCAATAGGCAGACCCTAAATTTGATAAAAATTGAGATAAGCTTATGTCTACACGGGCGTCCACTCAGAATAGTTTCGCGCTCTTCTTCAGCTGTTTCTGCTTCCAGGCGGCCATCTTGTTGAAGTCGTTGTAGGACACGTTGAAAACTTTCCGGAACTCATCGTCACGAAGGTGGATCTGGGGGGAAGACAGACAGAGAATCTCAGCTTTGTTTGTTTTTTGCTTTGTTTTTTTTTTCTGTAAGCATTTTACGGCGCTCGCAACTGCATAAGGTCATATGAGTGCGTGGGAGACACAATTTTCAGTTGGTAGGAAATTTTGAATTTTGCCCAGGTGGCGGCCGAAGTCTACTCTTATCGATTTTAGACCACCAAGGGATTTGCAACTTGCACACGGGACCTCTGAGATTTTTTGCTCTTGTCCGAGAAGGCTAGGTGTAGATCTTTCCTAGCAGAATATCAGGGGGTGTGGCTGAAAGACAGCAGTAAGGAGGAGCCAAGGAGTAGCAGTAGACATGCTGCAGAAAGAATCAGGAGCCCAGAGAAAGGGGCAAAGGGGGTGAGGGGGTGGGGGTAGAAAGAGGAGACGAAAGCAGACAACAGAACAATGCCAGAGAGCAGGAAAGGAGGTGAAAGGAGACAATTTTAGAGAAGAAAAGTTTTCGGTCGCTACCTGGTTTCTAACCCGGGGCCTTTGAATGAGAGGCCAACACCTTAACCTCTCAACCACGAGAGCGCCCATCTCAGCTTTGATCGACTCACTCATCTCAGCATATTATAGAAACAGAACTACTTTGTCGAAAGAGCACTTAGCTATATCTAAGGCCTATATTTAGTACGCCTGGGACAAAATGTGAGGTATCGTGATGTAATCAGGCGCTCGTCAAAATAATGAAATCGAAGAAACAGGCTTGTTACCTCCATTTTGGCAATTTTTATTTTTTTATTTTTTTGGCTTAACACCTTTTGTGTCCACATTGAACAGATTTCCGTGAATTTGACTGAAAAACGTTGAGCAAAGGCGTGAAATGTGTGTTTTCTCTGTTCTTAACAACTCTCAAGCTATTGAAGTTACCAAACTTTGGAGCACATTTTCTCTCAAATTTTAACACAGAAAATAGGCAATCTCACCTGCTTCAATCGCAAATATCTCAACTTCTATTTAAGATAGATGGGCATTTTTTTCATTGAAAGCTAGGCAAATGAATAAGCTTTCAGATGATACCAATACCAATAACTGCACAAGCCCAAAAATTGACGAGCATCTGATTCCACCGCATCGTGACGCAAATAGTTCTGAGCCCGAGGTATGTTCACTCACTGACCCTAACAACGTCTGTGAACTCGCTGTTCTTAGCTTCCCTGAAGTCACTGACCTCAGCATCAGTTAACTCATTGTTCCTAAAATGTTTTAACTTACAGATCAGTTAGCATGTTATCTCAGGCATCTTAGCGTCTGTTATCTCACAGATCTTAGCACCAATTAAGTTACCCATCTTAGCGTCTGTTATCTCACAGATCTTAGCACCAATTAAGTTATCCATCTTACCGTTGGTTATCTCACAGATCTTAGCATCTATTAACTCTCTCATCTTAGCTTTCATTAACTCCCTAATCTTAGCATCTGTTAACTCTTTGATCTTAGCAACTGTAGACTCACAGATCTTAACACCTGTTAACTCACTGATTACAGATCTTTGTATTGATTAAGTCATTGAATACTGTGAACAATGTATCTTACCTTCAATTTACCCACTGATCTTCTTAGCATTTGTTGCCTCACAGATTTTAGCATAGACTCATCATAGCATCAATTAAGTCAATAATCTCAGCATCAACGCACCACAAGGGTACACAGTTCAGACATGATGAGCACAGCGCAATCGGAGGACACTACATAGTCTAGTCAGTTTTAGTTTTAGTAAGAGTTTTACGGCGCTCACAACTGCATACGGTCATATGAGCCCCAGAAGATTAGATGTGGTACAAGAGAGTAACAAACATATAAAAGGAAAAGGGGAGATAAGGACGATAGATGTTAGATAGGAAAGATATTAAGAAGCAAACCACATCAGAGCACCCGCCAACCACCCACCTGACAACCTTGGACAGGTGATTGTTTTGGACGGTGTCGTTACAATACAGAAAGAGAGGAAGGGGAAACGTGGGAGGTGGTCATTGGTGCAGGTGATTTTCTTGGACAGGTGATTGTCTTGGACAGGTGATTGTCTTGGACAGGTGATTGTCTTGGACAGGTGATTGTCTTGGACAGGTGGCCGTTAGAGGAGGTTCACCTGGAAATACAAATTTGGACTTACCTCCCGGGCGGACGGGTCGACTCCCGCTGGCAAATCCTCCAGAGCGACCTGTAGTTCAGCCAGCGAGTACTTAGGCACTTCGTTGAAATCCTGGTCACCGTTTGACACACTCTGACAAAAAATATATATATGTAAGTCATCATCATTGCCTGTCTCACCCTGGATCAGGATATAGGCCATGGACAAACACTTTCCACCTTTACCTATCCTGGGCTAGATATATATAAGTAGCAGAATTACATTAAAACATATTTTTTAAAAACTTTGTTAAACTTGTAAGGGTTGCAACTGAAAAAAACGAAGAATTCTCATTTCTTTTCCAATGAAATTTCTTCTGATCGTTGCCATTGACAGATAACGTCGACTCTCTTTGCTCCGTGCCTTTGCACTACATACGATCAGTCTTTTCATACTGCGGTCTATCTCTGCAAGATATCACATCTACCAGGTGAACCACTGATAACAAAGGTTTGAAAAGTAAGGTATTGGAAACAATGTTTAGATTACATTTTTAGTTTTAGTAAGAATTTAACGGTACTTGCAACACAATAAGGTCGTATAAGCGCCGAAGATTAGAGGCGTTACAAGAGAGTAACAAACACAAAAAAGAAGAAGGGGAGATAAAGATGATAGATGTTTGATAGGAAAGAAAAAGCAAACCACACCAGAGTACCCATCAACCACCCACGTTTAGATTATATGTTGTCAACACAAACATAAATAACTTCAAACGAGTACGTGTGTCTGGGTACAGGTCTAGTACTGTCCAGTAGAGGTCTCTATTCACAACTGACTTGACCTTTGAACCCCGAAATTTTGAGCACATTTTTGGGGAATTTTAAGGGATAAAATTTTTACTCATCAATACAGCCAATGTAAAACCTCCCAGAATCTATAGTAATATGTGAGGCAGCATGGTGAAATCAGGCGCTTGTCAAAATACAGAAATGGGAGAAAATGGTATTTTCCCGAAAGTATGGACATTTTTATTGAATTTTTATTTTAGGGCTCAACCTCTTTAATGTCCCTATAAAAACACATTTCCATGTGAATTTTACTGAAGCACATTGATTAAAGGTACCAAATATGTAACTTTTCTGTTTTAAAGGACTCTTTAGATATGGAGTTACCAAACTTTGGCAGCCATTTTCAGGCTAATTTCACCACTGGAGCCAGGCGACCTAGCTTCCTTCAATCACAAATATCTTGAGTTCTAATCAAGATAATTATTTAATTGGAAGCAAGGTAAAGAAATCAGCGTTCAGGTGATACCAATATCTCTACACGCCCAAAAATTGACGAGCGCCTGATTTCACTGTGCATGCTTGGTGACACATATTATAATCATCTCATACATAAAATCAAAACTAATAGCACGCAGAAGCTGAAAATATGGGAATCATGATGTATGACCAGTATTTGCTGAATAAAAGATTTGGAAGAAAGAGTGGAAGAGATAATGGGAAATTCTGATGAACACAGCCGGCATTCTTCCGTGGTAGCTGAATTTCCTGACTACCGGCTCGTTCACACCAAATATCCATAATCCATATTTGTGTGGTATCCTGTGTGAGACGCACCAAAGAATGTATTTCTTATTTGGGCCCTTTCTGTGTTCCCACCAACTGTCCGTGTTCATGCAGTGATGGCAGTTGTCATTCGTGTTAGTGGTGAGTTTTATGGCAGCCATGAAATATCATCAGTCTGCTCTCATGTTGTGACCGACCGCTCCCTCCCTCCCTCACTGAGTCAAATAACTACAAGGACCACGAGGCAAAGAGCAACCATACGCTACTCTCTGAACTATGCTCTCCATCCTCACTTCCATGTTGATATAAAACACACATGATAGCGCACGAATAGACGTACGATAGGTGTGAATGGGCACAAATTCGTGCGTTAGACGAATGCACGATACCACACGAACTGTGGTGTGTCTTTGAGCAAGACACGACAACCCTAGCTCAAATTCAGGGGGCTGCACAGTGGCGACCGACAGTGGCATTTTAGTAAACTGCTCTGTATTTGTGTAATATTGTGTATTTAGTTATGCATTTATGCATGTATTAATGTATGTACATATTTATAATTATGTATTTAGGTATGTATATGTATGTTTGCCATTGTAAACCAAAGCGCCCTTCCGGGACAAATAAAAGTGTAATTTATTATTATTATTTATCATTTTGAACACGGATGTTTGGGGTGTATGAGCCATAACGCTGTGAGCGCAGTTCCCTGTTTTAAAAGTTAAGACAGGATGACATTTATCGCCATCTACCGGTATCTGTGGACTGACCTCTTTGACTTGAGCAATGGGCATGTTCCCCTCACCAATCTGTTTCTTCATCTCCTCAAAGCTCATGCCCTTCTGGGAAACAGAAAAACAAAACAACAAACTGTGAACCAATTTTCTCAAACAACACCGAAAACTGTAAGGACAAAATACTTGCAGAAAAAAAAAAGAAGCAAGAACCCAGTCACATCTGCTTCCCCTTTATCATTCTCGTTTGAGGAAAAAAAATGATGTCCTTAGTGACTGAAAATTATTCTCCCCCCCCCCCCCCGAATGTAACAGCAGCAATAATGTGAGTAACAACACTATGGCTGCACAACCAACAGTAACTGCGATGACAGTGACAGCATCACTTTACTTTACTTTTACTTTACTTTCCCGATCCAGCGACCATTTGGGTTCTAGCCCTTCGGTCTGGGTAACAGCATCTATAATAAGAAAAAAGCAACCCCAACAAGGACAGCAAAGATGGTGACAATAGCAACAATTAGAGAGATAGTGGCAGCACCAAAAGATGCACAGGGCAGCTGGAATAATGTTGTTGAAGGCCTATGCTCCACTGGGAGTTAAAAAGGGCAAGAGAGAGAGAGAGAGTAGCAGCCCCACCAACAATAACAGCAACAACAATTACAGTGACAGCACACCACCAACAACAACAACAGCAACAACATCCCCACAGCCGCGACTCACACTCCACAAGTCCCTGTCCCAGACACCAAAGAACCCTGTGAAGGACGGAGGTTCCAGTCCCTGCTTGACGATGTAGATGGGCGTGTCCTCGTCCCGGCCCGCTGGGTCCGTCTTCAGATACTCCTGGGAACAGATTGGGTCCGTTAGTTTTAGTAAGAGTTTTACGGCACTTGCAACACAATAAGGTCAAATAAGTGCCGAAGATTAGAGGTGTTACAAGAGAGTAACAAACAGAAAAAAGAAGAAGGAGAGATAAGGACGAAAGAAGTTTGATAAGAAAGAGAAAGCGAACCACACCAGAGCACCCGCCAACCACCAATGAAAAGATAGTGTCAACAATACCTGAGGAATTATTTAAAAAATTCTTCAAAATTCCACTTTTTATTGATCCCTGTTGGGATGTTTGGTTTTTAAAGGCTTAAAAATAAATATCCCAATTGAAAGAGCTGCAGAGCTGGCCTACCATAGACAACTGTATCTCCCTTAGATGCTTAGCAGCAACAGAGGAGGAAAAAGTAAAAGTAAAATGAAAGTAATAACGTTACATATATTATACATACTATAATAAGGTACAAAATATATCCCCTTAAAAAGAAAAAAAAGAAACACCGAACTCCATAGCATACTACAACATTCATTTTACAAACAAGTCAATAATTTGATAATAATAATAATAATAAATGACATTTATATAGCACTCAACCCCGATTAAAGTACACAGGCTCTGAGCGCTTTACAATACAGTACAACGTACAACAGTAACATAAAACGTTGTGTTCTGACTAAAAGAAAATCACTCCAAATATTCATCTTATTAATTTAAAAACAGAAACGACTTCAGCTGACATTTGAATGAATCAAAAGATTTGATCTCTCTTAAAGTACTTGGTAAAGCATTCCAGATCTTGGGGCCTTTGG
>NW_004797340.1:497483-512719 GCF_000002075.1 Aplysia californica
TACACTATATCATACTACTATATCACTTTACACTGTCTCATTATTACACTATATCATACTACTATATCACTTTACACTGTCTCATTATTACACTATATCATACTACTATATCACTTTACACTGTCTCATTATTACCCCCAGCAGACCCGAAAACACTCAGAAGCATTTTCAGCTTCCCGACAAGAAGCATATATGCAGCACAGTATTCTTCAGTTAGTTACAAATCAGGCTGGACTTCGAAATTACTGCTTGACCAACGAAAGCCACAAGAGAGCAAAAGGGGGACAACTCACCAAGGCACATTTCTGTGACTCGTCTTTCTCTGTCTTGTTACTTCCCTTGCCCTGCCAGATGAACAGGCAGTCCCAGGCATCCAGGATCATGATGTCATCCTCGATCAAGTCCGCCTGAGAGAGTGAGAGAGAGAGAGAGTGTCAGAGAGAGAGAGAGCGAGAGAGAAAGTGAGAGAGAGAGTGACAGTGACGGATTGCTGGTGAGATTCTCTCAAAAACTTTCTCTCTCTCCGACTTTCCGTTAATCACACACACACACACCTACTAGCAACACTCTTTCAAATTTTCTCTCTCTCCGACTCCACACACACACACACACACACAGACATACAATATTTTCTCACGTCCCGAAAACCACACATATACACACAGACCAGCTAACAAGATTCTTTAAAACTCTTCTCTCCTCTCTCTCTCTCTCAAACACACACACGTCAAAACACACATACACACATACTCTCACATTCAGTTGAAATAAATAAGCCAGCATTCACACGGCAATAACATAAACGGTTTTCCCTGTACACTTTAACATTAACAAACTCAGGTACACACTGACCAATACAAACTCATGTACCCACTGACCTGCACAAACTCGTGTATTTCCTCCACACTGATGAATCCTTTGGCATTCGACAGCTGGAACAATCTGGGAGGGTGGCTGCCTTCATCCTAGACACACACACACAAACATTCAACAAGTTTGGTTCATTCCATTGAAGATTTCGTAACCCTATCCGTATGCCCTGGGGTCATTTTGTAACCCCGGAGTTGTATTTTTCACATTTTAGAATACTTCTAGTACGAAGATCTCTTTGAAACTTTCAGTATTTTTCAAAAAATCATTTTGACAGACTGCTATGCAAATTGTACGGACCGGATTAACTAGTAAATTTCCTCTTTGGAAAGTGGTGGCACTGAGTTCCCCACGTCGTATGGATACGATAGTAAAACACTACGTACGGATAGGGTTAAGTGGTGACACAGAGTTCCACACGTCGTATGGATACGATAGTAAAACACTACGTACGGATAGGGTTACCAAACACACTACAAGTATCAACGACGTCGCAAACATGAATATCGTCGTTGGCAAAATGTTGAAAGGTATTTAGCCCACCGGGCAACATGTTTTCAGGAGAGAAGAAAAACTGTTTCATTTTTTCAACAATCGTAAGTACCGGTACTCAACAGTACTTTTAAAGAGAAAGAGAGGAAGGAAGAGAAGGAGATGGAAGGACAACATTACAGAGTGGACAGGGAAGACGATGGGTGACAATCTGAGGAAAGCAGAGGACTAAAATAGAAGACTAGAGCTGGTTTTCAGATGCAGTGGTGCCCCCACGGTTGCCCCAACCACGGAATAGAAGAAGAAGAAGAAGAAGAAGTACTCAACACTGATCTCGTTTTTTTTTTCAGCATTTAAAATTTGAATTTCTACAAAGTATTTCTTGAATTCAAGCAACCAATACCACTGATCAGGAAACCGCAGTTCAAAAACAGGTCAAAGTGTTGGGCTGAGAACATTTTAACAGCTGTCTGGCAATATCTTGGCTGCTGTAAGAGAAATGAGTAACTCTGTTTCACTTTTCCTTCAGGGGAAGTAAAAATAATGTCAGTTTCTCTTTCTTCATGGGACAGCAACCATATTATGGTGTGGTGTTGTATTCAGATGGTTCTATGCTAAAACACTGCGGCATCATGATAAAATGAGCTTGTGGTCTTAAATTCCAACACAACATAAAGGATCTGAACAGAGCGCATCATGGCAGCAAACACCTGGATGCTTCTTTATGAGTTCCAAAAAGTCTAGCTGACTACGGTATTGTACCACAAAGTTTCGCTGACTACGGTATTGTACCACAAAGTTTCGCTGACTACGATATTGTACCAAAAGTCTAGCTGACTACGGTATTGTACCACAAAGTTTCGCTGACTACTGTATTGTACCACAAAGTTTCGCTGACTACGGTATTGTACCAAAAGTCTAGCTGACTACGGTATTGTACCACAAAGTTTCGCTGACTACGGTATTGTACCAAAAGTCTAGCTGACTACGGTATTGTACCACAAAGTTTCGCTGACTACGGTATTGTACCACAAAGTTTCGCTGACTATGGTATTGTACCACAAAGTTTCGCTGACTACGGTATTGTACCACAAAGTTTCGCTGACTACGGTATTGTACCAAAAGTCTAGCTGACTACCGTACTGTATTATACCCTGTTTTCTTCTGGCACAGTTGGTATCATGCTGGGTTACAGAGAGGGTGGCTCTGGCTTAAATCCTCAACAGGACATTCTAAACTCTGGTTGGTTTACGGAGCTTTTGAGGCTCGCCATTGATTTGGCTCAGTGCTATCAGAGATAGACATTGGATTCAGAAGTCCAGCCTGTGTTGAAAGGGGTGTTACATCTACAACTTGACCAAGTTTTGGCTGAGGGACCTCCTTCATTTTGCTCTCACAGTCGAAAACCCTAAAAGCCCAGCCCCCCCCCCCCCCCCCCCCCCCCCCACAAACAAAATTTGTTTTTGTGGAAATTTTCCCAACATTTACCCCCGAAGAGGAAAAAAGACCCCCCCCCGGGGTTTTATTTCCTCGGGGGGCCTCTTCTTTTCCCCCAAGAACATTCCAGAAATCTTCTTTCTCTTGTCCTTCAAAAACATTTGTTAAAGCTCTGGAGAATACAGAGAAGATTAAAAAAAAAATTTACATACCGAGTCTCTCAATGTTTAAAAAAATTGTAAATGAACATTTCCAACCCCATTGACAACTATTCAGATCTTGTGTAACCACGCGGTGGAATCAAGCGCTTCTCAAAATAATGGAATCAAAGGAACGCATTTTTATGCCAGTTTGTCCATTTTTATTAAAGTTTTTTTTCTGGCTCAACACCTTTCATGTCTATATTATTATATAAACACATTTCCAAGTGAATTTAATTCAAAAACATTTATTAAAGGCACAAAGTATGTACATTTTCAGTTTCCAAGGACTCTCAAGCTATAGAAGTTACCAAACTTTGGCGGCCATTTTCTCCCTAATTTTACCTCTGACACCAGGCGACCCTATACCTCCTTCAATCACAAATATCTAGACTTCTATTTAAGATGGATATTTTTTTTTCACTGAAAACGACCCAAACGAATAAGCTTTCTGATGATACCAATACCTCCACATGGTAAAAAATTGACAAGCGCTTGATTCCATCGTGTCGTGACAAACTCAGGAGTTCGTCAGATTCCATCCTGCCTTACAGGACCAGCCACGAGACTCAGCGGGACACAGCGTTTTTTCTTGCATCATTGACAATATTTCTCCCCACTGATGCTTTTTTTTTTTTTTTTTTTTGGTCCCGTGTCCTGATTTTGGTGCCCATATTTGTTGGTTACGTAAAAATATATTGACATGGTGCAAATAGTTATGTTTTCTAGACAAACGAAACAAGAAAAGGGGAATTGTTAAGTCGGTAATGAAGACGATGATGATGATGGTGATCATGAGGTTTCAATGCTGGTCCCTCCCCAAACTACAGCCGTCCACCCACCGTGGGGACCTGGCAGCGATGTTCTTGGCCATCTCCCTCTCGTCGCCGGTGCAGCCTTTGCCCGCCCAGCTGTACACGGCACTCTTGGTGAAGATGACAAACACGTCGTTGGAGTTGAGGGACGCTGCACGCAGGGGGACCTGTCAAGGGGGGGAACACGATGGTTTGTTTCGTTTGAGTAAAGAGATAATTTTGATTTTAGTAAGAGTTTTACGGTACTTGCAACACAATAAGGTCATAAAGTACCGAAGATAGAGGTGTTACAAGAGAGTGACAAACACAAAAAAGGAGAGGAGATAAGGATGACAGACGTTTGATAGGAAAGAAGGAGCTAACCACACCAGAGCACCCGCCAACCACCCACAAGATAGAATCTAAACTAATAGACCTAAAAACACTTTGAGTAATTTGATCTAATTTTGGACATGAAGTGTTTCCCCTTTTAACAATACAACAACTTCCCATCTTCAACAAGAATCTTATCCAATAAATTTAGAGATAGTTGGAGCAGTTTGATCAAATTAACCCTGTCTGTACGTCGTGTTTTACTATCGTATCCATACGACGTGAGGAACTCTGTGCCACCACTTAACCCTATCCGTACGTCGTGTTTTACTTTCGTATCCATACGACGTGGAGAACTCTGTGCCACCACTTTCCAAAGAGGAAATTTGCTCATTAATCTGATCTGTACGCTTTGCATAGTAGTCTGTCAAAATGATTTTTTGAGAATCATACTAGAAGTATTCTAAAATATGAAGAATACAACCCTGGGGATACAAAATGACCCCATGACATAGGTCTACGGAGAGGGTTAAGGACATTAAAGTGCTTCCTCTGTACGGGCAGAAAAGTCTACTTCTCTTTCCTCTCTCACCTGCACAGCTTTACAGTTGAGGGCTGAGGTTCCCCGCACCTGCAGCATGTACTTATCACCTGGCCCGTTGTAGTCCTCTCCGTTCACCTGTTGCTTGTCTCGTGACCGCGTCCAGCCCGCTTTGCCGCCCTGGGTGGGAGTGAGTAGATGACAGAACGGTGATAACAATGTTGGTTTTGTTTTGGTTTTTTTTTTTTTTTTAGTAGCGGGTTTTACGGTACTCGCAACTGCATAAGGTCTCATGAGCGCCAAGGGGTGGGTGTCAACAGAGAAGTCTTTACAAGGAATCAGACTTACTCTGCTCACCTCTCTAGCTTCAACAGCACAAGGTCTGCTTCGACTATCAAGACACCCCGGAAATAGCAGGTCACAAGAGAGTGACAAAAATACAAAAGAAGTAGAGGAAAATGGCGATAGTAAGGATGAGGAAAGAAAAAGCAGCAGTTCCCTGTTGTAGATCAGGCACAGTTATGAGAGTGACATGATGAATCAGCCCATTTACAATTCTACTGTGCTTGAACGAGAAATGTCCCCCCTTTGGGAACGGCCTAAAGACACTACAGTCAGTGGCATCGCCCCAGGGGGTTGTTTTGTTTTGTGTTTTGGTTAGTGCTTTATGGTGCCTGCAACTGAATAAGGTCATATGAACACGTGGGACACATTTTCAGTTTGGTAAGAAGTTTTGAATTTTGCGTGAGAGGTGGCAGAAGCCTACATTTATCCATTTTAGGACCACCAAGGGATCTTAAATGTTCGCAACTTGCACACAGGACCTCCGAGATTTGTTGCCTTTATCTGAGAAGGCTAGGTGTTAGATCTTACCTATCATAAGATCAGGGGTGTGGCTGAAAGACAGCAGAAAGGAGGAGCCAAGGAGCAGCAGTAGAACGGCTGCAGAAAGAGTCAGGAGCCCAGAGGAGGGGGCAAAGAGGTTGGGGGGAGGGAGAAGAAAGAGGAGACGAAAGCCCATGACAGAACATGGTTAGAGAGCAGGAAAGGAGGAGAAAGGAGAAAAATTTAGAGTAGAAAAATTCCTGTCGCTGTCAGATTTCGAACCCACGACATTGAATGAAAGGCGAACACCGTCACTTCTAGACCACGAGAGCCCCGTAACATGTCGATGAATGTTTTGTGCCAAACTGTACAGGTTTAACGTTCCTCGCAACACTTTAAGGATATTTAAGAAGTGGGACGTCTGGTTTTTAACACTTTGCAGTCACTGGGCGCAATAATTCGCCGGTGAAAATTATCCGTTTCGGTCACCTGGCACAGTTCTGCACCAGGCCCGAGAAGTCCATTGCAGTCACTCTACAGGCTGGGTGACCAGATGGGGTATTTTGTACTGCCGGCTGTGTGACTGCAAAGTGTTAATGTGTATCCCCAAAAGGACTGAGCCAAATGGGAACATTTGAGTAAAGTGCCTCTCTCAGACATAATGTCGGACCAAACTGAACCTGGAACCCCAAAACCTGCAATGTCATCATCATGAGTCCAGGTGCCCAACAACTGTAGCCTACTGACCCCAACCATGAATGTCATGAATGCAAAAGAAAATATTTAGAAAAAAATAATAAAAAAATAAAATCTAGAAAACAACACAATTCAACTTCATTTAACTCGTTTGGATTTCAAGTCAGCTGGTTCACACAAAAAAGCGGAGTGCAAAATCAAATTCCTACACATGTATATAAAAAATAGCATGACTCGTTTTGCCTTCTGTAAAAAAAAAAAGAAGTAAGACATTAAAACCCCCCCCCAAAAACGACAATCTTGGACTTTTTCAGCACAAGAATAATCAAGACACGCCGTAGCAATGTGAAACAAGTGCAAAAATGACTACAATTTGTACAGTGAGCATAAGGTCTGTCTCTGACTTCTGTTCCAACTTTGCAATGACCAACTGACTTCTGTTCCAACTTTACAATGACCAACTGACTTCTATTCCAACTTTACAATGACCAACTGACTTCTATTCCAACTTTACAATGACCAACAACAACAAACAACGACCAACAACAACCAACACCAACCAATAACCTGAGCATGACTCACCTCAAAGATCACCATCTTGCCCCCAAACATGGCCATAAAGTGTGGCGGCTCTTTGTACTGAACCACGCGGACCTGGGGGGAAAAGAAAACAGCGTGTTACATGTACCCAATGATAGTACATAACAAGATAGTTCGCTCCTCTCTTTGAGCCAATTAAAAGAGCGTCCTCAAAATCCGGTGGTGCCCTCTTTGAAAAAGCGCATCCTTTGGGAACAGAGTTACCCTACTTGTGTGAAAAAAATCAAAGTGAAACTAACAAGTTTTTGAGTAAATTAGAACTCAAATTTCGAAAGAACACTTTTTTAAAATGGTTACGCCGACAAAAAATCTCTTCCGATGGAAGGGGCAATTGTTTTCTCCGTTTAATTTGACTTTAGAATGAGAGGCAAGAGGTCATTAAAATTAAAAAAACAACTAAAGCTCTGCACTGAGCCAACACGAACAGCTGATGAACAGCAGTTGATCTCCGCACGCAAGGGGGTGCTATTCCTATTCTTCTTCTGGATAAACGATAAAGAGAGCTTCAAAAGAAAGACTGCAGCGCCATCTGAAGCAATGAGCGGACTTCCGCCGACACTTTTTTGGGTGAGTGAACCATCTTGTTATGTACTATTTTTTATGTTTCTTCTTTAAGAATTCAGAAATCTCTCAGAAACAAATATTTATCTATCATATATTTGGCAACTTGGAAACACCTATATGTCCCTTTTCCCATAAAACTATGCCATAATACTACAACTAGTTGAAAGTTGGCAAGTACCTGCAAAAAGATAGTTAGGTCCCCATGTTGGAGCCAGATTTTTTATTTATTCATTTCCTGAATTTAGAAAAATATATTTGACAAAAGCTAAAACTTGCCCACACCGGGGTGGGGGTGAGAACAACGGGCGAGTTATTCTCACCATGAGAATATAGAAGGCCTTTTAGAGAATGGTGTATGGCAGAGTCTAACACTAAGCAGTCCATTGGCAGGAACATACTAGAAAGGCATAACTAAAACAGAAGACATTACAAGAACATCTCCTCACCTGTACGGGAGCTCCTCCGTACTTATCGTCCAGCTGGACGGTCATCAAGGCCGCTGTGCCCTGTTCGTCAGCCGTCGACTTGGAGCCCTAATCAAAGAAATGGGACAGTTGTAGACAAGTCAGTTCACATACATAGAGCACAGCAGTTTTAGGCAAGTCTCTTCACATACATATGTGTTACAACATGGTGGAAACAGGCGCTCATCAATTTTGGGGCATATAGAGTTATTGGTGTCGTCCTAAAGCCTAGCCATTTGCCTAGATTTTGATTTTAAAAATACTCGGTATACATTTATTATCTTTGCTACAGGTCAAGATATTGGCGATTGAAGGGGGTGGTGGTCTCCTGGTTTTAGAGGTAAAATTAGGGAGAAAATTACTGCCAAAATTTAGTTATTTCCTCAGTTTGAGAGTGTGAAAACTGAAAATTCAAATCTTTTATGCCCTTAGTCTACGTTTTTCAGTAAAATCCACACAGAAATGTGTTCTTTAATGGCCATGAAAGGTGTTGAGCCAAAAAACTAAAATTTGATGAAATTCACAAACTTGCGGAAAAATGCCAGTTTCTTGACTTTCATTATTTTGACGAGTGCCTAATTCCACAACGCTGCCTCACAAATAGCACAGTCTTTCAAGTTCTGCTACATACCTACAGACATATCGTCATATACTGACAACCTTTCAGAAACACACTTCACATCCTTACTCACTCCCTTTTCCTTTCCCATTCCAGATGTTTCTTTAAATCAATATACAGTGGAGCCCACTTAACCCAAATATGGTTAATCTGAAAACAGTGGAAAACCGGAAGAAAAGAGAAGCCCCAAATTTTCTTAACCGAAAACATTGCTAGAGGAAAAAAAAACCCCGGTCTGTAATCAAACAACGACCTGATATAAAAAGTAATCCACCCTTCACAATAGACATTTTTTTTCAGTAAGACAAGAGCAAAATATAAAAATGTTCTCATAAAACCAACAAGAGACAGTCAACAAAATTATAACGACACTGACAACAACAACAAAATTATAACGACACTGACAACAACAACAAAATGTTTAACACTTTGACGCCTCATCTCGCCGACTGGCGATGTTTACCGCCCAGTTTCTTTGGATTTCCCCCAAAATATGATGGCAAAGTGTTAAACAAAACTGACAGAGAAATCAGGCTCTGTGTTGTGAAAGAAAAGACGTACCAGCCAGTAGTAAATGAGGTAGGCTTCCCTCCCCTGCACACTGTATGTGTACAGAATCACGTAGCAGTCTCCTCCATAGAACTCCCCGTAGTGGATCTTCTCCAGAGGAACCATCTCAAAGTCCTGGATACGCCAGATCTGAGGAGTTAAGTTTCAGTAAAAGTTTTACGGCACTCGCAACACAACAAGGTCATATAAGTGCTGAAGACTAGAGGTGTTACAAGAGAGTAACAAACATAAAACAGAAGGAGGAGAGATCAGGATGATAGATGTTTGATAGGAAAGAAGGAGCAAACCACACCAGAGCACCCACCAACCACCCACTGAGGAGTTTCAGACACCTACGTTCATCACATAGTTGGAGAAACACAATGTTTTCCACATTAACAATTTTTTTAAAAATGAGCAACGCCAAACAAGTCGGCCATCTGGCTTTGTTCGTTGGTAAGACAACAATAAGGTTTTTTTCTTTCTTAGCATTAATTATCACCATCTTTTAGTCCACAGCTGCAAAACAAAACAAATGAGAGAAAATATGGACTTTGTAAAGAATTGATATTTTATAAATGATAAAAAAAATTTCTTAATAAATTAGCACTCCGTGAAGTGTTTACCTTCTCAGTTCTCAATCTGAACTTTGTGCAGAGGATGACCTCTCCTGCTTCAACTGATACCCTGACATTGTGACCCAAGTAAAATGAGTCAATTGAAAGGTAGATGACGAGACTTTGTGACAAGAAAGGAAGTTATTTCCCGTAGTTCATTTTTGTCCCGTCAGATAGCTGGCGAGATCTTTATTCTCTAGTTAGTTGTAAAATAGTCACAAGCAGGCTGTCACTAAAGATTCTATACTGCCTTGATTCAAGTCTTTCATTAACATACTGATCATGAATCATATAATCGGCCTTTTCTACTTTTCTTGTCTATTTTTGATTTGATGCATTTTATCAAAACGCTCTTCATACTGACTGCTCACTCAGTCCAAGGCTCTGTCATACATCCCTTCTCAAAATGGTGCCCGGCTGAGTCGTACACTAAGCATTCGATACACAGATTCTGTCACTCCCCGCACAACTCTGTCATTCCCGGCACAACTCTGTCATTCCAAGCACAACTCTGTCATTCCAAGCACAACTCTGTCACTCCTCGCACAACTCTGTCATTCCAAGCACAACTCTGTCACTCCTCGCACAACTCTGTCATTGCCAGCACAACTCTGTCATTCCAAGCACAACTCTGTCACTCCTCGCACAACTCTGTCATTCCGGGCACAACTCTGTCATTCCGGGCACAACTCTGTCACTCCCCGCACAACTCTGTCATTCTGGGCACAACTCTGTCATTCCGGGCACAACTCTGTCACTCTCCGCACAACTCTGTCATTCCGGGCACAACTCTGTCATTCTGGGCACAACTCACCTCCACTTTGCCGGATCCGTCGTCCACCATCTGTGTCTCTGCGGCCAGGGCAATGTTGCTGTGAAGGGTGGCCGCGTCAAACTTGGTCTGCACAGTTTTGGCTGAGAGAAAATAGGAGTGGTTAGCTGGGAGTTATCAAGTACTTTGAGAGAGATCAAATCTTTTGATTCATTCAAATGTCAGCTGAAGTCGTTTCTGTTTTTAAATTAATAAGATGAATATTTGGAGTGATTTTCTTTAGTTAGAACACAACGTTTTATGTTACTGTTGTACGTTGTACTGTATTGTAAAGCGCTCAGAGCCTGTGTACTTTAATCGGGGTTGAGCGCTATAGAAATGTCATTTATTATTACCATTTATTATTACCATTTATTATTACCATTTATCATTACCATTTATTATTACCATTTATTATTAGTTACAGAATTTTGTAAAGAGCTTTTTTGTTTGGGTTGTTTTTGGTGAGTTTTTTAAAGTACAAAGATTAATATTGACACAGCAGCGGTAACTTAGTGCAGGGAGAAAGTATGATGATAGACAGAA
Organism: Aplysia californica; assembly: GCF_000002075.1. NCBI lineage: Eukaryota > Metazoa > Mollusca > Gastropoda > Aplysiida > Aplysiidae > Aplysia > Aplysia californica. The sequence goes on from NW_004797340.1 coordinate 508,442, forward strand.
ACCACAGAGATTAAAAAATAAAGAATATAATATACTTGTGGCACCCTTTTATCACTGTTTAAAAAGAGGGTTTTTTTCTTTTTTAAATGTATCTTTTTGGACAGATGGCTTTTCAAATAAAATAAAAAAAATTAATGTAGGCGTTTTTACACCCCTAACAACACAATTTAGATCATCTACGAGGCAGGCTCGCGACCCTGGCTATCAGGGTCAACCTGGGCTGAAAGGGATACAACATCCCACCAAAAAGAGTTAAGATACTTGATAAAAAATTCTCCCCTCTCAGGAGTCAAACTTGAGGTCCTTTACGAGCGACAGCAAATTGTCTATCCGTTCTACCACAGACGCTGTTTGTTTTATTGTTTTAGTAGAGGTTTTTACGGCGCTTGCAACTGCATGAGGTCATATGAGCGCCAAGGGGGGATGTCAACAGAGAAGTCCTTACAGGGAATCAGGCTTACTCTGCTCTAGCCTCAACAGCACAAAGTCTGCTTCAACTATCAAGGCACCCCGGAAATAGCGGGTCACAAAAGTGTGACAAACATACAAAAAGAGGAAGGAAAATGACGATAGTAAGGATTAGAAAAGAAAAAGCAGCAGTTGAAGTTCCCTGTTGAAGTTCAGGCATGGTTATGAGCATGACATTGATGAATCAGCCCATTTACAATTACAATTCTACTGTGCATAAGAACTCAAGATGTTAATGTCCCCCCTTTGGGAATGGCCTAAAGACACCTCAGTCAGTAGCACCGCTCAGACGCTGGTGATATAGGGCTGCTTATACACCATCATAATAGCTACCTTGGTGATTCACTTACAGAGGCATCTCACCCCACTGTGCTGTTCACTGGGAGCACCTTCCCTTGTGGGGGTGGCTCTGTCTTAACCTGAAATCTAACACACACACGCACACATACACACATACACGCACATTGACCCACACGCACACACACACACACACAGACACACATACACACACACACACACACACACACACACGCACACATACACACACACACACACACACACACACACACACACACTGACCCACCTATCCTACTCCTGGTGTAGACTTTGCCAGGCGGTGGTGGTTGTGGCCAGTCTTTGAACAGACACTTGAAGTCTGCCGGCTCCGCCCCCTCCACCACACGGGTGACCTTGGTGTCTGACGGGTAGCCCTTCTTCTTCAGGAAACCCTGGCAACATTTAGTTTATTTTTGTTTGGTTTTAGTAAGAATTGCAAGGACATGTGGTTACTTGAGGGAGGCATTGCGATGCCAAGAGCGAAATGCTCACAGCTAAAGGGATTTGAAAACAACAACAACAACAACATAGTAAGAGTTTCACAGCACTTGCAACACAATAAGGTTATATAAGTGTCGAAGAATTTTGAAAAATTGAATTCTAATTGAATTTTAAAAAACTAGATCTAGATGCAGATTCACCTTGATTTTTTTCACGCAATTAGGGTAACTGATCAAGCTTTCTATTTACCACCAAAAAAATTAATTTGGCACCAAAAAAAAAAAAAAAAAAGAAAAAAGAGGCATTTTGTCAGACAGCGGCAGTTCCACCGATACTCACCACGGCATTCCTCATGGCCTCCTTTTTCTCCTTGGGCGACGCCTTCTTGCCGATCCACAGCCAGGCTCCGGACGGGCTGTTGTCTATGATGAAGGAATCCTGGGGAGGTAGAAAACATTTGTCTCAGTTTTGTAAAGTTGTCAGAAAAATGTGATGCGTGCTGACAAACTGAGTTACTTCTCGGAGTCAAGCCTTAAGGAAATAGATCTATACATCACGCTTTTAGGTGAAATTTGCAAAATCCATAAGTATGAATGGTGAAAGACATGTTACACTTAAAGAATGTGGCATCAGTAGAAAATCTACCAATTTGACCCTTACGTCGGTTTTTGGGCCAATATCTCCATTTGTGGATTGCAAGAAGTAACTCATTTTGTCAGCACACCTCACAAATGAAAATAGATAATTGGAGATTACATGGAGCCACTGCAGAGGTTAAAAAACACATCTAGAAAGACTGAGTCAATATTACTGTTCAAGCATTATGTGCTAAATAATTCAACTGCACGACATGTTCTTGGACAATGTCTGGACACAGAAATAGAACAGCATTTTCTTTTTAAAATGGTTTAGTGATTATAAATATTAACCTTACATGTTGTGAATACTTTTGAGGGCAAGAATAAGGAAAGTCGTCTGTGTCTAATTTGAGGGGAAAAAATTGTCAAAAATCACTGTCACAATTAACCCTATCCGTACGTCGTGTTTTACTATCGTATCCATACGACGTGGGGAACTCTGTGCCTCCAATTTCCAAAGAGGAAATTTACTTGATAATCCGATCCGTACGTTTTGCATAGCAGTCTGTCAAAATGATTTTTTAAGAAATAATGAAAGTTTCAAAGAGATCTTCCCAGTTGAAGTATTCTAAAATGTGAAGAATACAACCCCGGGGGTATAAAATGACCCCAGGGTGTACGGATAGGGTTAAGCAGCAAAAATTCTAGGTAATAGTGGTGGGGAATTGAAGAAATCGAAAATGTTTAATGTTGAGTTACTACGTCCACTCTTGAAACAATTCAAGAGCATGGGGAAGCATAAATAAACAAACTGAGAGCAAAACTAAACATTCATAACCCCCATATTCCCATCAATTGTCTCTTACTCTCAAGTCAGAGCTACCAAGTATGGGAGCCAGTTGAAAAGTTGACATATACCAGAAACAGAAGCATCACTGAATACAAAGTGTCTGTCTATGTGTGTGTGCGTGTGTGTGTATGTGTGTGTGTGTACGTGTGTGTGTATATGTGTGTATTTGTAAGTATGTATGTGTGTATGTGTGTGTATATGTGTGCGTGTCTGTCTGCGAGCGTGTTTATGCATGTGTGCGTATGTGTGTGTGCATGTGTGTGTGTCTGTCTGTCTGCGTGTGTGTGTTTATGCATGCATGCATGCGCGTCTATATGAATGCATGCATGGCTGTGAAGCACACAGAGCAGACTACACAGAGCATCCACGAACCCTCTGTGTCTACAATGGGAGGAAAACACCAGGAGACACAGTGGGTCACCTCGTCAAGTCACAACAACAGAGGCAATGGTCAGGGAACAAATGAAAGATCAAGAACAGAAAACTAGGAGGGGCGGGGGGGGGGGTGCTTCAGAGACAGGCTCAAGGAAGGAAAAAATTCCAACGGGAACAGCAAAATACATGTATTATCTTTTCGTTTATGATCTTCTAACAATAGTTTGCCCGTCAATGTCTGACAATGACCGATGCACCTGCAGAAGAGAACATTTAAAAAAGCGAAATCGAAGAATTAAAGGTACCAATTCTGGCCAGTAAGACTCAGTTCTGGCAGAAAAAGGTTTGCCACATTTTGAGCATTCAGTGAACAGCTTGCCAGCTTCTATCTGGGTTCCTGCTAGTCTGTTATACATATTATTTTATCTTAGGAAAATACAAAGTATGCAAAATAAGAATATCCTGCTGGCAAGTATAATAAACACATCATGTTACGGTGTCAGGATTTGGAAGCGCTGCACATTTGAAAAAACAAAACAATGCCAGACTGCATCAGCTATTTCACCTGCATGTTGTGAGAATTGATGAGTCAACGATAAGTACCAACAAAGGAGGTTTTGCTTGGACATTATCAGATTTTGTACTGTGATCACTGACTGCTGTCCTGTCTTACTATGGTCCAGGCTCACAGCAACTGCAGCAAACCTGCACTTATCACTACATAAACCTGCACTTATCACTACATGGCATTGGACAGAAGGGCGAGAGCCCAGCTAGCTGTTCCTGGATCGACAACAACAACAACAACAATAACAACGACAACAACAGCAACAACAACAACAACAACTATGGTCCAGACACAAAGCTGTACGGTGCAACACCTCTGGCAATGACTTCTTCCTTCTACCCATCTATCCCACCACACAACAGCCGGGTACAACACGTCACCTCGCTACATACAACGTGGCCTCCAACACTGAGGTACATTTCTTACAACAACAATGAGAGAACAACTAATTCCATCCATGCTACTTTACTTTAAAAAAGCAATTTACATATTATTGTTGAGTCCCTTAACAGAACAACTAATTCCATGCATTCTACTTTACACAAGCAATAAACATATCGTTGAGTCACTTGAACTCTTGAAGGACGTAACAGACAGCAAGTGTACGTGTGTGTATGTTTGTGTGTGTGTGTGTGTGTGTGTGTGTGTGTGTGTGTGTGTGT
>NW_004797340.1:513416-518053 GCF_000002075.1 Aplysia californica
TGCGTGTGTGTGGAGGAAAAAATCTTGTTTGCCCCCATCAATCTCCATGCGTTTCACATGCAATATAATAAAAACTCAAGCAACCTTTTCAGGCATTCAGTCTCCATTATGATGAAAGTCTAACATTGAAGCATTGCAAAAAAAAAAAAAAAAAAAAAAGAGAACCCTGCAAAACTGCTGGATGCAGGAAGACTTATCAGTGATCATTCGCTTACTTCATGAAATTGAATAAACCAAGGAGTTTACAGTAACCCATATCCAGACAGCAACAGAAGGAAAACTAAAAACAAAAGTATTGGCAAGCAAAAAAACAACAAAAACAATATTGTGGCAGTTGTGTTGAACAAGCTGACTCAGCAAAACAAAACTTCCAAGACAAAAGCCAACAAAACAATACCCTAAAACACAAGAGGTGATTTGGGGATTTAGCAGCTAAAAACAGAAAGAAAAGTGAGTGCATTGGTCTTTGACAAAATGAAAAAGATGATAATTAACTCATGTTTCCATTTGCACAAAAACTCCTCGCGATTTTAGGCCAAAAAAAATTATTAAATTATGCAAACTGAGCCCAAAAATGTGAATTTATGCAATTCTGTTAATTTTAACAAAAAGTGATAAAGAAAAGTAATAAAAAATTATGAAAAAAAAAAGATCAAATTTAGCTAAATAATGTGGGGTGCATAAAACCCCGGGGACAGAAAAGAGAATAGAAAACTATACTAAAATAGGAACCCTCCCTAAAGGAGCAGAAATAAGATAGCCTGACCAGCATAAAGTTCAGATTAATTTTGAATGAAGTGGTTCCACTTTGTTCACCACAACTCTTCACTGTCCAGAGGTCTGAAAGAAATGTGGTAATTCTGAGACAAGAGATGCACAAAATAATGGTAATTATGTGCAGGGGCAAAAGTAAGACTAAGAGACAGGAACGACAGATCGAGGGAGAGGAAAAAGGTATAGGCCCTACCAGTGGCACCCTCCAACCACCCAGTCTCAAAGAGACAGCTATCACATTTTACAACAGCCATATTAGGACGACAGACAGATTAGGAAGAACAGACAGATTAGGAAGACAGTCACACTGACAAGAAGAAGCAGGAACAGCACAAACACAAGGCAGCACCCGCCAACCACCCACGTCTATGGCTTTCCTATGGATTCAGCCCAGTAAGGACATTGAGCGGTGTGCAGCACTAGAAGAAGCGTCATCTACAAACTCAACAAAGAAATCATCAATGGAACTGCCAAACCACATGCAAAGAAAAAGGACATGCGCGATCATTCTCACCTTGCATGGTTGGTAGGTCTATTGATCGGTAAATATCAAAGTAACTTTCAACAAAAGCGAGCATAATAATATAGGCCATAATGTTTTACATGGTAGAATATGTGAGTGGATGCGCTCTCAATACCCCAAAAATAAATAAGAATGAAAACGAATGTTTGTGACCGCATTCTTTTCTGGCACAAAGTGGTGAAACGTAACAAATAGTACAAAATGCATAAGTTGGTGGATTCAGTACCATGCAAAAGACATACCTTGCTGAATTTTTGGTTTGGCTACATGGAAATGAAACAAAAACATCAACCACAAATATCCACAGTGAAGAAACGAGTTATAAAATATTGTTTTGCTTCAGGCAGAGCCATCGCTCCAACAATAAAGCCAGAAACTGTTACATTAAAATTTTCGTAAAAGAACACAATAAGGTCACATAAGTGCCGAAGATTAGAGGTGTTACAAGAGAGTAACAAACACAAAAAAGAAGGAGGGGAGATAAAGAAGATAGACGTTTGACAGGAAAGAAGGAGCAAACCACACCAGAGAACCCACCAACCACCCACAGAAACTGTTAGACAGTGCTGATTCTTTCTTTAACTTCAATGAGTGTGTACATACTTTCACAGAGACTGAGGCTCAGTCGCAATCCTAATACACTCAAGTTTACTTTGCATTTTGTGTAAGAAGAAGGAAAATGATGATGGGTATGGTAGAAAGAAGTTTTCTGATGAGTCTTGAATATATTCTACAAAACGATTCACAGACATTGTTCAGCGGTAATGATCAGCCTCTGATCATTAGGTGCTATATTAGTTCACATAACTATATTGTTATTATTATTATTATTATTATTATTATAATTACTATAATTTTTAGAGCATTGATTTCAATGTTAACTGTACTGGGTGAAGATCAATCTGAGAATACAGAAAGCACTGAAATAAGAGCGATATTCTGAACAGAAGTCCACTGAAAAAGACATTCATGAATCACACCGACCAAACAACCTTAATTAAGAAGCTGAAAATCCCTCAAGTCCACAGAGACCACTTGGCATGGGCCGTTGCTCAAACTGAAAAATCCTACACACGTATTAAACAGTTTTTAACCCTTCCAGCCTCAGCCATTTTTTTGCACTCGCTAACCCCAGTCCCAGCCAATACAGCAGTATTTCAGAAAAAGAGGCATGCATTCTAAAAGCTGATGTAGTATCTTTGTAATGAGGTTTAGATAATAATGTATAACAATGTTTTAAGGTAAATGAACAAATATTATGAAAATAAAAGTTTAATTATGTTCACTAATTTCGAAAAATGCGCAAATTCGGTATTTCCGCCTTTTGGGACAGTGGGAGGTACAAGCGCTGCTGAAAATATACACGCCTGGGGCTGGAAGGGTTAAGAGTATCCCACAGGATGAGCAAAAAGTCAAACAAAAACAGCAAAGAATCTCACAAAAACAGCAAGAGTCCCCCAAAAACAGCAAAGAGTCCCCCCCAAAACAGCAAGAGTCCTCCAAAAACAGCAAAGAGTCCCCCCCAAAACAGCAAGAGTCCTCCAAAAACAGCAGACAGTTTGGAATCCACTTACATCTGACAACAAATCCTTGCGGGACAAAGGACCTGGCTTGACTTCCTGTATACGGAGGGTCCCCTCCTCTTCTCGGCACCTGGAAAAAAACAAAGTAGATAGTGAAGCCATTATACAGTAATTGTTTTAGTTTTGGTAAAAGTTTTACAGCACTTGCAACACAATAAGGTCATATAAGTGCCGGAGAATAGAGGTGTTACAAGAGAGTAACATTCATAAAATAGAAAGAGAGGAGATAATAAAAATGATAGATGTTTGATAGGAAAGAAGGAGCAAACCACACCAGAGCACCCGCCAACCACCCACATACAGTAATAGAAAACATTTTCAGTTTCTTTAGATAGAAGACAATACCTTGCCAATACACAGTAATAATAATTATAAAATTTCTCTTAACATAAAACATCATTTTTTGGTGCTTCACAAAAGAATGCTGTTATTTCTCATCATTAACAATGCTATCATAAGGACAAACTTTCTCAATCCTCAAATTTTCCTGTAATCTTAAATCCTTTTCTTTGATGTTGATTAGGAAAACAGGATTGTTAATTGAGTTTGAAGAAAGAATAATTGATGGCATGAAGATCTGAATGAAGTATTGGGTGTCGAAAAAAAAAAGGACCCATCTAAAGGGCAATAACTCTGTCGTCTTTGGACTAATTTCAACAGAACTTCGAAGAAATTAAATTCAACCAGGGGGGCAATATATTTGTAAGTATGAAAAAAATCAGCCAACATGTTTGAAAAATATCAAGTTTTTAAAATTTCAACCAAAACCGAGTGAAAATGAAAAGCAAAACTTTGCAACTTCTTAAAAATCAGCCATAATATTGTTTCATTTCAAATAGTCACTATTTGTACAGTGAAGAACAAATTTACACAAAATTAACATTGCCACATAAACCCTGCGAGGTGATGGCTATTTAAATCTCCAAGTGTTGACCACGTCTCTCGCTACAAGCTTCAGTATGGTATGCCATGTGAGTTTTGAATGGCCTGATTCTCTGGACATCATGTTCAACATTGAGTTTTAACTGTTCAATTGTTTGAGGGGAAAATGGGAAGTGGCTTTTTGTATAGCTGACTATTTTCTACAGGTGGTCGCGCGAGCACGTTTGACTGTATATTTATATTTTTTCATATCCCTGAATTGATGCATGCACACGTCATGATCATACATGAATATTCACTATATATGTATCATGACATGGTGGAATCAGGCGCGCATCAATTTATAACCATGTGGAGTTATAGATATCATCAGAAAGCTAATTCATTTGCGTCGTTTTCAATGAAAAAAATATAAATATCCATCTTAAAAAGAAGTCTAGATATTTGTGATTGAAGGAGGTATAGGGTCGCCTGGTTTCAGAGGTAAGATTAGGGAGAAAATGGCTGCCAAAGTTTGGTAACTTCTATAGCTTGGGAGTCCTTGGAAACTGAAAATTTACATACTTTGTGCCTTTAATCAATGTTTTTGAATAAAATTCCCTTGAAATGTGCCTTTTATATGGACATGAAAGGTGTTGAGCCAAAAAATAAAAATTTGATAAAAATGGACAAGCTGTGAAAAAAAGCCTGTTTCTTTGATTCCATTATTTTAACGAGCGCCTGATTCCACCGCGCGGTGACACATATTGTCATCCTGTAGCTCCAAGTGGTGTGTGGCGACTTTTGGTACCTCTCTTTAGACACACACACACACACACACACACACACACACACACACACACACACACACACACACACACGCACACACACACACG
>NW_004797340.1:519499-523773 GCF_000002075.1 Aplysia californica
CGTGTGTGTGTGTGTGTGTGTCTGTGTGTGTGTGTGTGTGTGTGTGTGTGTGTCTGTGTCTGTGTTCATGAACCAAAGTGTGTCTCTGGGTATTTATACAAAGACACACAGGACAGAACTCAAAGATCAGTTCTGACATTCTCCAACCACTCATTCACTCACTCACTCACTCACTCACTCACTCACTCACTCACTCACTCACTCACTCACTCACTCACTCACCCACTCACCTGTTTTGATTCATTGTCCAGCTTATCCTCTTCCCCGTCGTCAACAAACACGATGTTGGACTTGCCTCCTCTCTCATCTCTCAGCTTACGACAATGTGACAGAGTCTAAAACACGTGGAAACAAAACCACCTCTCAGCTTACGACAATGTGACAGAGTCTAAAACACGTGGAAACAAAACCACCTCTCAGCTTACGACAATGTGACAGAGTCTAAAACACGTGGAAACAAAACCACCTCTCAGCTTACGACAATGTGACAGAGTCTAAAACACGTGGAAACAAAAACAACATCCTAAAACATCCCTCAGCTTATGACAATGTGACAAAGTCTAAAATGTGTGCAAACAAAAACAATCTCCTAAAACAATATATATGACCTGTTACAAATTTTATCTATTGTCTCCGAGTGGTCAGTGGCACCAGCCAGTAAACCGGTCCTGTTTTGCTAAATGGCTAGTATGGCACCGGTCCTGTTCTGCTAAATGGCTAGTCCAGTATACCGGTCCTGTTTTGCTAAATGGCTAGTCCAGTATACCGGTCCTGTTTTGCTAAATTGCCAGTCCAGTATACCGGTCCTGTTTTGCTAAATGGCTAGTCCAGTATACAGGTCCTGTTTTGCTAAATGACTAGTCCAGTATACCGGTCCTGTTTTGCCAAGTGGCTAGTCCAGTATACCGGTCCTGTTTTGCTAAATGGCTAGTCCCGTATACCGGTCCTGTTTTGTAAAGTGGCTAGAGTCATAGGCCGATGAGTACATTAGCTACAAATCATCAGCAAGAACAACTCAGTATGTTCAAAGTCAATTATTCTTCTATAAACAATAAACGTTCAGTTTTTCTCTTAAAGGGGTCTGATGAATCGGTTCGTTGATTGCTACAATGAGTAAAGCAATGTGTTCAGATTGTGGCTGTGTGTTAACGATTTTTGAAACTCTCATAAATACACAAAAATGGTATAACTATGCAAACAATTATTTTTTTTCTAAAATGAAAAGTGACATACGCTTTCAAAATTGAAAGTAAATTGAATAAATCACATATCACTAGCCGCGTGATTCAACCGCCTAAGTGACAAAATTTTCGAAAATTGCTTTTTGGTCTCTTTTTGTAGTACAGCCTTTGATACACCTCACTTTTAAATCCCGAGTTTGAAAGATTACTGTAAAGTGTTTCAATCCTTCAGTAAATCAATTGCCTTTATCACACCAGTCCCTAATTTCCACATGATTCAACCGCCCAAGTGCCAGTTTTGCAGCCCGGTGGCGAATGGGCGGTTGAATCCTACAGATTCAGCGGCTTGTTGAGGAGTTTACGTGTCGCGTAGGCGGCGCGACCCACACGGCTGTGGCCTTTATCCAAACAGACAGGAGGGTAACATCAAAACAAAGTGCTGCCTTTGGTAACTTCGACTCAGATCACTATTATGATTTGCTTTTGCCGATTACTCAAACGCCCAAGTGACCACTGGCGCTCATCGAGAGGCGTTGATTAACGTGATTCAAATGCCTAGAAGCCGTCATACTGTCATTCAGGCGGTTGAATCATGCAGATTTTGGTACGTCTAAACCGCCTATGTCTTTCCAGTAACTTATGTAAGACAGCTTTTTTCATAAAAGTTAGTTACAGACCATCGTCTTACATCATACCATATCATAATATCTGAATTTCAGATTCCTAGGTACGAGAAGGAAGAAATAAAACAGTTTTTGCTTCTCCTGAAAAATTTGTCTCTTGGCACTTAGGCGGTCGAATCACGCGGCATATACAGAACAGTACCGTGGTAGTTTATATTTTTACGCAAACGGTGCTTTTCAAATTTGATATTTTTTTGCGCCGTTAGCTTTGGTCCAGTTTGTATTATCGAAATGTTGCGAGAACCTGAGACGACCAACCTTCATTACTACATGGCATTGGACAGAAGGACGAGAGCCCAGCTGTTGCTGGATCGATAACAACAAAAACAACAACAACCAACAACAACCAACCTTCATCTTCTCTGTTCGGTTACACTCCGAGCCCAGCCAGGGGAAGATAACTTGTCCCAGGTCGAGAATGAAGCAATCGCCTTTGTTCATCTGCTCCCAGTCGATGTTTGAACACTGGGGAATCACATCACGACAAATGAGCAATTGATTGGAAAAAAATCTTTTTCTCTGCCTCTTCAATCATGGTTGAGAGAGCAAGTTCAAAATCAGAGCAGGCATCATGAGTCCCACATAGACAGAAAAATTTGTTTTGTTTTGTCTGTTTTAGTAAGAGTTCACAGCACATTTGCTACACAATTAGGTCATAGAAGTGTGGAAGATTCGAAGTGTTACAAGAGAGTAACAAACACAAAAAAAGAAGGAGAGATCAGGACATTAGAACTTTGATATGAAACAAGCAGTAAACCAAACCACCCACGGAAAAAGCTGAAACATAAAGTTGTACGAGGCATGACCTTTTGACAGGTGAAAGTTTAGAAATTCACTTTCAAACATATCCCCGTACTGGTCTAGAAGAACCAGATCACCACTGTAACTGCTACACCAAAAGCTAAAACTCCTGCACTCACAAAACATTCATTGCCTGCACTAACCTCTCATGAGCCCACCTTACAATTATGAAAGTACTACAGAAATTACAAACTGGGAGCCAATATCAGTTATTTGCTCAATATTGAAATGCTGCATGCTCCTTTTTGGCACGTTTAAAAAATACGTTTGGCCCATTTTGCTTTCTGTAAACTTTATAAATTCGCAAAATATGTCTCCCAGAGTCAAGTAGTGTTCCCATCATTACCCCCCCAGGGCAGTGCTACTGACTGAAGTGTCTTGAGGCTATTCCCAAAGGGGGGACATTAACTCTTTAACCATGTGTGGACGGTGGCAGCGTCCGGTAGTTGAGGTCCGTAACCATGGCTTGACGGTACCACCGTCCGAAGAGAAGTTATTATTGTATTATGGTACGGACCGAATATATAAAAAAGTACAAGCTAACAAGCCTTTAGTTTGACCCGGAAGTCAAAGATAAATGAATTCTACATCTGGTTAAAGCTCTTTTGATCAGTTTAACACGAATCAAGTGGTTTTAAAAACATAATATGTCAGGTCGCATTTCCACAAACACGAGAAAAATTCTGCGGAAACGTGATTATAAATTGCATGGTTAAAGACTTAACATGTTCTTATGCACAGTAGAATTGTAAATGGGCTGATTCATCAATGTCATACCCATAACTGTGCCTGAACTGCAACAGGGAACTGCTGCTTTTTCTTTCCTAATCTTTACTATCGTCATTTTTCCTCTACTTCTTTTGTATGTTTGTCACACTCTTATGACCCGCTATTTCTGGGGTGCCTTGATAGTCGAAGCAGACTTTGTGCTGTTGAAGCTAGAGAGGTGAGCAGAGTAAGTCTGATTCCCTGTAAGGACTTCTCTGTTGACATTCTCCCCTTGGCGCTCATATGACCTTATGCAGTTGCAAGCGCCGTAAAACCTCTACTAAAACGACATTTTCCCCATCGTACTGTAGCTGACCTCAGAGAACCGGGGGTTCCTCTTGCCCTTGACATGGATGAGACGCGGCTGGAAGGCTCCCTTGTCCACGTGGTTGAATCCTGACTTGACGCCTCCGGCCTTGATCCTTGAGGGCAACACAAACAGGCAATGTTTCAGACATCACGGGGAAATCAGGCACTCATCAAAATTAATGAAATTGAAGAAATGAATTTGTTCCACCGTTTTGGAGGATTTTTATCAAGTTTTTTAGGTTTTTTTTAACTCAACACCTTTTACGTCCATTTAAAAACATATTTTCGTACGGCCTTTACTAAAAAACATTAATTAAAGGCACACAAAAAAAGTAAATTTTCAGTTTTTAAAGGAAGGTTAGGGAAATCACCAAACTCTGACGGCCACTTTCTTGTTAATTTTGCCTCTAAAACTAGGTGACCCTCGTCTCATTTCATAGCAAATATCTCGACTCCTATTGAAGGTAGATTTTTTTTTTCACCAACAGCAAGACAAATGAACAAGCTCTCTCTCTCTCTCTCTCTCTCTCTC
>NW_004797340.1:527926-529307 GCF_000002075.1 Aplysia californica
AGAGAGAGAGAGAGAGAGAGAGAGAGAGAGAGAGAGAGGGGGGGGGGTACGCATCAGGCAGGCAGAAAGAGACAAAACTATTAAAAACAACGACGTGCGGACAGAGATAAATACCCATTCATCCACTCACAGATAAAAACTGCCTGGGAGGAACCATTTAATTTTCTTATGGGGCTGGGCTGGGGTGGGGTGGGGTGGGGGGTAGGGAGTGTGTGTGATTAATTTGGAGACATAATTAGTCAAGAATAAATAAAATGTCGATAAACGTAAGGAAAAAGGGAAAATGGAGGAATTTCAAGGTAAAGTTAAAAATGTCAGCCATGAAGAAGAACAGACAGACAGACAGACAGACAGACAGGCACACAGACAGACAGACAGACAGACAGACAGACAGATAACAAAACCCCCCAGCATACTGCATGCTTTAGTTTTAGTTTTAGTTTTAGTAAGAGTTTTGCAACACAATACGGTCATAAGTGCCGAAGTTAACGGTGTTACGAGAGAGTAACACATTTAAAAAAAGAATTCAAAAGGAGGAGGATGGATAAGGACGATAAAATTAAATGTTTGTTATGAAAGAAAGAACAGACCGCATTAAAACCACAAAAAACGTGCATGATCCTCAGGAAAACGCCATATGAAAATCTACCCCCCCCCCAAAAAAAAAAAAAAACTTTAATAAAAAATCAAAATGAATGAAACCAAGAGAAATTACATTTGGTCGCTTTTAAGGACAAGCGGGCTAACCCAGATTTCGGGGGTTTCCAGAAATCTTGACCAACACCAAAAGTGGACATTGCGAGAAGTTTGGTTTCCTTGGTGTGTATATTTGTTTGGTTATAGGGAAAACTCTCCTTGTCTTTTAAAGAAACTGAACAAGGGGCAAAAACTTTACCTTCGATTTTCTCAACACAGCATTTTTCGGGATAAACCCCTTGTGGTTAAAAACGACTATACAGCATGATATGTATTTGCACGCGCTGTGTAACCCGGCATTGACTGGGCTACCATCCGGTATAGACTAGACTACCTAGCCGGAGCGGCTGTCATCTCTTAGAAATAATAATAATATTGAAAATAATAAATAAGATGATGATGATGAGGAGGAGGAGAAAGAGGAAGCCCAAGAGGCGAAACATTGAGCTGTGTCTATTAAACACATTTTAAACAGTTTATTTTGTTACGTTATTTTGTCTGAAATTCAAACAGGACTCTTTCTCCTACTCTGCTTTCCAAACAATGATGATGATGATGATGATGATGATGATGATGATGGTGATATGATGATGATGATGATGATGATGATGATGATGATGATGATGATGATGATGATGATGAAGATGATGAAGATGATGAAGATGATGAAGATGATGATGATGAT
>NW_004797340.1:531805-533075 GCF_000002075.1 Aplysia californica
AGCATTCCAGATCTTGGGGCCTTGGTATTCAAACGCCCTTCACCCATTGTTTTAAGTTTCATAGATGGTAAAATAAATTTCTTTTTGTCAGCTGACGACACTAAACTGCGAGTTGGAATGTACAGTCTTAACAGATATGATAAATATGATGACGCATTATCAAAGGAACAAACCAACAATGAAATCCAGACACACAAGATCCGCAAAATACCCCCTCTGCCACAAACAAACAAGCAAATACACCCAGAAACACACATACACACATTCACCCAGAAACACATACCACACACACTCACACACATACACACACACACACACACACACACACACACACACACTCACACACATATTATACACACACACTCACACACACACACATACACACACACTTGCACACACACACACTCACACACATATGCATGCACACACACAGACACACACACACACAGAGACACACACACAAACACATAAATAACAAATTAGCCTCAGTACACCAAAAACTTCAAACAAAGGTCTGTGTGCCTCCAAAAAATATATCTATATACATATAGTTAAAAAATACAGCCTTCCAGTAAGCCTGATAAAAAAAACACCAAACCAAAGCCAGACCTATCGGTTCGACAAGATTCCGTGACGTCACTCAACCATGAACGACATGCACCAGTTGGGAGGACGGGGCCAGTCACAAGGAACGGGCGGTCTTTTCTTTACGATCTCACTATACTTACAACAGTACAGTTGTGAACAAAACGGGCGCACACACAGACACACGCGCGCACACACACAGACACACACACGCGCGCGCATACATGTACACACATATGAACACACACACACACAAACACACATGTAAACAAACACACACACACACACACACACACACACACACAGACACACGCGCACACACACATGTACACAAACATGTACACACATGTATACACACACATATACACACACATGCACACACACACACACGAGCGCAAGAACACATGGACACAAACAAAACACACACATGCACACACACACACACACACACACACACACACACACACACACACACACGCGCGCGCGCGCACACACACACACCAACACACACACACACACACACACACAAGCACGTATACACACAAACACACAAACACAAACGAACATACATACACACATTTGTTCAACATACACATACTCACAGGTGTACACACAGGCATACACAGATACATACACACACACACGGACAAGCAGACACACACAAGCACACGCGTACACACACACA
>NW_004797340.1:533175-535508 GCF_000002075.1 Aplysia californica
TGTGTGTGTGTGTGTGTTCGTCAGGGTAGCTACAGTATAACAAGCGTCTGGCCATTCAAATGGAGGAAAGTTCAGGAGGGTCTTTGTTGGACCAGCCCAGACTGCGGAGATGTGAGCGTGAGTCACCACAATCTCTCTGTTCTATTGTAAAAGCGTTTTGTGGCACTTGCAAACACAATAAGGTATACTTAAAAGTGCCAAGGATCAGAGGTCTCTCTCTCTCTCTCTCTCTCTCTCTCTCTCTCTCTCTCTCTCTCTCTCTCTCTCTCTCTCTCTCACACACACACACACACACACACACACACATACACACACACACACACACACACACACACACACACACACACACACGCCCACAAACAAACATAGCTATTTTAAAAATCCACACAAAAAGAAACCAAATAATTACTTTGGAGTTAGTGATTTAAAAAAATAACCCACCCAGATAAAAACAAGACTGAAACAAAAAAATCAAACTCATTGAACAGGGTGAAAGAAAAGGGTTAGAAAAATAATAATAAATGTGAGGCGTGCTGACAAAATGAGTTATTTCTCGCAATCTACCAATCGAGATATTGGATTTTTTTAAAGATCGACACTTGGATCAAATTTGCAGATTTTCTTTTTATGTCATATTCTATAAGCACAACCCGTCTTTTATTATTTCATACTTATAAATTGTAAAATCTTCACTTGTTAGCGAGACGTATCTATTCCCATAGGGCTCGAATCCAAGAAGTAACTCATTTTGTCAGCGCACCTCACAAATAATGATGGCAATCGAATATTTATTATAATTATAATACAGGTTTGCAGGCATGGGCAAAGCTGATGAAAATACATGGATATTGGGCCACAAAATGAGATTGGGATATAATGGGATAGGAACTCCAGTCGCCTGGGGGATACCTGCATGTCAACGCCCTTGGGACTCTGTCCATGCTCGGAGACCTGGTAAGGAAGGTGGTCAGTTGGAGCAGAGCGGGGGTTAAAGTGGGTACATGTTTGGTCAACTCAAGCAAACAAATCACGACCGACTGAACATGACATTGAAAAAACATATGTATACACTACAGCTCTGCTAAATTTTCACACACCAAAGATATGGGGATGGGTTTTTTTGTTTGTTTGTTTAAAGCAAGACAAATGAACAAACTTTAAGATGGATACAAATAATTTCAGATGTCTAAAAACTGACGTGCGCCTGATTCCACAGAGTCGTGACTCAAAACATGGACATTTGACGAAATTTTCACTACAGTTGTGTGCTCTAGATGCTACAGAGCAAGCTACGACATTAACTCATTTCAGACGCGCATTCTGTTCATTCGAACGCATGAAGACACCATATTCCGGAATACTAATAAAAAGCATAACTTCGTTATCCATTCGTAGTTTTCATTTCTGTTTCGTCTATCTGGTACTTAAGAAGACAGATATTTATAATATATATATATATATATATATATATATATATATATACACACACACTATAAACACATGATATGCAAACTTGAGTTTCTAGTCTGTACGATGGTTCGAAATATCCCGCAACTTTGCATTTGATCTGCTGCTGTTGGACATAATTGCCCGCGTCGTCCTTAATGAGTACGATGCTCTTTAGTTCTCCTGTTATTGCAAACACAAGCGTTAGTGGGCACACGCTACACACCTAGACATGGAGAATTGTTACACACACTTCAGAAGAATAAATAAATGAACACATCATAACTACAATTTGTGGAAGATATTATTCGGGAATTCTATAAGCACTTCAAGAAACACATACACTGATCTACTTCGATATTATGTTAGTACAAAACGAACAAGCAAAACAAAAAACAAACCAAAAAAAAACGCACAAAAAACGAACTAAATATAATAATCCTCTCTCCACAATAAGGTCAGATAAGTGCCGAAGATTAGAGGAGTTACAAGAGAGTAACAAACACAAAAAAGAAGGAGGGGAGAAAAAGACGACAGATGTTTGATAGGAAAGAAGAAGCAAACCACACCAGAGCACCCGCCAACCATCCACCTTGGCTCTCCAAACAAAACATTGATCATGACACACTGTATTATCATCATCCTCACCATTGACCATGACACACTGTATTATCATCATCCTCACCATTGATCATGACACACAGTATTATCATCATCCTCACCATTGATCATGACACACAGTATTATCATCATCCTCACCATTGATCATGACACACTGTATTATCATCATCCTCACCATTGATCATGACACACTGTATTATCATCATCCTCACCATTGACCATGACACACAGTATTATCATCATCCTCACCATTGATCATGACACAC
>NW_004797340.1:536572-538091 GCF_000002075.1 Aplysia californica
TGGGAAGCATACAGTGCAAGCAGCCATTTGTAGACTCTAAAACACTAACATACTGACAAGATCTTTCGCTGTCTATGGCCGGGTACCCATTCCCACCTGTAAAAATTTTCACTGTGAAACGTACAGTTCTCATTCTCAGTTCTCAATTAACTGTAAAATACAAAGTTACCTTATAAACACATCACCTAAGAAACTAGAGACTTTTTGCTCCACATTTTAAAGTACTGTGATCATCATCAAGTGCCAAATCTGCGACAGACATCGACGATCACGGTTCTCCATTCATTCTCCATTCAAAGGCAGTTGCTTTACATTGGCTTACTAAATGTCAAGTTTGTACGTTTATCTGTATTGGTGACATATTGAGTACGGTTGTGCTTGACATGATGAATCCTTGGCAGGCAGGCAGAAAGGCAGACAGGCTGGCAGACAGACAGACATAAAGGCAGAAAGGAAGTAAGGTGGGAGGGCATGTATGCTATTCAGGCATTTTAAATAAAGACACATGGATCAATAACAGTGAATTATCAATTCTATGTTTAATTACTTTTTTTCTTCTTCTAACTCGTTAAAAATTCCTAAGAAAGAAAGAAGTGTAAGTTACCTCGATACGCCAGACATAGAAGCCGGACCTCTTGGGATCCACCCTAGAGAAGGCTTGGTCCACGCGGTTCATGTTGATGTCTGTAACACAGAGACAGAAAACATTACACATGTTGATAAACATTACACATGTTGATGTCTGCAACATAGAGAAAACATTACACATGTGTTACACTGCAACACAGGGAGAGGAAACATTACACATGTGTTACACTGCTGCTGGGCATCTCGAACTGAAATTGTCTACAAAATATTGCTTCACATGACACGTCCAATTAGCATTCAGACGCAAATTAGACTCAAGATCTCAAGGCACGGATATACAGATGGCTGAAACATTCAGAGAAAAGAAATTGAATACAGTCGAACCAGCTCTAACAGCCATCTGTATAAGTCAATCACCTGTACAAACGGACACCTGTATAAGACAACCACCTGTACAAACGGCCGCATGTATAAGACAATCACCTGTACAAACAGCAACTTCCCATTTCGCCCACTGTGTATCATTTTTTAAAAAATATATATAATGACACTGTGTAAGACGGTCACCTGTCTAGTACGGCCACTTTCCTCATCGATAATGGGTGGTGCAAACACGTGACTGATCTTGTGTTGAAGTGTGAGTAAAGAGGAGTATATCATTGACACAACAACAGTCAGTGTGGGAGGGAGAAAAAAGAAAGAGAGGCAGAAAGAACAAAATAGAAAAGGAAGCGGGGCCAGCCATTGGTGTCCTCCAACCTCCATCATCATCTCGTGTATATATATCTTGTCACGTCCTCCAACCTCCATCACCATCTCGTGTATATATATCTTGTCCTGTCCTCCAACCTCCATCACCATCTCGTGTATATATATCTTGTCCTGTCCTCCAACCTCCATCACCATCTCGTGTATATATATCTTGTCCTGT
>NW_004797340.1:540442-542717 GCF_000002075.1 Aplysia californica
ACACACACACACACACACACACACACACACGTCCCTTCATCTCCCAATCTCACACAACTGTTACTCCGAGGAGGCAGACAGCGAGCATCGATAAATACAACAACACGCGCTCTCTTTGCTTTGTGCTGAAGGCTTACGCTGAGCCACAGGACAACAGTTGTGATGCAATAACTTTTGATTGTAGCCAAAGAGCGGAAATTCGCAATCGGTTCTGATATATCATTGTATTGTTTTACGCCCCCCCCCCCAACATAAAAGTTAACACCACCAACAAATTTTTTTTTTTAACCCAATAATAATAGACAACCTCCCTGAAAAATAACAACAAAAACAAACTGACTGATACACAAACAAAAACGACCAACATAATTTAGATCATTTGGGAGGCGGGCTTTTCGACTCTACCTCCCAGGGCCAATCAGGGGTGTTTAGTTTTAGTAAGTGTTTCACGGCACTAGCAACACAATACGGTCATATAAGTGCCTAAGATTAGAGGAGTTACAAAAGATTAACAAACATAGAAAAAAAGGAGAGATAAAGAGGATAGATGTTTGATAGGAAAGAAGGAGCAAACTGCACCAGAGCACCCACCAACCACCCACCAACCACCCACAAAGTAAAGTAAAGTAAGTACGACAAAGAGCTTAACCAATACAATGCAGACGCTGGTCGGCAAGTCGTAGGTCGAATCCAATGGGAATCTTTGATTTACGTCCTTTTTCGACCAGTTCCTCTTATCATCTTGTACTGTGAGGCTAACTTAAACATCTCCCTCCCTCGAAAAGGCAGAGTGCGTTCGGTTATTCGTTCTAGCGAGAGATTACTGTGTGTGTGTGTGTGTGTGTGTGTGTGTGTGTGTGTGTGTGTGTGTGTGTGTGTGTGTGTGTGTGTGTGTGTGTGTGTTTGCTTGAGTATACATGAGCACATGGACACGATAACGTCAATTGAGTGCAGGGGAAAGCAATAAATAATCGGATGGAAACAACAGGGAACGAAAACAACGACAGAGAGAATCGAAATAAGATCTGCCAGTTTAGTTTTAGTACGGGTTTTACGGCGCTCGCAACTGCATAAGGTCATATGAGCGCCAGAAGATTAGAGGTGTTACAAGAGAGTAACAAACATAAGACAGAAGAAGGGGAGACAAGGACGTTACATGTAGATGTTTGATAGGAAAGAAAGAGCAAACCACACCAGAGCACCTGCCAACCACCCACAGGTAGAGACATTAATGTCGCCAACCCGTCCGCATAAACAAATGTTTGTGGGTGGTTGGTGGGCGCTCTGGTGTGGTTTGCTTCTTCTTTCTTTCCTATCAAACATATTATATCGTCTTCATCTCCCCTCCTTCTTTTTTGTGTTTGTAACTCTCTTGTAACACTAACACCTCTAATCTTCGGCACTTATATGACCTTATTGCGTTGCAAGTGCCGTAAAACTCTTACTAAAACGAAACTTTAAAAAACTAATGTTTACACAGCATAATAAACATAACCATACTCGACCAATGGCCAATTCAAATATCCCCATATCTTTTGAAAACTAATTTCAGTCTCTACATAAGACATATTTGGGTTTAATGGTGAGGCAAGGACACCTTAATTCAAACTCAAATGTCCATTGAACGCATGATCATCATCATCCGGTGCCTTGCCGACTGGCGTGGGCGATCATGGACTTCCACTTCACTCTGTCTTGCGTTGCAGCGATGGTGTCTGTGGTTGTTGCTACTCCCAGCCACATAATCATTTTGCCCAGTATTTTTTTCCTGTCTGCCTCTGCCTCTCTTTCCATCAAACTTGCCTATTGTTACAATATTCTTCAATGCTTCTTTCCGCATTGTGTGTCCGAAGAAATTTGCCTGTCGTTTTCTTATAATCGCCATAAGCTGTCTTCAGCAATTTGCTTCAACCAAGAATTCTTCATTTGTTTTTCTAGCTGTCCATGGGATACGCAGCATGCGTCTTATGAACCGCAACTCGAATGCATAATGTGTACCGGTAATTTCAAGGTCTATTCACGTTTCCTTTATAATATTCTTGTTAGAAAAACTTGACATGGGGTGAGATGGGTCAGGGGAAAGGACCAGCATGATACAAGGTATTTGAGAGCATCTGACTATGTAAGAAATTATCACAGAACAACATGCTATAATTCACAACAATAAAGTTGTCAAACTTTGGAACAGTTGATCCAATCTTTCCTCCTGCTGTTTGTTTTGTTGGGGGTTTCTCTCTCTCTCTCTCTTTCTCTCTCTCTCTCTCTCTCTCTCTCT
>NW_004797340.1:545825-547128 GCF_000002075.1 Aplysia californica
TATATATATATATGAATGAGCCTCTTAAAGACTGCTACAGCTAGCATATTTCCTAACTGCACTGCTGACTTTCAGGATAAAAACCAAACTATGTAGCACGACCTGGGTCAGGCAGTGTGGGAATATGTGTGTCAAAAATGTCAGGAGAGGGGGAAAAAATAAACGGAACGAACGCGAAACTCCAAATATGGACTCAGGCCAAAGATACACCAATAGGCCTATGTTAAGAAAGGAAAGCACGTATTCCTTTTTTGACCCAGGGTTAACCCTATCCTTACGCCCTCGGGTCATTTTGTACCCCCGGAGTAGTATTCTTCACATTTTAGATTTTTACGCCCTGGGGTCATTTTGTAACCACGGGGTTGTATTCTTCACATGTTAGAATACTTCTAGTGGAAAAGATCTCTTTGAAACTTTCAGTAGCCAATTTCTCAAAAAAATCATTTTGACAGACTGATATGCAAAGCGTACGGGTCGGTTAACGAGTAAATGTCCTCTTTGGAAAGTGGTGGCACAGAGTTCCCCACGTCGTATGGATACGATAGTAAAACACAAAGTAAGGAAAAGGTTAAGAAAGGAAAAAACGTGTTCCTTTTTTTACCAAAGCCAAAGATACACCAATAAATGCTAAGAAAGGAAAATACGGGTTCTTTTTTTTAACCCAAGCCAAAGATACACCAATAAATGCTGAGACAGAAAACACATGTTCCTTTTCCATATCATGAACACCTTCAGACTATTTGCTTATCATATAACAACTATGTACCGCCGCACACTCTTTCCCATCTAACTACTCCTATGTGTACGAGCACGACGTGGGGGGCTCTCGTGGCCTAGAGATCAAGGTGTTCCCCTCTCATTCAATACGTCCCTGGTTCGAGCCAGGATATCCACGGAAATTTTTCTTCTTTAAAAATTGCCTCCTTTCACCTCCTTTCCTGTTCTCTAGCAATGTTCTGTCGTCTGTTTTCGTCTCCACTTTCTGCCCCCACCCCCTCACCTCCTTTGCCCCCTCCTCTGAGCTCCTGACTCTTTCTGCAGCCTTTCTACTGATTCTCCTCGGCTCCTTCTTACTGCTGTCTCTCAGCCACACCCCTGATCTTCTGGATGGAAAGATCTACACCTAGCCTTCTCGGATAAGGGCTAACATTCTCGGAGGGCCCGGGAGCAAGTTGTGCACGATTAAGATCCCTTGGTGGTCTAAATTGATAAAAGTAGGTTTCGGACGCCATCCGGGCAAAATTCAAAATTTCCTTCCAACTGAAAAAGTTTAGGGTCAGTTGCGATCGCCGTAAAACACTTA
>NW_004797340.1:549840-551219 GCF_000002075.1 Aplysia californica
GAGAGAGAGAGAGAGAGAGAGAGAGAGAGAGAAGAGAGAAAGGACAGACAGACAGACAGACAGAAGAGACAGATACAGATACAGACAGACAGACAGACAGACAGACAGACAGACAGACAGACAGACAGACACAGATACAGACAGACAGACAGACAGACAGACAGACACAGATAGAGACAGAGACAGAAAGCGACCAAATGTGTTTACCTTGGGAGGTCCCACCCATTGCCTCTCTCTCAAACTACCCGCGCCGGCCGCTGATAATGAGATAATACAACGACATCCCCTCGTTCCTCATGGCGTTAATGGTGGACATTCCAAGACCGACAACCCGGGACCCCACACGTCAACCCTTTCCCTCAGCTCGCTAGTCGACATTCAGAAGAGTGTCCTTCCTACCAGCTGATGACTGGCACGATCAGTTTTTAGTTTTTAGTTTTAGTAGAGGTTTTACAGCGCTCGCAACTGCATAAGGTCATATAACCGCCGGAAGATTAGAGGTGTTACAAGAGAGTAACAAACACAAAAAAGAAGAAGGAAAGATACGGAAGGCAGACGTTTGATAGGAACGAAGAAGCAAACCACACCAGAGCACCCGCCAATCACCCACTTTCAGAAGAGTATCCTACCAGCTGATGACTGGCACGATCAACAAGCCAACTCTTTCATGGATCTTGGAGAGGAGGGAGGAGTAGCTACAGTGCTGTAGGCTACCGCCAGCAATGATGCCTATTCTCCAACCAAGCAACCAAGTAACCTAGTCGGCTTCTATTGCGTCGACACACAGCTAACCATGACCACGGGTGTCTTTGGTTTGTGTTTTACCAAAAGTTTTACGGTATTTGCCACACAATTAGGTCAAATCAGTGCTGAAGATTAGAGGTGTTACAAGAGAGTAACAAACACAATAAAACAGGAGGAGAGATAATAGATGTTTGATAGGGGGGGGGGAGCACCCGCCAACAGCACACGCAATAAAAAGAACAAGAACAAGAACAAAAACACAAACCAAACCACAGCATCCGCCAACCATTCTCCTGGTTTTGTTTCCTTGTCTGAGTAGAGAGAAACTTTTTAGTTTTCGTAAGAGTTTTACGGCACTTGCAAGACAATAAGGCCATATAAATGCCGAAGATCAGAGGTGTTACAAGAGAGTAACAACACAAAAAAGGAGGAGGAGAGATAAGGACGATAGATGTTTGATGGGAAAGAAGGAGCAAACCACACCAGAGCACCCGCCAACCAACACCTGCAAGAAGCACATCAGCCGGCACAAGAACGCTCATTCGCTAAAGGAGACAAAAAAAGCAAGATAGATAGATAGATAGATAGATAGAGAGAGAGGGGGGGAGAGAGAGAGAGAGAGAGAGAGAGAGAGA
>NW_004797340.1:552840-558153 GCF_000002075.1 Aplysia californica
TGGCTTTTTCATTGTAATGCGCATTGAGCATATTTTAGGAAATGGAAATGCGCAGTATAAATGCTATTTATTATTATTATTATTATTACACCACAGACACCGGTCGCCATTATGATTCAATTCCCATCATGGACATTACAAGTTGGGGAGTACTCGGAGGATGGACCATCACGTGGGCACAGTGGCCCAAAGACCCGTCTACTGGACAACCCACGAGAAACTCAACGGAAACACACCCTCGGCAAATTGCTGATATGATAGATCTAGGCTCTACGCCAAATTCGCAGCCTTTTTCAGGAGAGAGAAAAAACACCAGTTTCATTCTTTTAATAATCGCACTTACATTATGTATCATTTCTTTACTTTTTCAAAATTTAGAATTTGAATTTCGACAAAATAATTACTCAACACATGCAACCAAAATCCAAGACAAAGAAACTCCAGAGAGCAAAGAGAAATTTCAAAGTTTTGGGCTTCGTACATTTTAAGATTCAGAAACTGCAGTGATCCAAAATAAAATTCAAAATGCCGGGCTTCGTATAGTACTGAATATAACAGGTGCCATGCTATGCAGTGAGTGTGAAGAAGTAAAACACCCACTTGGAACATTCCTGTCACGGCACAGTCAACTACAGCTACAAGGGATACTACAGCCCAGCAGACAGACAGACAAACAGACACTCGATTAAATACCAACTTTTGCAAGCCAAAATCCAACTCCTATCTTTTGTATACACACGTCAAAGAGCCTTCCCATTACACAACAGACATCTGCGTTAATAAGTCGCTTTTAAGAGCAAGGGGGCTGTCCCGAAAAATGCTGTTTTGAGAAAATCGAAGGTAAAGTTTTTGCCCCTTGTTCAGTTTCTTTAAAAGACAAGGAGAGTTTTTTCTATATAACCAAACAAATATAACGAAACCAAACTTCTACTATAGATAGGGCAACGCCCACTTTTGGTGTAGGTCAAGATTTCTGGAAACCTCCAAAATCTGGGTCAGCCCGCTTGTCCTTAAAAGCGACCAATTGCTAAGTTATGTACAGAAAGTTAGTTTTCATGTAGAAAGAGAAAAGAAAGAAAAGATGGAGATGTTGGAGAGGCTGTACTTAGAGCACAGAAGTCGGGGTAAACAACAGGCAGGCCTTACCAACAGCACTCGTCAACATCCCTCGCAAGCAGTTTAATCCCAGCACTGAGCGGGGGCCAGTCTGTTTATGCTATGACGTAACAGTTCCACAGAGGGGGGACATACATCTGTGAGGCAGCGTGGTGGAATCAGGCGCTCGTCAAAATAATGAAAATCAAGAAACTGGCATTTTTCCGCAAGTTTGTTAACTTTATCGAGTTTTTGTGTTTTGGGCTCATTAAAAAGCATATTTCTGTGTGGGTTTTTACTGAAAAACGTTGATTAAGGGTATAAAAGACTTAAAACTTTAGTTTTCACGGACTCTCAAGTTGAGGAAATAACTTAACTTTGGCAGTCATTTTCTCGCCAATTTTACCTCTGAAACCTGGCGAGCACCCCCCCCCCCTTCAATCGCCAATATCATGACTAAGACTTGTATCACAGATAAATGGATAGCGGATATTTAAAAAAAAATCAAAATCAAGGCAAAGGGGTAGGTTTTAGGAGGACACCAATATCTCTATATGCCCCGAGATTGACGAGCGCCTGATTCCGCCACGTCGTGACACATGTCTGTATACGCTCAACGTACACGTCCCCAACACTGTAGGCACGGGCGTCGTCAGGGTCACATTCCTGACCTTCCTCGCACGGTGGGGGGGGGGTCACTTCTGCTCTATCCGACACCGGCGGCGATAAGACATGAAAGTGAGGCAGAGGAGGGCAAGAGATGGACGGAGCAATCCGACGGTCATACGGCATCCTTCAGGGGCCTCGCTCCCTGCGCCAGCATTCTCACAGGGCAATCGGTTGCCAGGCAGAGGAAGGGGGCGATTTGGCTTAGCGGTGACCCAGTTCTTCACATCCCAAGAATGCCGCTCCGAGATCTCCAGTCATAAACAGTGAGAAGTACAGGTTGGTAGAAATTTGCTGTCGATTAGAGCGTCTCGCGTGGACACGATTACACTTTACGCAGCTGTGAGCTGACCTGCTGAAGCGCTTTCCTCATTGAAACAAAAAGAGACGAAAAGAAAGAAAGAAACGAGTCTTGGGGTCTATGGCAAGTCGGGCTGCCCGAACTGCTGGTCTTTTGTACAGGCCTTAAGGGCTAGATTTTAAATGTCTGACAAAAATGGATAGGTTTGACGCCACTATCAACACCACTGGGCTCTTTAAAAAGGAGGAGGGGGGGGGGGGTGTTAACGTCCGTCTTTGATAGGACCGAGCTAAATGGGCTGTGAGCCTTGAGAACTTCACAAACGTCTTGAGTTCAAGAACGCCCAGACTGGGATTCTAATCAGGACCATCGTTCCGTAATCCAGCAGTAAATGTTTTACGCCCCAATTGACACATGTTTAGAACATTCAGGAGGCGGGTAGCAACGACCCTGCCCGTAAGGGTTCGCGTTAACTGAGTGGGGAACACAACACCCCAGAGGACAGACGAAGATACTCGACTGAATAATGTCTACTCTCGAGGATCAAACTCACGTCTTCTGAGAGCATCAACGGAGACCCTAACTGTTGCACCCTAGAGGACAGAGGAAGATACTCGACGACTGAATAATGTCTACTCTCGAGGGTCGAACCCACCCGTGTGGTTCTCGGGGCCCTGTCCAAGAGACAGGGGAGCAAAGAATAGGACCACTGTATCCGAACTGCGCATGTCGTAGAAGGCGACTAAGGTCGGTTGGGCAAAGGGTTTTTAGTTCTAGTAAGAGTTTTACGGCACTTGCAACACAATTAGGTCATATATGGGTAAAGAGTTTGCAGCCATTTCCCGTAAAACAAAAAAAACCCAGCTACAAAAACATCAACAGCCAAAACAAAACGACCGCCAATTCTGGAAGATGGAGGACTTTCATCACTGAAGAGGGGAGAGAAAATGGAGCGTAGGAAAAGGCGGGGACATCAGGGAAAAAGCTGGAGAAGGATGCAAAGGACTGGATTCGCTGGAGAAATGTTGTTTTTTGGGGTTTTTCTGTTTGTTTTAGTAGAAGTTTTACGGCACCCACAACTGTATAAGGTCATATGAGCGCCAGAAGATTAGAGGTGTTACAAGAGAGTGACAAACATAAAAAAGAAGGAGGGGGGGATAAGGACAATAGATTTTTGAAAGGAAAGAAGAAGCAAACCACACCAGAGCACCCGCCAACCGCCCACGAAATATTTTCGATGGCCTATGCTCCACTGGGAGTTAAGAAGGGCAAGAGAGACGGAGAAAGAGAGAGGGTCGAACTAAGGTCTTCTGAGAGCATCAACGGAGACCCAAACTGTTGCACCACAGACGCCAGTGTCGGTGGAAGGATCACGTGATACAAGACTGAGCTCTATACTAAATCTACAACGGTATTTTCCGGAGCCTCATGGAATGGTTCTTTACTGCAGTTTTAGAAGTGTAGAAATGGTCGTTTTTAAGGACAAGGGGGCTATCCCGAAAAAAACCTGTTTTGAGAAAATCGAAGGTAAAGTTTTTGCCCCTTGTTCAGTTTCTTTAAAAGACAAGGAGTGTTTTCTCTATAACCAAACAAATGTACACACCAATGAAACCAAACTTCTCCTATAAGTAGGGAAATGCCCACCTTTGGTGTAGGTCGAGATTTCTGGAAACCCCGAAATCTGGGTTAGCCAGCTTGAACTTAAAAGCGACTAATTACAATGCTGCCCTAAGCTGACAAAACGCCTCTTTTTTCATTTGTATTGCCATTATTCTTTTCATAATTTGCTAAATCGATAGCTCGATCAGTTAGATCTACCTTTCTTGTGTGGAAAAAAGTCAATCAAAGTGCGACTGTGACTGTGGTTTTTTAAAGATACATTAGAATTCAAATTTTGGAAAAACACATCTTTTAAAAAGATGGCAATAAGGTTTACGCTGACGAACGCTTTTTTTTAAAATCTCGAAACTGCTGTGAATGAGAAAAAGGCGTTTTGTCAGGCTTTGACAAAATGGAATGACTAATGTCTGTCCTCCACGAAACTGTCTTCAACTTTCTTCTAAAAAGATACTTATTATAGACCTCTGCATAACTAGTTTTAGTTTTAGTAAGTGTTTTACGGCACTTGCAACACAATAAGGTCATAGAAGTACCGAAGATTTAAAGTGTTACAAGAGAGTAACAAACATAAAAAAAGGAGGAGAGATAAGGAAGATATATGTTTGATAGGAAAGAAGAAGCAAACCACACCAGAGCACCCGCCAACCACCCATAACTTGTTAACGCCCATGTCTTCGAAGTCCAAAACAACTTCGATCTCACCTTAATCGGGTCTTCCTACTCGCCTGAGTGTGTCTGAGACTCTTTCAAATGCACTTTTCACTTCACACACAACAGCATTGAAGATTCATCGTTCATAATGATCCAATTTTGATTTGTGGGAGGAGTGTTCTTCTTTTCGGAGGTGAGTCAGGTTCTTTGAAGTATTCACTTTATGCACGATTTATTGCTCCTTTCAAACGAAGAGATTGTTCACCGATGTCTTTTCTTATGGACGTTTGACAGAAGCGGTTTGAAGTTGAAGAGGCGGGAACGTTTCTGCTTTTGACTAAATTGAAATTCCCGACAGGACGCAGCGTGGGCCTGATTTAAATGTGATTTGTCGCCACGTCCTCTCACTTTTCTCCACTTTTCATGTTTTTCGATTCGGTTTGTTTTCTACTTTTGTCTTGATTTCGAGGTAATATATTTTTTTTAAACTTTCAACAAAATACAGGAGGAGCATGCACAGATTTCTTTTCTTTTTCATTCCTACCGGCGTGTGTGGTGTAGTGGTAAGTGAGGCGTTTCGCTGTCGCATGCAGGAGACAAAAGTTTTAGTTTTAATTTAGTAAGAGTTTTACAGCACTTGCAACACAATTAGGTCACATAAGTGCCGAAGATTAGAGGTGTTACAAGACAGTAACAAACACAAAAAAGAAGGAGGAAAGATAAGGACGATAGATGTTCGATAGGAAAGAAGGAGCAAACCACACCAGAGCACCCATCAATCACCCACAACAAGAGTTGGATTCCCAAGTGGGGAGAATATCTGAATAGAGTATCTCGGTCTTTCTGCTGGGATGTTGATGTGTCCCTCTCAACCCGTATTAGCCCAGACAGTGACAGTAGTGACAGGCAGGGTCGGAAGCGGCCTCTTCAAAAAGATTGAAATTGTGTCGACGGAGTATTAAAAAATACCTACAACCCCC
>NW_004797340.1:558870-560252 GCF_000002075.1 Aplysia californica
GTTTTACTATCGTATCCATACGACGTGGGGAAGGAACTCTGTGCCACGACTTAACCCTATCCGTAGGTCGTGTTTTACTATCGTATCCATACGACGTGGGGAAGGAACTCTGTGCCACGACTTAAACCTATCCATACGTCGTGTTTTACTATCGTATCCATACGACGTGGGGAACTCTGTGCCACTACTTAACTTAACCCTATCCGTACGTCGTGTTTTACTATCGTATCCATACGACGTGGGGAACTCTGTGCCACCACTTAACCCTATCCGTACGTTGTGTTTTACTATCGTATCCATACGACGTGGGGAAGGAACTCTGTGCCACGACTTAACCCTATCCGTAGGTCGTGTTTTACTATCGTATCCATACGACGTGGGGAAGGAACTCTGTGCCACGACTTAAACCTATCCATACGTCGTGTTTTACTATCGTATCCATACGACGTGGGGAACTCTGTGCCACCACTTACTTAACCCTATCCTTACGTCGTGTTTTACTATCGTATCCATACAACGTGGGGAACTCTGTGCCACCACTTAACCCTATCCGTACGTCGTGTTTTGCTATCGTATCCATACGACGTGGGGAACTCTGTGCCACCACTTAACCCTATCCGTACGTAGTGTTTTACTATCGTATCCATACGACGTGGGGAACTCTGTGCCACCACTTTCCAAAGAGGATATTTACTCGTTAATCCGATCCGTACGCTTTGCATAGCAGTTTCTCAAAATAATTTTTTGAGAAATACTGAAAGTTTCAAGGAGATCTTCGTACTAGAAGTATTCTAAAATGTGAAGAATACAACCCCGGGGTACAAAATGACCCCAGGGCGTACGGATAGGGTTTTTTAAAATTGACATCCGAAAAGACTGGTGAAGAACTGCTGTTATTACAGTTTATAGACATTTAGTGGCCCAAGTCGTCATAATTAGACCATTGAGTGGTCTATTCTCGTTCAATAGATCTCGGGTTCGAATCCTGACAGCGACAGAAAATTTTCTTCTCACATAATGTCCCCCAAATCAAACACCATACCGTACTGCAAAAGCCATACAGTGACGTCAACTACAGCCTTTCTAAAGATAATAATATTGTTCCCCTGATAATGTATTCATGATAGCAATGTGGACACAGCCGAGGAATACATTATCAGACAAGTTCTTTTTTGTTGGGGCGATAACACGTCTCTTCTCCCATATGTTTGTTCTTCTTCTGGTTTTTTTTCCTTTCTTCTTCTTTTTCTTCTTCTTCTTCTTCTTCTTCTTCTCCTTCTTCTTCTTCTTCTTCTTCTCCTTCTTCTTCTTCTTCTTCTTCTTCTTCTTCTTCTTCTTCTTCTTCTTCTCCTTCTCCTTCTTCTCCTTCTCCTTCTGCTTCT
>NW_004797340.1:563164-564327 GCF_000002075.1 Aplysia californica
GTGACTGCCGGTGTGGACGACATACACGGACGACAATGTGAACGCAGTAATTTACTACAAGTGACTGCCGGTGTGGACGACATACACGGACGACAATGTGAACGCAGTAATTTACTACAAGTGACTGCCGGTGTGGACGACATACACGGACGACACACACGGACGACATACACGGACGACATACACGGACGACAATGTGAACACTGAAGTCCGCCTGAACCGAAATAATCGGGATCCCCAGATTTACTTCAGCTTTGCCGGGTTTTCGATTTAAATACAAGGCTCCAATACATGTACAAGGACACATGTTGGGGGGTAATTTTCTTTCGTTTGACCACCGTTTCGGAGTTATCCACTCTTGTTTCTGTCTATCTTGTTCCCTGCACGATAATATGTCAACTATCTTATTTATTCGCTTCTCTTACTCAAAAAAAGATCGATCTATCTATGTATCTGTCTGACTGTGTGTGTGTGTGTGTGTGTGTGTCTGTCTGTCTGTCTGTCTGTCTGTCTGTCTGTCTGTCTGTCTGTCTGTCTGTCTGTCTATCCGTCTATTCATACCATCTATCTTTATATGCATGTATATGGTATGTATGTATACTTTATATATTATATAATAGCTGCCCCCCCCCTTTCGATGAAAGGAATGATTGGTGCATTAACATCAACTGAAAGTCGTTGGCCTACTATATTTACACTCTACTGGAATGGAGCAATAAATCTTGAGAGATGCAAAAAATTAGAAGGTCTAGATCTATACTCTCAAAACAAAATGCTCCTCGCGAAATATCACTTCCGGCACTTCCGCTGTGGAGGATAGCTACGCAGATTTGTTTCGTTTCTCAGTGGAATAATCACAAAGGCCAAAGAAGGACGGGAACTTTTTGTCAAATATATTTTTCTAACTTCAGGAAATGAATAAATAAAAAACCGGGCTCCGTCATGGGGACCTATCTATCTGTTCGTAGGTACTTGCCAACTTTCAACTCTGTAGCTGTCGTAGTTTTATGGGAAAAGTGACATATGTGTTTCTAAGTTGCCAAGTATATAACATATGTGTACGCATATACTGTATAAATTTTGTGCATGTATGTAATGTGTGAGTGTATTTGTATGTGTGTGTGTGAGTTTGTAAGTGTGTATGTGTGTTTTATATATATATA
>NW_004797340.1:566647-568390 GCF_000002075.1 Aplysia californica
TCTCTCTCTCTCTCTATGGGGTAAGTGACCGTAAATGGAAACCTTGAAACGAAAGGCCTTATAAGGCAAAGCTATAGATCTATACATGTATAACTTCATTTACATTAAGCCCCAGGGGTCGCGTCGTCAGAAAACAAGGCCGGGGATACACAAAGCGTCAAGCAATATCGACAAATCGTCTCTGATCCTGACACACACTTTTAGATTGTAGTCACTGGGGTGTGTCTGATCCTGACACACACTTTTAGATTGTAGTCACTGGGGTGTGTCTCTGATCCTGACACACACTTTTAGATTGTAGTCACTGGGGTGTGTCTCTGATCCTGACACACACTACCAGAACAGACAGGGCGAAGATGACAGCAGCCACCAGACCGGGTGAGCTGTTTGTCCAAACTGGAGTCCACGTAACGGATTCGAATGGGAGCGTGTTGCTTTTTTTCTGTACTAAGTTTTCATACGGCACTTGCAACACTATCAGGTCATAATATAAGTACCGAAGCTTAGAGAAGTTACTAGAGTGTATCACACAACCAGAATAAAAAAGAGGACAGATAAGGACGACAAATGTCTGATGTCTCTCTCTCTATCTCTCTCTCCCTCTCTCTCTCTCTCTCTCTCTCTCTCTCTCTCTCTCTCTCTCTCTCTCTCTCTCTCTCTCTCTAAATATATACATGTATCTAAATTGTGTTGATGGGGGCATTAAAAATACAAACACATTTTAAAATGCAAAAACAAAAACAAATATTTTTTAAAATTATATATATATACGCGCAACGTTAAAGGTAAATCATAGAAGACGTGCAACTCTGAAAAAGTTGCTGTCAGCTGATGTCACGATTAATTGAGTAATCGACTACAATTGATTTTGACATTCGCTTGACTTAGATTTATGTATAAAGATGTGATTAGCTACACTGCGCTAAACAACTAGGGAGTATGTCAATTAGCTGGTGAGCAACTCTGCGAAAGAATGTGGCTGGCTACGTATTATTACAGTACACTGCGCTAAAAGACAAAGAAGTAAGTTAATTTTTATTAGCTGGTTAGTACGAGTACCTGTATTTGTTTTACAGCGCTTTCGGCAACGTTTGGTTATTTAATGTAGCGGCCAAAGAAAGCTGTTATAGCTCTGTGCAGAATTAGCAAGAGTTCTTGTTGCACTGTCTAGTAACTCAATTAGATCTTACATACGTGCCACAGATTGCAGGTGTTAGTAGTGAGAAGCATAGATACACCGGGGAAAAATATAATTATGATAATATTAAATAAAAGATTGAGACAATTACATGTATTTAGTTTTTAGTTTTAGTAGAGGTTTTACGGCGCTCGCAACTGCATAAGGTCATATGAGCGCCAGAAGATGAGTTGTTACAAGAGAGTAACAAACATAAAAAAGATGAAGGGGAAATCAGGACGATAGATGTTAGATAGGAAAGAAGAAGCAAACCACACCAGAGCACCCGCCAACCACGGACTGTATAGATGTTTGATAGGAAAGAGGGGGCAAACCACACCAGTCGAGCACCCGCCAACCACCCACCCAAGCAACTACTGTGAACACAGTTACATGTATTTGCATGTTGTGTAAAGAGAAGCAGGTAGAAGCAATAGCGGACAGCTAGTGCGTGGGAACAAGTTTTCAAGAGGGAGAGTCAAGAAACAGAACCAACCAGTGACACCCTCCAACCACTCACTTATGTGAGGAGGTGGGGTTTTTTGTTATTGTTTTTATTTTTTTGG
>NW_004797340.1:572214-574357 GCF_000002075.1 Aplysia californica
TCGTCGTGTTTTACTATCGTATCCATACGACGTGGGGAACTCTGTGCCACCACTTAACTCTATCCGTACGTCGTGTTTTACTAACGTATCAATACGACGTGGGGAACTCTGTGCCACCACTTAACCCTATCCGTTCGTCGTGTTTTACTATCGTATCCATACGACGTGGGGAACTCTGTGCCACCACTTAACTCTATCCGTACGTCGTGTTTTACTAACGTATCAATACGACGTGGGGAACTCTGTGCCACCACTTAACCCTATCCGTTCGTCGTGTTTTACTATCGTATCCATACGACGTGGGGAACTCTGTGCTACCACTTAACCCTATCCGGACGTCGTGTTTTACCATCGTATCAATACGACGTGGGGAACTCTGTGCCACCACTTAACCTTATCCGTACGTCGTGTTTTACCAACGTATCAATACGACGTGGGGAACTCTGTGCCACCACTTTCCAAAGAGGAAATTTACTCGTTAATCAGATCCGTTCGCTGTGCATAGCAGTTTGTCGAAATGATTTTTTTTAGAAATACTGAAAGTTTCAAAGATATCTTCGTACTAGAAGTATTCTAAAATGTGAAGAATACAACCCTGGGGGTACAAAATGACCCCTCGACGTGCAGATAGGGTAAAGAGCCAAATTGCTTCCACCCTGTCTGTCAGGACCACACTGAGGTGAGCGGGGACACAGTATCCCACAAAAAATTCCGACTTACTCAATATAGTAACTGCCACATACACGAATAGAACACACCCACGAGCACGTACACACACACACACACACACACACACACACACACACACACACACACACACACACACACACACGTAGTAAACAGCGACGTTTCTTACAAACACAAAAACTACACAAGACCAACAACACGAAAGCTAAATCAACAGACTTCACGCGCCGGATGGTTGCTCCTACTTCCTAATCCTTTATTTTCCTCTGTTGTTTCTGTCTGTCTATCTTACTCTTTCCCCGCACAGAACGACCGGTATTGTGTTATTCCTCAAACAAACAACCTGGGGCTGCTAATGTGCAAATACAATGTAGCAACATTACCAGGGTGCACGCTGCCAACAGAATGCATTGACACAGTCGAAGCCAGACAAATGTTTTTTCCATGGAGAGGCAAAAAGCTACATGTATATTTTTCACACAATTCGATCAAATCCGCTTGTATTCAATTGTGACTCCTATAAAATCAAACACGTTAGTATTTTAGTGTCGTGAGTTGAATCCGTCGTATTGTGCCAAAAATGGTAGCCGTTGCCTATCCGCAGAGGATTCACCCTATCCATACACCCTGGGGTCATTTTGTACCCCAGGGGTTGTATTCTTCACATTTTAAAATACTTCTAGTACGGAGATCTCTTTGAAACTTTCAGTATTTCTCAAAAAAATATTTTGACAGACTGCTATGCAATGCCTACAGATCGGATTAACGAGTAAATTTCCTCGATGGAAAGAGGTGGCACAGAGTTCCCCGCGTCGTATGGATACGATAGTAAAACACGACGTACGGATAGGGTTAAGTGGTGGCACAGAGTTCCCCACGTCGTATGGATACAATGGTAAAACACGACGTACGGATAGGATTAATATAAATGACCCTTACGCTATTCGACCGAAAGTGTGCATTGGGTAAAACACATCAGAACTATAGATCAAACGACGTCATTGCATTAGCTTCTCCCCGTTCCAAAACCACTTACAATGTGTTAAATTTTAGTAAGAGTTTTACGGCACTTGCAACACAAAAAGGTCATATTAGTGCTGAAGAATAAAGGTGTTACAAGAGAGTAACACACACAAAAAAAGAAGGAGGGGAGATAAGGACGATTGATGTTTGATGGGAAAGAAGAAGCAAAGCCTAAGTGTAGAATTCTGTGAGCAAACCACACCAGAGCACCCGCCAACAACCCACCCACAACGTTTATTTGCCCCCAACATTCCCAGACAAGGACATGAGAGAGGAGATCTGCTGAGGGAGGCAGAAGACTTGGAGAAGACACGGGAACATTCCACCAATGCCAGCAGCAATCTCCCGCCCCATCGCCCGTCAGTTGCAGTGTCTCTCTCTGTCTGTTCACAGGCGTGTGCGTGTGTGCGTGCATGTGTGTGTGTGTGTGTGT
>NW_004797340.1:574509-576582 GCF_000002075.1 Aplysia californica
GGCCAGGCGCTTTCCTGTCGCACGCTGGAGACCCAAGTTTGATTCCCCGAGTGGAGAGACAATTGTTGAATCGGGTATCTCGGTCTCTCTGCTGGGATATGCTCTCCCTCTCAGCCAAGGTTGGTCCTGACACGCAGGGTCGAAAGCCCACGCTTTATATTATACATGTATGGCCTACATTAAGTCGATGGGGGCGTAAAAAAAGCCTACCTTATTTTTGTTTTTTAGTTTTAGTAAGAGTTTTACGGCACTTGCAACACAATAAGATCATATAATCGGAGACGGGCGTTTAACTAGGAGGTCCCGTCCCTTAAATAACCTAATAGTGTTGATAGAGGCGTTAAACCTAGACCATTTTTTCAGTTGTCTTTTTCTCGTGGTTCTGATTATAGAACTTTCACAGTGTGTGGCTGGCGGGCAGTCGTGGGCAAAATCCGGAAAACCGGATAATTCTCATTGAAACATTATCCGAATACAGACTCTTAAACTCTCTTTCCTGACCCGTTTGTCGAAGTGGGTGCACCCATTTTGTTGAAGTGGTTCTAACCCATTTTCCGAAGCGGTTCATAACACTTTTAATCGCTGAAGAGGTGCACTAACATAATAATATTATCCGATTTTGCCAAATCGACTCATTGCCCAGCCCTACTGGCGGGTGCTCTGATGTGAATGAGGGAAGAGGGAAAAAAGAATGCGGTAGCTGCAGATTGGACCGGGCGTCCAACGGGCCGTGTCAATAAACTACTGGTCAGTGGGTGGTTGGTGGGTGCTCTGATGTGAATGAGGGAAGGGGGAAAAAAAGAATGCGGTAGCTGCAGATTAGTATTAGGCCGGGCGTCCAACAGGCCGTGTCAATAAACTACTTCTGGTCTAGCGGTTTTGTTGCGTAATTCAATGTACATGACCTGACGACATGGACTGAGACCCAGCACCCCCCCCCCCCCTTCCCTTCCAGGGTGGTCTTCCCTGACATTGCGGGCCCGTGTCTTATCCCTGTCTGTATCGGTGGGTGGTTGGTGGGTGCTCTGGTTGGTTCGCTCACTTCTTTCCTACCAAACATCTATCGTCCTGATCTCCCCTCCTTCTTTTTTGTGTTTGTTACTCTCTTGTAACACCTGTAATCTTCGGCTCTCATTATATGACCTTATTGTGTTGCAAGTGCCGTAAAACTCTTACTAAAACTAAAAAACAAAAATAAGGTAGACTTGTTTACGCCTCCATCGATTTAATGTAGGTCATATAATATAAGTGGGAAGTTCGTGTAAAGGGTCTTTCCCAAGGACACAACGTCGGACCGAGCTGAGGCTCGAACCCCCGACCCCTCAACATCACAAAGACAACTGAGATTCTACATACATAGA
Organism: Aplysia californica; assembly: GCF_000002075.1. Taxonomy (NCBI): domain Eukaryota; kingdom Metazoa; phylum Mollusca; class Gastropoda; order Aplysiida; family Aplysiidae; genus Aplysia; species Aplysia californica. The sequence continues at coordinate 575,871 of NW_004797340.1, forward strand.
TCAAATGGACAAGAGAAAATGCAACTGTGTGGAAAGAAGACCAGAGGAAGACAGCAAAATACACCGATAACCTGAACAACGTTGCAACAAATTATAACACAATGAGAAAAACTGCGCTGATCAAGAAGACGGGCACAAGGAAGACGTGGGATACTGTGGTGATCGAACTCTGCGATCGGGCACTGTGACGTCAATGTCTGCCCCAGACTCGAGGATACCGGAACTAAAGCTTTGGTAGCCTCGCCCAGACCTGACACCAGAAGAAAGAGTACCACGCTCCAATGGACACAACAATATACATTGTAGTAGATAATTCAGGAGGCGGGTGTCTCAAACCAACTTGTCAGCGCCGACCCCAACAGAATTGGCCGCTAAAAGGACAAGCAGGCTAACCCAGATTTCGGGGGTTTCCAGAAATCTTGACTTACACCAAAAGTGGGCATTGCCCTACCTATAGGAGAAGTTTGGTTTCATTGGTGTGTATGTTTGTTTGATTATAGAGAAGACACTGAATTAAGAATTTAAAAAACTTAAACTTCGATTTTCTCAAATCAGCATTTTGAGGGATAGCCCCCTTGTGCTTAACTATTACAACCCAAACGTCAGTCTCAGTAACTGCTGTCACTTCTAGAAAGAGAGAGAGAGAGAAATAAAGGAAGAGAATTAGAAAAGGTGTCAGCAGATACATTGAACATTGTATGCTAAAGGGGGG
>NW_004797340.1:580093-581352 GCF_000002075.1 Aplysia californica
ATTTAGCATATTTGATTCCAGTCAGTTCATGCTGAAGCCCAACCAACCCCTTTCCCCTATTTTGTCTTTTCAAAGAAAAAAAAACAATAAAAGCAAAATCCAAAAAAAAAAAAGAAAGGAAAAATGTTTATTTCTTACGCTTTCCTCACCAATAATTGATGTGGACAATGTCATGCTCAAAAGAGGGAGAAAATGAGGAAAAGGGTAGTCTAATCTACGTACGTGTAATTGCTGTCAAGGTCAAGATAAATGTACGTTTTTTCTTCGTTTTTTTTTTTTAATTCAATTTTTTTCTTTGTGATGAAGAACAGAAATAGCACAGTTTGTTAGTTTCACTTTTATTGTTTGTCACACAATTAAGTAAGGTAACTTTGTTCGCAAAGTCCGCGCTTTTTCGAAGAGGGCGCCACCGAATTTTGAGGATAATTGGCTCAAAGAGAGGAGTGAACTATCTTGTCCTGCACGATCTTTGCTACCACCAACCATACACGATCTTTGCTACCACCAACCATACACGATCTTTGCTTCCACCCACCAAAGCTCAAAGAGAGGAGTGAACTATCTCGTTATACACGATCTTTGCTTCCACCAACCAATGCTCAAAGAGAGGAGTGAACTATCTCGTTATACACGATCTTTGCTTCCACCAACCAATGCTCAAAGAGAGGAGTGAACTATCTCGTTATACACGATCTTTGCTTCCACCAACCAAAGTTCAAAGACAGGAGTGAACTATCTTGTTCTACACGATCTTTGCTACCACTACCACCAACCATACACGATCTTTGCTACCACCAACCAAGGCTCAAAGACAGGAGTGAACTATCTTGTTCTACACGATCTTTGCTTCCACCAACCAATGCTCAAAGACAGGAGTGAACTATCTTGTTCTACACGATCTTTGCTTCCACCAACCAATGCTCAAAGACAGGAGTGAACTATCTCATTCTACACGATCTTTGCTTCCACCAAACAAAGCTGGCTGCTAGCTGTGCAGCAACAGGGTGTCGTTCTCTTTTATTCGGCGAACAAAAAATGTACGAGTGTTAACTTTCCCACCCAGACGAATAACTGCGGCTTTCTTTTGGGACAGTGAGAGCAGGTACAGGTCGAAATCCAGGCCATGTGAAACATCACGGGGTATAGATCTATATCAGTACTAGCCGGGCCCCCTTTCGGTGAAAGGAATGATCGGTTCATTAACATCAACTGAAAGTCATTGGCCTACTATATTTACACTACACTCTACTGGAATAGAG
>NW_004797340.1:582048-583139 GCF_000002075.1 Aplysia californica
ATCTTTGCTTCCACCAACCAATGCTCAAAGACAGGAGTGAACTATCTTGTTCTACACGATCTTTGCTTCCACCAACCAATGCTCAAAGACAGGAGTGAACTATCTTGTTCTACACGATCTTTGCTTCCACCAACCAATGCTCAAAGACAGGAGTGAACTATCTCATTCTACACGATCTTTGCTTCCACCAAACAAAGCTGGCTGCTAGCTGTGCAGCAACAGGGTGTCGTTCTCTTTTATTCGGCGAACAAAAAATGTACGAGTGTTAACTTTCCCACCCAGACGAATAACTGCGGCTTTCTTTTGGGACAGTGAGAGCAGGTACAGGTCGAAATCCAGGCCATGTGAAACATCACGGGGTATAGATCTATATCAGTACTAGCCGGGCCCCCTTTCGGTGAAAGGAATGATCGGTTCATTAACATCAACTGAAAGTCATTGGCCTACTATATTTACACTACACTCTACTGGAATAGAGCAATAAATCTTGAGAGATGAAAAAAATGAGGTCTAGATCTATACTTTCAAAACAAAATGCTCCTCGCAAAATATCACTTTCAGCATTTCTGCTGTGGAGGACAGCTACGCAGATTTGTTTCGTTTCTCAGTGGAATAATTTTTTAAAAGGCCAAAGAGGGACGGGAACTTTTTTTCCAAATATACTTTTTTGATTTCAGGAAATGAATAAATCAAAAATCGGGCTTCGTCATGGGGAACTATCTATCTTTTTGCAGGTACTTGTCAACTTTCAACTCTGTAGCTGTCGTAGTTTTATGGGAAAAGTGACACAAGTGTTTCCAAGTTGCCTAATACTAATATATAATAGATGTCCTTTGAGTCTTAATTGGTCAGTGTCGTGGACAGTGAGGAGACTGGTGGGTTGGGTGGCAGGTGCTCTTCTTGTGTGATACGCTCCTTCCTTCCTAGCAAATACATCTTTCGTCCTCATCATTCCTTCTTCTTTTTCTGTGCGTTTTTACAACACCTCTAATCTTCTACATTTATAGTACGACCTCATTCTTGTGTTGTGAGTACCGCTATAGTCTAAATTAAAAATAATAAAAAAATTAAACAATTAAAAGCCAACAGAA
>NW_004797340.1:587543-589371 GCF_000002075.1 Aplysia californica
AGAGAGAGAGAGAGAGAGAGAGAGTCAACTATGTTTGGTTATTTAAGAGCTCACTCACCATACAGCACTCAACAGCGTTACTTGGGGTGGGAGGAGGCGTAAAACAAACATTCACACACACACAAAGACACACACACACATACACACACACACACGCATATACACACATACACACACACACACACACACGCATACACACACATACACACACACGCATACACACACACACACATACACACGCATACACACACACGCATACACACACAGACACACACACACTCACAAAAACCCCAGAACAACGCCTCATTAGCCGCCTCCACTAAACAGCCACTGGCCTCGGAGTTGATTTTTGCACCACCAACAGGTCTACTGTTACGGTCATGCCAAGGCTTGCAAGACAGACACACCCATACATGCACATACTTACATGACACACGCCTTTATCGTGGAAGGCTTATCGATAATATTATAAATTATAGGTGGCCATGTCCTGCCCAAGATGAAATTATTGTTGACTCAGACTAAGAGGGTCACCCATTGTCGAAGAGAAAAATGGTTGTCATAATATTAATATGGTCGCTTTTAAGCACAAGGGGGCTATCCCGAAAAAATGCTGTTTTGAGAAAATCGAAGGTATCGTTTTTGCCTCTTGTTCAGTTTTTTTAAAAGATTAAGGACAGTTTTTTTTTCTATATAACTTATAACCAAACAAACATACACACGTGACCAATGAAACCAAACTTCTCACATAGGTAGGTCAATGCCCACTTTTGGTGTAGGTCAAGATTTCTGAAAAACCCCGAAATCTTAAAAAAAACAAAAAAAAACAACAGAAAACAAACACACAGACAAACAAGCCAGATGGTGTGTGTGTTCCTGTGTGTTCCTAGTCACACGGGAACATCAAGTATCGGAAACAAGAAATGCTGGCGTTGTCGAGATCGAAATTACGGGCGTACCGGAAGAAAAAAAAGTCGTTCAAAAGAAGCGACATGTTCGTCCGACATGTTCGTCCGTCGTGAGAAGGTTGGCCTCTCCTGCTTGTCAAAGTTCGTCTTTCGAGAGTGCACCCTGCTACAGTGCTAGCATGCTGGACATATCCATAATAGTATATTATGCGAAAAGGGACATGAGAGAGATGCAGCTCACTTGGAACGAGCTAGGAAGGATGGCCCAGGACAGAGATAAATGGAAGCAGCTTGTAGCCTACATGTATGTGGCCAGTAGCCTACCAGGGGTGAAAGGCACTGATGATGATGATCTATATACAGTGGAATCCTGTTATAACGAGAGGGAGGGGACCGGTGCGAAATGTCCGTTATAGCAGGATTCCGTTACAAGGGATCCAGTAATAAATTCAAGGGAAATAGTAAAGTAGGCCTAATCTATGATTTGGCGTTCTTTTTATTCCTTTCTGTATTTCCCCTGATAATGATTTGTTCAACATGATCTCAAGGTCTTACTTGATCAAAAAATCGAATCAGGTTTCTTTCTCTAGGGCTAGAAATGTTGACAAATCGGCCTTGGCGATCTGAAAGAAGGGGCTCTGGCTCTAGGCTAACTCGCCCGCAGTGTTGTCCCCCACCCCACCACACCCTGTGGTGCGTTGAGTCTGCTCGCGCACGTCATACATTCACTCCACCCATCTATCACAGCATTGTGACCACTCCATCCCGCACCAGAAAAGTGAGAGGCACGGTATGCCGGTATGCCTAGATAATCTAGACTGGGCTGGCCTATCCTATCACTATCACGCGATGCGTTCTGCTTGTGTCTGCGCATGCCACACCCTCTCCACTCATTCGCTCCGGCCTTCATTGTTGGTTCG
>NW_004797340.1:591588-593444 GCF_000002075.1 Aplysia californica
AGACACAAACAGAGTAAGATAGAGTGAGAGAGGTGTGTGTGTGTGTGTGTGTGTGTGTGTGTGTGTGTGTGTGTGTGAGAGAGTGTGCATCATGTGTTTGCATGTATGACTGCAAGTATGTGCAGGTACACCTCAGACAAACAGGCACGCTATGAGTACTATGACAAACTGCAACCCAGATACAATGTCCTTTACAAGACAAATAGAGAGGACAAAAGTCAATGGCTTTGCAGACAACAACTCAGCAGTCAATCAACACCAATCACCATAATTTAACTCTATCCGTACGCCCTGGGATCATTATGTACCCCCAGGGTTGTATTCATCACATTTTAGAAAACTTCTAGTACGAAGATCTCTTTAAAAATTTCAGTATTTCTCAAAAAATCGTTTTGACAGACTGCTATGCAAAGCGTATGGATCGGATTAACGAGTAAATTTCCTCTTTGAAAAGTGGTGGCACAGAGTTCCCCACGTCGAATGGATACGATAGTAAAACACGACGTACGGATAGGGTTAAGTGGTGGCATAGAGTTCCCCAGGTCGTATGGATACGACAGTAAAACACGACGTACGGATAGGGTAAACGATGATGGAAACAACATACTTGTGACTTCAAGGCAGGAAAGCTTGAAGGATTGGGTGGATATAAAGAAAAGAACTAAAACAGGATCTTTAAAAAACTGCTATATATTTAATAACAAAGGATAGAGGGTTTAATGTGCCCCTTCACTTCCTTCATGTCAAAGAAAGAAAAACTCTTTACAGTTTTGGGTTCTTCATCTTTCAAGCAGCAAAATGAGAGTTAACTGAACATATATATATGCTTTGCTGATAACCATGCACACAGATCCCCATGGTGGGAATGAATGATGCAATGATGGTGATGATGATGATGATGATGATGATGATGATGATGATGAGGGTGATGATGAGGATGATGATGATGGTGATGATGGTGATGATGATGATGATGGTGGTTGTAATGATGATGAAGATGATGATGATGATGATGGTGGTGGTTGTAATGATGATGAAGATGATGATGATGATGGTGGTGATGATGATGATGATGATGATGATGATGATGATGATGATGATGATGATGATGATGATGATGATGGAGGTGGTGGTGATGATGGAGGTGGTGGTGATGATGATGATGATGATACAAAAAAAGATACTGCTGTAGATGATGATGAGGCAATTTTCATAAAATAATGCTTATATATAATTATAATGTCATAAAATTCAGAAATACTCAAGCCTCCATTAACTAAAAAAGTAAATTTGTATTTACAACTATGAGAATGAGACAATGTTCGTAATCATGGCGATAAGGAAAACTTTTGACCGAGGAGGAACCTAAAACTTGAACTGACAACAATACAGATGCTTTGATCACCCACTCTGTGCTCACTTCCTCCCCATTTTACTACCAAACTATAAATAGGCCCTTGTGTGTGTACTAATCCCCTTTACTCCACCACAATGACCCGATATTTTCAACTATTCGAGACTAAGTTGTCATATGAGCACTATAATATTAAGAGAATTCTTCCTTGAGAAAATAAGTGGTCACTTAAAGGTGTGTATGGTTTCACCGACTGCCAAAATCAAAACTGATGGGAAAACAAATTAAATCCAACAAATCCGGGGCAGGGATTAGAATTTAGGAATGATAAATTAAACTAGACGTCAGGTACGAATAAGATTCTTCACCCCAAGGAAAAATGGGTGCTAAAAATATTTTTATAGTGAAAATTTTAATTAATTTCTTATTTTAAAGTTCTCATTGAGTTTGAGTTATGAAACATAGGTTACTTTAGCGGCCCTTCTCCATTTCCATATCCCCC
>NW_004797340.1:593577-595131 GCF_000002075.1 Aplysia californica
CTTCTAAAAAAACAAGAAAATTCTAGAATTCTATTTTATAAATAAAGTCTATAAAATCAAAATATGCCTTACAACACATAGAGATTTTTAAACTAAAAGTAGGAAACCCTTGAGCTTAACACCCTATGTAGGCTACCAGCCTGCGTGTATGTCATCAACATTGCCAGTGTTGAAAAACCATGAGACAACAAACTGTGTTGACCTACTACACGTGAACAGACCGTGTTTTTTGCCGCTCAAAACGCGCAGGTGGCGACAAAAATACAAACATTTACAGGTCGGGAGAAAATTGTTTCCTGTCATCTCAGTAACAGCAAAACATCTATACAGCTAGCAAGGAATGCTTGTGAAGGTAAAAACGTACGCATTCCTCTGCTTGCTACAGGGGCGCATTCATCTGATAAGACACCGTTTACAGTTTACATACAACACAGGTAAACAGGGGTTGTCACTGCTCATGTCCCCTGTCCCCAGCGACGGTAAACAATTCACTAATGAACAATCATACGCCATGCAATATTACACAGCGCGCAGGCCAAGACTTGAAACTCAACAGACAAAAACATTCAGCGCAAATATTTTATTAGCAAGACAGACACCTTGAATCAAAAGTCGCTGATATCTCAATGCTAACTAGCCTACGGCGGCCATATTTATTTACAGTGTCTACCGACTGCCCTAACAGGCCAACGGACTGACCTCGAAAAATCAACTGAAAGAGCTGAACGGAGCAACGCTTTCAGACCTGTTTCAACGCAAATGCATGATAGAATCTATTTATTCAATTTGTTTTTCACCAATAAAATGCAAACGGAGAATGAAATAAACTAGGGCGGGGGACACTTTTCGCTTACCTTCTAGCGACACTATCCGAATCAGCTACAATCCTGTCTCTACACCGGAAAGGAAACTACCGTCAAAGATTCTCCGCTACTGGCTGGTTCGTGCGGCTAAAAATAGGGTGACTTGCTGTCTTCAAATTCCCAACCGGTTTGTCGCGGAGAGAGGTGGGGACGAGTGGAGTGGGGGGAGTGGGCGCGACCCGTGAATGCTGCAAGCTAAAGCTTAGGCGGGTCTCGGTCTTAAGTTCTTCTTGAGCAAATTTGTGTTTCCGTTTGCCAAGTCTCTACCTTTTGTGTTACGGATAAAGCAGTTATGTACTATCAAATTACGACCCCCCCCCCCACCCCCGCCCGGGCGTGTCAGCAGCACTGATCAAAAGAATCAACTTCTACATTTCCATAGAGGCGATCGCTTATTTTGCAAAGTTCAGAAGCGTACAGCCAACATACTGGCTGCAATATCTGCTCCAACAGCTGTAACAGAAACGAAGATTACAACAAAGACTGCGACAACAGCAGTAACAATTAATTATACATTACTACAACTACAACAATCATGCGCCGTATGTCCAAGAATGGTAAGTCCGGGTAACGGATGTGTGATGAGTTATGTGACAACAACTCTTTTTTTTTCCCAAACAAGTGAAAGTACTGAAATTGAAAAGGCGCAGAACGTTAGGCTTGGCTACTTTAAGAAGTGAACATGCCCCCC
>NW_004797340.1:596552-610197 GCF_000002075.1 Aplysia californica
ATAAATAAATAAATAAATAGCCTTATCCTTCCAAAACTTTTAAAAATAAATAAAAAGAAACATATTTGCTTGTTGACGTTGTTGTTGTTGTTGCTGCTGTCGTTGTTGTTGCTGCCGCTTATAGTTGCACACATCATATCATAAATGAACAAATCTTACCCTAAAATATTAAACTACAAAGGCTGTAAAAAATGTTCTGCCTTATTTTTACTGCGAACGCCTCAATGAAGTCATTGAAATCCAGTTTCCGGAGTCTGTCTGACTCAATGCTCAGGATGCTGAGATCTGACAACCTCCCCTGGGCCATTGTAGATCTTGCTTCATTGTTTATTCTTTTCAGTCTTGAAAATTATCTCTCGCCGTTACAGTTTGTCACCATCAGAATAAGAAATAGTCTGAGGGTGGTCTCAACATTGAGGAAAGCTGCTTGAACGTTGTCTTTTGTGAGCACGTTGTACATTTTTTGGTTGCCATTTTTTTCTTTTTCAGGATGTATTTGATTCAGATATCTCTGAAAATGCACAAGCTCATCAGCAAGATTGGGGTCCACATCATTCGGGTATTGTGCAGTCAGTTTTTCAACATTGTCTTGAAATTTAATTCTGCTTGTATCTAATTCTTGCAAGAAGGAAAATTTCCCTGACACTTCTTTGTATACAGTTGCTCTTTTCATGAGTCTTGTTGAGAGAGCGTCTATTGTTGTAAAGAAAGATTTTACTTTGAACCTTTCCCTTGCAGGCAAGTTGTCTAGTGCGTCGGGAGAAGGACCATCACCCGTATGTGTTATTCTTTTTCTTCTGGGGGTTTTGTCGTCAACACCTGGCAATGTTTGCTGTGCATTTTGTTCAATTTCGAGGAAGTTGTCCCGAGTTGTTGAGAGAAAGTCTTTCAGAGAAGTATAAAGATTTGCACAAGTATTCAACGTCACCACAGGATTCTGCAATGTCTCGCTGACTTTGAGGAAACGTTCAAGCAGAATTGTCCAAAGATGTAGCATGAAGACCTATTCCCATTTTATTCTTCCATCTTTTGATGCAGAATTCCAGCCTTTCGTCTGGTACCACTCTTCTCATTGGTCATCATCTTGAATGCTTTGCAAAGCCTGGTAGCTATCTTTAACTGCAGAAATAGCTTTTGCATGAGCCTCCCACCTTGTATCAGAAAAATGTTGGACGACTCTTGACTTTGGTAATAAAAAGTGTTTTATAGATCTAGTGGCCCACCGTTTTGTTGAAGCAGAGAAAAAACAATATAGATCTAATTCGTTTACGATCCCAAAGAAATTAACTGCCTCCGAGCATGAATTAACAACGGCACGCCCTATAAGGTTAAGAGAATGGCCGGCGCATGGAATGAAGTTTGCAAATTTGTTTTTCTCCAAAATTCTTTATTGGACTCCATTATATTTGCCACCAGACATGTTGGCTGCGTTGTCGAATGACTGACCTCTACATTTACTGAAACCGATTCCAATTTCATCAAAATAATTAAGAATCAGCTCTGCCATGCCATTTCCTGCGTGGTCTTGAAGCTTTAAAAAAAATGTAAAAACCTCTCGGTAGGAATCCCATCTTCGGGAGGTACAAATCTAACGATGAGAGTGAGAGTGAGTTGGTCTACATGTGAAACATCGGGAGTCGAGTCCACTGATATACTGAAGTACCCAGCTTGTTTGATGTCATTGATAATCGAACTTCTAACTTTATCGGCCATCAGTTGTATTATTTCCTCACAAATTGTTTTTCACAAATAAGATGTTTGGCCAGACCTTCTGTTGCCATGCTGCTTGATGTGCTCATGTAGAAACGGGTCCAACTTGGCAATAAGCTCTAACAATCCCATTATGAAATTTCCATTATTTGGTTAACAAAAAGTTTCTTTATCTCCTCTGAATGCCAAACCCCGCTCAGACTTTCATTGTATAAATCTAGATCTACCATTCATTTCATCAAATGCATCAATCTTTTTTTCTAGTCGAGATAGATCTAGATCTAGGACCTATCGGTGCTGAAACCATGTTATCCCAGCCTACCTTACCCGTAGAATCTTGATTCTAGTTCTAGATCTAGAGTCTAGGTTACAGTATCTTTGGTTACAGTACAATAAGATACAATAGTCTAGTGCATCGATGAAGGAGGATAGTCCTGGACTAGATTTACATAGAACGGCTTTGCTCCAACAACAGAATTCTAAATTAAGTGTAGAATTCTGTTGCTCCAACACAGCATTTGGCAGGAAAAACTTGTTTGTTTACATCGGATGTTGCCAGAGATACTCTTTTTAGGGGCCAAAATAACTATTTTCAGTTTTAATTTTAATTGAAAGAATATAGTCGTTAGTTACCTTTCGTTTATTGCATGTTGTTTCTTCTTTTTACAATGTTTACGCCTGTTACTTGTTACCTTCCTCAACTCGAGGCCTACTTGGTCGTAGTTTCCCCTTGGCCCGAGCCCCCCCCCCCCCCCACCCCATTGATTCGAAGCCCTGTGCTTAAGCCCGCCTAGCAGGCACATGCCTAAATCCTGACTAGGCCCAGAGTAGGCAGCCTTCTCTGAGCGGTAGGCATATAGAGGAAGTACATTGTCCGATTACAACTTCCCTCCCTTCAAGTTCAAGTCTTTGATTTCCTCGATATGCTCCACAGTAAGAGACATGGCCAATACGTGTTACGTGTATATGGAATCTCTGGGGACCTTACTTACTTACTTACTGACTGACTTGGTTGTAGAATATGCGTCATTGCAGACACTACAATGCAATGCCATAGCTGCTCCTCCCTCCTCTCCAGGATCCATGAAAGTAATGAAAGGGTCTGCCTGCTGATCGTGCCAGTTAACAGCTGGTTGGATATTCTTCTGGCTTTTCCACGCAGGTTGCTGTCTTTCCCCGACCCTCTAGAGACATCAGCTTCCCTTAGTCTATCCATTGTGTGTAATATGGTGCCTTCATCCTCTCTGTGGTCGTAGAACCATGCTTCCCTGGGTACCTGGCAGTGTCATCTCTGTCTCAGAAACTGACCTGCAATGATTTGCCTATACTTAGATCTACGATTTTTGGCTGCCGTCCTACACTCTGTTATACTTCGGCCAGTCTATGCCTGTTTGTTTGTTAGTTGGAGTGAAAAAAAGCACATCGACAGAATAATGGTCATTTAGTGAGTCAGAATAATGGTTATTTAGTGAGACAGAATAATGGTCATTTAGTGAGTCAGAATAATGGTTATTTAGTGAGACAGAATAATGGTCATTTAGTGAGTCAGAATAATGGTTATTTAGTGAGACAGAATAATGGTAATTTAGTGAGTCAGAATAATGGTTATTTAGTGAGTCAGAATAATGGTTATTTAGTGTGTGTGTGTGTGTGTGTGGGGGGGGGGGGATAAAACAGATAGACAGAGTAAACGGACACAAAAGAGGGAATGTAAAGAAGTAGGACCTACCAGTGGCGCCCTCCAACCACCCACACGACAGAAACAAAAGAGGGAAGGTAAAAAAAGTAGCATCTATCAGTAGCGCCCTCCAACCACCCACACAGACAGACACAACAGAGGGAATGTAAAGAAGCAGGACCTACCAGTGGCGCCCCCTCCCCCAAACCACCCACAGTCCATGCCATGATGTTATCGGTCCTTACGGAATCACAGCATGCATGAGGGTCTGTTTTACTTTTACACAAGTGTGGTAGAATTGGGGTATTTTTTTTAACGATAGGTTCTTTTTTTTTCCTTTAACCGTATCCAAACGTCGTTTTTTACTATCGTATCCATACAACGTGGGGAACTCTGTGCCATCACTTTCAAAAACGAAATTTACTCGTTAATCTGATCCGTACGCTTTGTATAGCAGTCTATCGAAATGACATTTTGAGAAATAGCCTTCTGAAAGTTTCAAAGAGATCTTCGTACTAGATGTATTTTTTAAGGTGAAAAATACAACCCCGGGGGTACAAAATGACCCCAGGGCGTAAGGATAGGGTGAAAAACTGTTGCCCGGGTAGCAGCTTAACAGCCCGCTCTTATTCAATTCTCAATCACCAAGGGATCTTTAACGAAAGCAACGTACACATGGGACCTCCGAGATTTTTCTTCCTTATTCGAGAAGACCAGGTGCTCGATTTTTCCTACCTTAACATCAGGGATGTGGAGGAAGTAGTTTGAGTGAGTGAGTGAGTGAGTGAGTGAGTGAGTGAGTGAGTGAGTGAGTGAGTGAGTGAGTGAGTGAGTGAGTGAGTGAGTGAGTGAGTGGGGTAGGAAGAATAAGGGAAAGACGGGGTAGGAAGAATAAGGGAAAGGAGGGGAAGAAGAGTAAGAAGAGAAAATTGGACGTGCACTGATCGAGTTTTTATGTACGTGGTTTTTTTTACATCTCCATCGACTCGGTTCAGATCATTTAGGAGGTGGACTTCTGACGTTTCTGCCACTGCCTGACAGAGCCATCCCAGGCTGAGCACAGAGATACAACATACATTGTAGCCTACATGAAGAGATACAACATACATTGTAGCCTACATGAAGAGATACAACATACATTATAGCCTACATGAAGAGATACAACATACATTGTAGCCTACATGAAGAGATACAACATACATTGTACATGCAGAAAGAAAACAAAGGCATGAGGTTTCAAATGAGGCTTTACTGTGTAATGAAGGATACAGATCATGATTCAAAGAGAGAATAATCAAGAAACAATATAGAGTTAAATGTTGAACTTAAAATCTGGAGTTAAAAAAAATAGAAATGAGCTGAGTTGAACAACCAAAATGTCATCAAACAATCGAATGAAAATCATATGACGTCATCAAGTTTACATACATGGATATATATATAAATATTTCATTTTAACACACGGCGCTATGTGGCTCCCATCTGTCAACCTTTCTTTCTTTCTGACAAAATACATCGTGTACAAGCAGCTTTGAACAGCCTCAAGATATCAAAACACGAGAAAGTGACACGATACAAGATCCCTAGATCACCACAGCGCAACAGCAACAGACATAGATCCAGATCTGAAAAGGAAGGGCCAAATGTTTCAATCAAACTATCAACTTCTTACACTGCAATGTTGTATTTAATCATCAAAGCAATTCATTTTTTTATGTTAAGCTTTTTTTAAAACTCCAAAACGACAACAGAGGATTGTGACAATCATCTTAAGCTGACATTGAAGAAGTTTGTAAATTCTGACACTACCATTCTCTGATTAATGACATTTGGTAAGACACTGAGCTTTAGTGCCAGATCTATAGACTCAAGTTGGCAAAAACTGACCACTCAAAAGGTAAAGGGACCACAACTCATCTGTGAGGAAACTCAAGTTGGTCATGGGATCAATGACTATGAGATTCACTTTCTTGTCAGGAATTGAACTTATCACAAGATGGCGACGTAACTGGAAACACAATATTGAGAATGGAATGCAGGATGTTTGATTAAAACCAACAAGACAAAATCGTTTGTTTTTTTATACAGAGAAACTGAAGTGTACAAAATGAGCATCGATCGACCGTAATGACTCTCCTCCGCAAACCAGAGTTTGTCTGTAAAATGGAATGTGAATATTTGTTCTCCCTCTTCACTTGACTAAAAACCCAAAGCATAACCCAAGCATAACCCGACTATTTGGAAATCTTTGGCAGCTTCTGATTAAACAAGAGGACCTGCATGTGTTGATCATACACTGTCAATCTGCTTGCTGACCTAACCAAAAATCTGCACTTTCTATTCACGACACACAACTCATTAAGGTTACAGAGGAAAACAAACCTAAACCCAAACAAATACCTTCTCAGGCTCTTGAAATTAAATTCAAATATAACGTACGGAAATTCAAACCAGCAGATGAAAAAAAAAAAAAAAGAAAGCCACAAGTTTCAATATTTCTCTTCTCCATAATAAATACATGTACCATACTCGAGCGCCGAGAGTTCCAACTTTGACCACACAGCTTGAACCACACGCACAAACAGCTGACCATTCCTGGCATCAGTTGGACCCCCGGTTGATGAACTGTTCAGGGATCTTTGACCAGAATGAAATAGGAATCATGAAGGGACAGCACATGTATCTAGTGCTTTCTACGCGACGGGGGAAGCACAGACCACATCTCACGTGAGACAAGGTCACTGAAATAGCAAGCAACCTACGGTGGTGATTACAAAGTTAGTCAATACAAAGCAAAACCACGGTATAGATGTACACAGTTTTTAATGCTAATAATAATAATTCACTATCAGTCATCCAGAACTGACAAACAGAGAAAAAAAAAAAAGAAAAAAAAAGCGTTAGTTCCCCTCACCAATATTAGTCTGCACAAGAATAGATAATGAAACATAATGATAAAAATCATACAGTACAAAATGAATTTGTGAACTGAGAACACAGCGCGTCTGAACATCTCAGTTCTAACCAGAGTTTTGATATTTCATATCATGCAAGACGATAGCACAACATCACTCAGTAGCTCAAGGTCACTGGAGAGTGTCTGTGGCTCAAAGAGGTGGGTACCTCTCTAATGCATATAAAAACATGATTATGCACCTGCTATTCCCCAGTCCCTTTGACTGTTTCTATATTGTTGGACTAAACCACATGGATTGCTTTTAAAGTAAATGATGAACATTTTCTCTCCATTATTGCACAGTTCTCCGAAAATAGATTGGCGTATAATTGTAACATCAATTAAAACAATAACAATTATACTTCTGAATGAAAATAACAATTATCTCAAATTAAATGTACTGAAGGAAGTAAAGCTGATACAATGTGAGCAAAGCAGACGGAACAAACTTAAATGCATTGGCATAATAAAACATGTTGTAAAGTGATGGTCCCCAGGAAATGAACAGTTGTCACAGAATGTTCTGAAGGAATACAACAACTGGAACACAACAAGTTTCCCCCAACTCACACACACACACACACACACGGAAAAAGGTAGATCTAGGCCTGCACACAATTGAGGACGCCCAACCTACACAAAAAGCAAATAGTGTGGCAGAATTTCTCACTTGGAATGAACTCCATGCACAACACCAAAGACGCACCAAGACTTTGTGCTCTGAAGATATCACACACCGTGTAAAACACCAAAGACGCACTGAAACTTTGTGCTCTGAAGATATCACACACTGTGTAAAACACCAAAGACGCACTGAAACTTTGTGCTCTGAAGATATCACACACCGTGTAAAACACCAAAGACGCACCAAGACTTTGTGCTCTGAAGATATCACACACCGCATACAACAGTTACACACTGTGTACAACAGTTACACATCTGACGAGACAATGAACAACAAAACAACCACAACAAACACAACATCTATTGGAAAAACAAAACAAGACAGTGACAGAACAAAAAGATCTTATGAAGACATTGTTTTTTGTTTTGTTTTTCTCAAATGCTATATTCTCTACCAGAAAAGGAGATCAGAAATTTCATTTTGGGCTAAACGTTCCCTAACAAATGTATTACATGAATCAAAAGACAGGAAAAAATTCCAAATTTTGCATAAGAAAGTACTGAAAGGGGTTTGGATGTAGTGTATTGATTTTGAGCAAGGCTATTCAAAGCATACAAAAAGTCCCCCTGATTCCAAAATTGAGCGCATAATATGATCACGAACTGTTAGTTGCTTTTGTCATGAATACATAGCCCACACCTGTGAATAACAATTTGCATGAGTAGCTGGAAGTTAAGAACGGGAGTATGTAACTGCCAAAAATATGGCACCAAAATAGTCTGAGAAAAAACAAAAACTTATCATATTGTGACTCGAAACAACAACCACAACATCTGACCCACGCAAATAAATCTGACCCAACTGCAAAGACAACATCAACAATTAAAATGTACATGGATTTGCTTTATGTTCACTTTGAGATAAAACTCAAAGTACAAAAAGAAAAGAAAATAAACAAAACTTCAAAAAGAAGGAAGGGGAGAAGATATCATTTTGAGATTTAAAAAAATCACAAATCAGAAATTCACAACAAAAATAATAAAACACTTCTTCCAAATCCGGAATGATGTTTCGTAATTATCATGACATCACATGAATGCAGGAACAGACATTCACTTCAAAATACATCTCACATTTCAAAACATGTCCTCATAAATCTCAGAACGTATCAAGAACCTCAAAACAGATCACGAACCATGACATCTGGATTTCCCGTGGGCAAACAAGAGTTGGAATATCAAGGTCATACACAAGGACATAATGGTGCAAACGATGCAGGAAGATCTTCAAGTCGTATGTCGCGGGGCAACATCTCACAAAAATAACCAATCATACAAAACAGATCTCTGAGCCAATGGGAAGATTGAGTGAGAAGATTTTTGTCTTTGTTGTGAACTGTCTTTGCTATGGGAAGAGCACTGAAAAGAGCCTTTCATAAGAAGGGTTCAACCTATCGGAACCAACATTTTGTTGTAACCAAAGCATTTCAACACTGCAATCCTTTGTCAGGTTCTCAATCCCGTTTTCCTACTCACATTTCTGCAAGAAATCACGGCTGAAGGAAAAGTGGCCAAAGTTCTGACATTATACAAATTTAGGACAATATTTGCAATATGTCAAGTTACACTGAGAGTGAGATGGCTCTAAAACAGCTGATTGAGAAAGGCTACGGTGATTGTGTTTTGATAGTCAGTCTGTGCATAGTGAGGGTAAAAGGTGGGACTGTTGCTCAAAGCCTTCGTAAGGCCTTGGTATAGATCTGTCAGCTTTAGAACCCCACTTTAGAAGTTTTGATAGGTTACATTGTTGAAGCGGGTAAGAATCTACGATCGCAACCCACTCGACTTCTGGGGGACGTTACATTCTATTTAGGATCACTACATATGTAGGCCTACTCATAATCAACCATCCATACATTTCCTGATCACTATAGAATTTTTGCTTGACCAAAACAGAGATGGAAAGTAGGCAAAAGAGCTAAAAGTGAAAGAATGGATGTCTGAGGACGAAGAGCATTGATGTTTGTATCTCTCTGATACTCTCATTGATGTTTGTATCTATCAGATACCCTCACTGATGTTTGTATTTATCTATCAGATACCCTCACTGATGTTTGTATCTCTCTGATACCCTCACTGATGTTTGTATCTATCAGATACTCTCCAGGAAGTAGGCTCACACCCACACCACAAGTCTTGTCCATCTTCTACTGTCTTCTCTACCTATCTTCTCTCTATTACGTCTACATGTCTTCCAACCCCCCCCCCCCCCCCCCAAACAATTTAAGTGACATTCTAAAGGAAAACTAAGAAAATGCAGAGAATTGTGAGCTACAGAATTCTGGGAACAGTCAGACGTCGGACACACATACTCGTAGTCCTTTGAGAAGACAAATATCTCGCATGCGTTATGACAACAGCGCTCGAAAAGACAAACCTCAGCATCTCTCTTCTTTGCCTCACAATTTTGAATGCAAGAATAAAAGCTACATAGACACACTACAGCATCCACCTTGTGTGTATATATATATATATACAGTTCAATATTATACATCCCTCCTTCTGCCAATGCAGGTAACTGTCAGAAGACATAATGTTCCGTATTGTAAACATTTTAACAAAAGCATTATGGCATCATCAGGGACATTTTGCGTGGTTGTACACTCAATATACGTAATACATTCAGATTACAGACGCAAACTTAAAATAAAAATAGAAATTGAAAAAAAAAAGTTATTGTCATAATATGCACTTCTGGATGGACCACAAGTAAATTAAAAGTTGAAATTCAAAATAAAATGTCATTAAAAGCTGTGAAAAATGATTACAACCAAAATATAGAATCTCAACATACATCAAGAGGGAAAAAAATGCCAGAAAATACTGTGTTGTGAGAGGACCAGAAGGAACAAAGGGTTAAAGAATGTTGAGCCACCCGCTACCTGCATGACAGCAAAAGAGAATTATCTACCACGTCATCTACTTCCTCGGTGAAGACGTTGATAAGGGTTGTGGTACCACTGGTCCCAAGTTAACGTTATCCAAATACAGCCCAAGAAAAATGTCTTAGATCACAGGCAAATTGGGTAGTGGCCATGATAATTCAGAAAATTCAGACAAAAAAATAAAGCACAAATCAACATGTCTGAAAAAAAAATTAAATTAAAAAAAAACCCAACTGTTCAACTTGACATTATCAGACTCTTCATTAATCTGGGGTTTATTCTAAGCAGGTCCAACTGAACCACAAAAATCATCAACAATCACAACCACAGAAATCACAAGCAGCAAGTATTATGATGTGAAAAAAAAAGAAGGAAAAAGAGATCAACAACATAAAACTCAAGTCTTGGCAATATCACTCAACACCAGATCGAAACAGAAAAATTGTGTAAAGCTTGTAAAGCATCCTGGGGGAACTGACTAGCAAGAATCTGCTCAGCGTAAAAATTACTGGAGTGAGCAGTATCCAATTTGAGACAAATAAAATAAAATTGTAACATAGATTTTGCGCGGTAAAGTTTTTCTTATATTTCTGTATATCGTAGCTGTAGCCAGCAAAATGAGCACTGCAGATCTAACTCAAGCGTTATGTAACTCCCCCCTGAAAACCAGGCCCAAACAAAATGTGTGTCACGACGAGGTGGAATCAGGCGCTCGTCAATTTTTGGGCATGTGGAGTTAATGGTATCACCTTAAAGCTTGCTCATTTGCCTTGCTTTCAACGAAAGAATCACCCATTTATCTTGAGTACATGTCGAGACATTTGCAATTGAATGAGGGGTTGCCTGGTTTCAGAGGTAAAAATTAATGAAAAAAATGGCAGCCAAAGTTTGGTTATTTGCAAAGCCTCAAAGTCTGTGGAAATTGACAATTTACATTTGTCATTCCTTTAATCAACGTTTTTCATTATAATTCAAACTGAAATGGGTTCTTAAATGGGCAGAGGTGTTGAGCCAAAAAACAACATTTTGATAAAAAGTGCCAAACCAGCAGAAAAGTGTCAGTTTCTTGACTCTCACTAAATTGACGAGTGCCTGATTCCACCACACTGCCTCACATATGGTTTGTCGGAGGAAACAATACGATTGTGCGAGGTCATATCATTCCCTGAGACTGAACAAAGATAAACAACACCTTCCCAAGATGTCCAAACTTAGAATGTGGATTTTGTTTAAGAAACTGAGCAGAGATCCAATCTTTTCACAACTCCTGTTTACTCTCTAGGCACGAAATATCAATATCTCCCTACAGGCATACACAACTTTGATTATTTCTGAATTAATAATCACAATTTATTGATTTGATACTCAAGGTCAACCGCAGAGTACAGCTTGAGCTCATAAATCTACTTGATAGGAAAGAAGCATTAAGACATTAATTACTCCTTTGTAGAACGGAAGAAGCATTAAGACATTAATTACTCCTTGGTAGAACGGAAGAAGCATTAAGACATTAATTACTCCTTGGTAGAACGGAAGAAGCATTAAGACATTAATTACTCCTTTGTAGAACGAAAGAAGCATTAAGACATTAATTACTCCTTTGTAGAACGAAAGAAGCATTAAGACATTAATTACTCCTTTGTAGAACGAAAGAAGCATTAAGACATTAATTACTCCTTTGTAGAACGAAAGAAGCATTAAGACATTAATTACTCCTTTGTAGAACGAAAGAAGCATTAAGACATTAATTACTCCTTTGTGGAGTATTTACTGGGACTTAACAATACTTGGAGGAGGGAGGGTTGGAAGGGTTACTTATTGATGAAGGCAAAGGTCTATTTCTTGATGAAGGCAGTCGCAAACCCTGGGCTCAAAGGCTGCCCAAACACAGCTGTCAACTCCGACAGATTCCCAACATGAGATTCTACTTTTCTCCCAGCCATAAACCCCTTAACTAAAACAACTGATGAGTGATGTCAATCTGATGATGGAAGTAAAACTGTAATTAGACAAAAACGTCAGAATCAGATCCACGCGCAAGCTAAAAACAAGAATATTCAGATCTTTTACACAAACCCTACTAGGAAACATTCAATGCAAATAAGCACATCACAAGATTTTGAAAGAATTCCACTGAATGACTTACCATTTTGTGCACTCAAAAATATTTTAGTAAATTCTAGACCTGTTCACAGACATTCAGGAAAGAGGATACATTACACAGAGTAAAAAAAACAAAATCCTGTACCATCTCTCTCCTACTTTCCTAAACCAACCAATCACTAATACTGACATTAGAAAACGGTTGGCTGAGAGCAAAAAGGAACTGTCCATTTAGGCAACAATACCCAAAAACAAGCAAAACTGAGGTAGGGCCTACTCCAAAGACATTCTATTATGTGTGGAAATATATATATAGAACCAATCCAGCCAGAAGTTTTGCCACAATCGCAACTCCCCATTCTTTTGTGTCCCAAATGTGTCCTGTTTCCACCACACTATTCAAACCCATGTCCTCAAAAACAAGACACAAGGACATAAGTCACCTCAAGCTCTCAGCCTGTGAAATCAAAACCTGTAACAGGCACTCACACATTACAATACTTTTGGTCAACGTAAACGAAAATTTCTCATCATTTTTTTCTCCCACGAAGTCATTGTGAAAAAGAACAATCTTCTCTTCAATTTGGTTCTCAAAGGTCACAGATAAGAAAAAATCCTGCACTAAAACGAAACAAAAAAGCTGAGCTGATTCTGCCCCTATCTCAGACAAGCTGTAACCATCGTAGTGACCTGATACAAAAACTTATTCATCCCCCGCCCCCCCTCCCAAATCTGCTCCACCACTGGTATCTTTGGGGCAAGCGAATCAAATCATATTTATCTCATTCACAAATATTGCACCGTCATATCACACTCTGCTGCGCCATTACAAGAAACTTGAAAAAAAAAAAGCTCAATCACATGCCCCTCTATCAGCTTCATCATAAAAGAATTCAAATATACGTCTGTATATATACACATTTTATATATATATATATATATATCACCAACACTCCGCACAGACAAGAAATTTGTACCTAAAAGAAATAAATAATTATGCCAGGTTAAAAAACGCGTCACTCAGGCATCCGTCATATCATCAGGCTTTCTGCCGATGGCGTCGGGGTTAGACAAGGGGTCAAGGTCGGCGAAAAGGTTGAACCATGCGGTCATGTCCGACTGTGGAGCTCCCTGGGGAGAAGGAGAAGAAACGTGGCTTTGGTGAACAGAAGCGCATTGGCAGACCATTGCTATCTAGTGCTGGGAAAATGTAATGTTTGTTTTAGTAAGAGTTTTACGGCACTTGCAACACAATAAGGTCATATAAGCGCCGAAGATTATAGGAGTTACAAGAGAGTAACAAACACAAAAAAAGGAGTAGGACAGAGAAGGACAATAGCTTTTGATAGTAAAGAAGGAGCACACCACACCAGAGCACCCGCCAACCACCCACGGAAAATGTAAGATATAAACAACATCAAATGAAACGGAAAAGAAGTAGGACCTGCCAGTGTCACCTTCCACCCTCTCCCTGAACTGTTATATGTAAACACCTCATCGATGAATGGATTGGTAGAAATATTTTCTAGCCCCACCAACACAATTGAAATATTTAGGAGACAGGATGCTCCGCCCTTCCGATCAGGGCCAACCAATGGCTGAAAGGGATACAGTATCCAAGTAGAAAGA
>NW_004797340.1:610297-612460 GCF_000002075.1 Aplysia californica
CTGGGGAGAAGGAGAAGAAACGTGGCTTTGGTGAACACGAAGCGCATTGGCAGACCATTGCTATCTAGTGCTGGGAAAATGTAATGTTTGTTTTAGTAAGAGTTTTACGGCACTTGCAACACAATAAGGTCATATAAGCGCCGAAGATTATAGGAGTTACAAGAGAGTAACATACACAAAAAAGAAGGAGGAGTGATAAGGACGATACATGTTTGATAGGACAGAAGGAGCAAACCACACCAGAGCACCCGCCAACCACCCACGGAAAATGTAAGATATAAACAACATCAAATGAAACGGAAAAGAAGTAGGACCTGCCAGTGTCACCTTCCACCCTCTCCCTGAACTGTTATATGTAAACACCTCATCGATGAATGGATTGGTAGAAATATTTTCTAGCCCCACCAACACAATTGAAATATTTAGGAGACAGGATGCTCCGCCCTTCCGATCAGGGCCAACCAATGGCTGAAAGGGATACAGTATCCAAGTAGAAAGATGGAGGAACTAGACCCCCCCCCCAAAAAAAAAAAAATAAATGAACCCAACAAAAAACAAAAATCCCCCCCCCCCCCCCAAAAAAAATGAACCTCACACAAAAAAATAATCTCCCCCCCCCCCCCCTTTTTTTAAAATGAACCCAACACAAAAAATAATCTCCCCCCCCCCCCACTTTCTCAAAAGGGAATGAAACTTATGCCTTTTGAAGTGTTTTTATCATTCCTTTAGTTTTAGTGAGAGTTTTACAGCACTTGCAACACAATAAGGTCATATAAGTGACGAAGAGTAGAGGTGTTACAAGAGAGTAACATACACAAAAAAGAAGGAGGAGTGATAAGGACGATACATGTTTGATAGGACAGAAGGAGCAAACCACACCAGAGCACCCGCCAAGCCAATAAAAGTTCCCCAATGGGACAGTAAAGTATCGTCTATCTTACCTCTCTTAGTGCTTGGGATAAAGAATGACACCCAAACATGACAGGACGGAGAGAAAAGAAGTAGGATCTACGAGAGGCGCTATCCAACCATTATCATCATCATCATATCATCATCATCATCATATCATCATCCTCATATCATCATCATCATCATCATATCATCATCCTCATATCATCATCATCATCATCATCTTCATATCATCATCATCATCATATCATCATCCTCATCATCATCACTGCCTTTCTCACCCTGAATCACAGTATATAGGCCACAAACAAACACTTTCCACTGTTCTCTATCCTGGGCTAGCTTCTTGACATTATTCCATGTCTTCCTACTAGGGCTGGATCCTGCTCGTCAAATTTGATAGTGGCGATTCGCGATTCAGTTGGCTTCAATGAATCGCGAGTACGCGAGTGCTCATGGAACTGTGGCGGAACACTGACTGAAACGGAACAGTGTCATATCAACGCCTCTTGGTGAGTGTGAGTCCCACTCTTGTTGTTCCGGTGTTCCGCCATCCTCTCCGCCCCACACCCTTTGTTGCGCTGCTCTATCAACTGGCCTCAATTAGTGACCCCCATAAATTCCCCCCCCCCCCCAACCCCATGATTCGCTAAAACAATGGCTCCATAAAATTCCTTCTGTCTATTGGTTGGACCCCGTTCGTTTTGTTTTAATAGGGGGGGTTGGACTATACCATCTTTTGTAAAATAAGGAGAGCCATACTAAGTGTTCCGTTCCGTTCTTGCACTCGTGACTCGACTCAGTAGAAGGTTAAACAAGCCACAAGGTGGTGACAGCGACAGGGGAATGAATCGGGAATCGTTCGGCGATACTGTTCCGCGTTCCGCTGAAGTGAATTGTGAATCGCGTTCCGCAGGAAAGAGTGGCGATTCAGTTCCGTTCTCGCGCTCATGACCCAGCCCTACTTCCTACCACTCAACCCCCCACACAGAAACATTACACATACAGTACAGAAACATTACACATACAGTACAGAAACATTACACGTACAGTACAGAAACATTACACATACAGTACAGAAACATTACACGTACAGTACAGAAACATTACACATACAGTACAGAAACATTACATGTACAGTACAGGAGCATTACACGTACAGTACAGAAACATTACACATACAGTACAGGTACAGAAACATTACACATACAGTACAGAAACATTACACATACAGTACAGAAACATTACACGTAC
>NW_004797340.1:613356-615165 GCF_000002075.1 Aplysia californica
CACCCCCACACACATGAGCACGCACACCAAAAGATATAGAACAAATCATTTTGAAGACTCCTCTCCGATCCCTGACCAGACACCAAGTGTAGAAGAAACAACGCCAAAAGTCTTCCTCTTGAATTCTTGCCATATTTCTCCTGTGTGCACACAAATACCACCCCCTCCCCCCCAAAAACAACCCAAACAAACAACAAAAACAAGCCAAAACAAAACAACGCCAACAAACAACCCCTCCCCCCTAAAAAAAAAAAGGTAATGATAATAACTGTTTCTTTAGTTATAGAAGGAGTTTTACGGCGCTCGCAACTCCATAAGGTCATATGAGCGCCAGGAGATTAGAGGAGTTACAAGAGAGTAACAAACATAAAAAATGAGGAGGAGACAAAAGGACGATAGATGTTTGATAGGAAAGAAGGAGCAAACCACACCAGAGCACTCGCCAACCACTGACTGATAATAACTACTAAAAGAGAAAGACCAAAGCAAAGATGAACTCACCCATGCCAGCCCCAACACCACCAGCCCCTCCCACCCCGGGGACACCCCCGGCAGACGCCGAGAGCTGCGTGTCCAGAAGTGAGGAGGGCAGGAACTCAGCCCGCTGCCTCTCGGGGGCAGAGGAGGAGGAGGAGGAGGCGTTGTCCGGCTCGCCGGTGGTCAAGTCAGGGGTGAGGGAGGTCGGGGCGCCCCCAAAGACGGCTGTCCACTGCGTGGCGAACTCGTCCTCGCCCGTGCTGGGCGCGTTGAGAATCTCGTTGAGCAGCGTCATGTCGTCTTTGTCTACTTCCTCCGGCACGTAGTCGTCGGCCGCACCCAGGCCTTCAGACAGAAGGTCACGCTCTCGCTGCTTGCCTGGATGGACACAGGAGGGGGTTGTTTTAGTTTTAATAGGATTTTATGGCATGTGCAACAACACAATTAGATCATATAAGTATCGAAGATTAGAGGTGGTACAAGAGAGTAACATAACAAACAAAAAAAAAGAACGACAAGTTTAGTTTTATTAAGAGTTATACGGCACTTGCAACACAATAAGGTCATATGAGTGTCAGAAGATTAGAGGTGTTACAAGAGAGTAACAAACATAAAAAAGAAGAAGGGGAGATAAGGACGATAGATGTTTCATAGGAAAGAAGGAGCAAACCACACCAGAGCACCCGCCAACCACCCATTCAAAAAATGCATAATATTATTTTCCTATACAAAAATGGACATACGTAACTACCAAAAAAACCCAAAAAAAACCCAAACAAGCGTATCATATACAAGTACGTTTTTTTTACGCACTGGTTGACAGCTATGTTCCTTCAGCTACGCCCCCTCCCCTCTCTCTCTCACACACACACACACACACACACACACACGCACGCACGCACGCACACACACATACACACACACGCACACACACATACACACACACGCACACACACACACACGCGCGCGCACGCACGCACGCATGCACACACACACATACACATGCACGCACTCACGCACGCACACACACATACACACACCCCTCTTGACCCGGGGCCTTCCTAACTCCAACAAGATTGAACATACTTTCAAGTGCGGGGGAAATGCTGAGCTAAAAGCTCTCAAAAGGGATAAGTTAGGGTCGTTACAGACAAAGCAACGGGCAATTAGATATCTTGACAGAAAAGAAATGGTTAAAAATAATCTATTCCCTCTAAACTATGAGTGGGTTTTTTTTGGTCTCTAATTTGTCTGAACATGTACACGCGTGGCCTTGTGAATGTTTGACATGTAGCCGTGTGTGTGTGTGTGTGTGTGTGTGTGTGTGTGTGT
>NW_004797340.1:618848-620058 GCF_000002075.1 Aplysia californica
GTGGAAAATGTTTGTCCGTGGCCTATACCCTGGTGCAGGGGGAGAAAGGCAATGATGATGATGGTCAGTTTCAAATGCTCAAGAAATGTTTAGTCGAAATTCAAATTCAAAATATTGAAAAAAAAGCAAGGAAAATACAAAATTTAATGTACATACAATTGTATAAAAAATGAAAAAGATTTTTTTCTCTCCGGTATAATTATGTTTTCTGGACTTAGTACATTATTAGTCTAACAGTTTGCCGACGATCAGCTTATTATATGAAATTATTTTAAAAAATCAATTCAAATACCGAGCGATCGGGACACGTGCCGAAGCAGTAATATCCGTGCGAGACTTATCATACAAACTCCAGAACCCGCCAAGAACCAAGAGGGATTCGTGACCTTGTCGTACAGAGGTGGGTAGAAAAATGGTGGACAAAACAGCGGAGGAAAATTATGAACAAAAAGGAAATGGGAACAGATTTTTTTTTAAAGATTCAAAATTACCTCTTAAATGATAAATGAATGCAACTTTGAGACTCTACCTTTGGAATCATTTTAAACAAAACTTTTTGCACCAACCATAATGAAAAAAAAACCCAGTAGTAAAAGCACCCTTTAACTTTCTTCGCTCTTACTGTACAAATGTAACTTTGCTTGCGTCAGGTATTTACTACACACGTATTATTTCCTCAGATACAGTAACCATGATGTAATCAGTTCTATTTGTAGAGCGTCAACTTTTATTATTTGTGTCACAACGCGATAGAATCATGCGCTCGTCATAATATTTTTGGCACATGGAGTTATTGGTGACTTCATAAAGTTTGCTCATTTGATATTCTTTGTGGGTGGTTGGCAAGTGGTCTGGTGTGGTCTGCTCCTCTTTAACATCTGTCGTCCTTATCTCTCCTCCTTCTTTTTTGTGTTTGTTACTCTCTAGTAACACTCTAATCTTCGGCACTTATACAACCTTAATGCGTTGCAAGTGCCGTAAACATTTACTAAAACTATAAGATTTTCTTTTGAGGAATTAAAAAAAATGACGACCTTTCTTGAATAGAAGTCGAGATATTTGCGAGTACAGGAGGTCGGCGTGGTGACTTCTGAAGTTTGCGTCTTACTGGAAACTGCAAATTTACATTTTTATGCGCTTTTGGTCAACGTTTCTCAACACAATTCACTCAAAAACGTGTTTTAAAAAAAATCAACACACCTCACCCCCC
>NW_004797340.1:621591-624604 GCF_000002075.1 Aplysia californica
ACACACACTCTCTCTCTCACACCGACACGTGCACACACACGCACTCTCTCTCTCTCTCTCTCTCTCTCTCTCTCTCTTCCTCTCTCTCACTATGTCTCTGTTTGTCTGCAGAACGAACGAGCCTATAACAAAACTGGTGTGTGTTTTTACCTTCTCAGCGAAGTTTTTATAGCGGAAAAAGAGCATCGGCCATGACAGTGCGCCATCTAGGAATCCAAGTATTTATGTTTGGGGGCGAGAGTTGCTAATGTCCTCATTCCTGGCGTCAGAGCCGGGCTGGATAGACGGTTATTGTTGCTCATGAAAACCAGATGGTCCGAGCTGTTACTGCTTGTTACCATTGTGTTGTGTCGCTTGACGTTTTTATCGCAACTGGGTCCGTCTATCTGGTCCTGTATCTATCTACCTATCTGTTTACTGAGCCTCTCTAAGGTAGTATTTATCTATCTATCTGTTTATGTGTTTAGGTCTCTTTCCTTCTGCCCCATTTCAGCCCCCGTCTCTCTCGTCTCTCTCGTCTCTCTCGTCTCGTCTCTCTCTCTCTCTCTCTCTCTCTCTCTCTCTCTCTCTCTGTCTCTCTCTCTCTGTCCCTCTGTCTGTCTGTCTCTCTCTCTCTCTCTCTCTCTCTCTCTCTCTCTCTCTCTCTCTCTCTCTTTCCTTTTCCTCTTTCCCTCTCAAGAATGCTGTCATCCTCACTGTTCAAAACAATCAGGAAACGACAAATGCAGTGTTTGGGACACCTGAATAGACATAACGGTCTTGAACATCTAGCTCTCACTGGCAAAATAGAAGGCAAACGAGGCAGGGGAAGGCCCAGAGCAACCTACCTAGGGAACCTAAATAAATGGATAACAGGGAAAGATAAGGGAAAACATATTTTTTAAGAGCACCCGAACGAAGGAATGAATGGAAAACCATGATCGCCGATGTCTGTCGCACATCAGGCACTGGATGATGATGATGATGATCTGACATTTTTGGCTGTCTTGATTTACTAAGAGCATGAGATCAGAAACCAAATAAATGTTCTATATTATGTTTTATCAAAATCATAGATTACTCAGAGTCGTTATCAAGATATTCAAAACATTTTATTGAAAAAGCTTGACGGGATGTGAAACTCTAATCTTCGACGTCAAATTTATCTAAATTATGTACTGAACAGATAGAACTTTGTAATTCTGAGGTAACCAATTAATAATAATAATAATAATAATAATAATAATATAATAATAATAATAATAATAATAATAATAATAATAATAATAATAATAATATAATAATAATAATAATAATAATAATAATAATAATAATAATAGTAATAATGAAGATCCCTTATATATCGCCCACTCCCGTGTTAACACGGCGCAAGGCGCTTTACATAAATGCATAATATACGTATAAGATTCATGCACGCACACACACACGCATGTAACCCCCCCGCCCCCACACACACACACACGCACAAACACACACACATTCATGCACACATTACACACATACACATGTGCACATATACATGTACGCCAAAAAACCACAAAAAACCACACACACACACAAACACACACACACACACACACACACACACACACACACACACACACACACATCTACTGGCGCTCATATGACCTTACGCAGTTGCGAGCGCCGAAAACCTCTACTAAAACTAAAAACACACATCTACTTGCTTATCACACGCGCACGCTTACACATCATTCCGAAATAAGCACATACAAATACATAATAACACAATATACACAATGCAATTAGCAAAATACGTAAAAGGATACATAGTCATTTACATAACATTGTATTGAACATGAATCTACTGACATAAAAATTATGATATCATTAAATGTGTCTTTAAAGATATTTTAAAATTTAGACTCAGATGTTGTTTTTAAAAAAAAGTCTAGCATCCCAAAAGAGCCAGACTGACTCATCCACTGACATTTACACTATCAGTCCTTGAGACCAAGGACACAGAAGGACGGTTATAATAATATACTTTTCTTTTTGTTTTGTTCTGTTTTGTTTCTTTTTATTTTGATGTTTTGTTTTGTTGACTTTGGTAAGGTTTGGTATTGTTTAGTTTAGGGTTTTTTTGGGTTTTTTTAAAAATAATACGTTTTATCTGTCAAGATTTAAATTTAAATATCGACAGTTTCACCGTTTTATCGTTTAAAGTGTCTGAGTTTTTGTTATTTTTTTCACCGTCTGTCGGTGTGAACGTTTTAAGCTACAGAACAGATCCATAAATCACCCTGTCACCTTTTGTCCTTTGTTGAATGCATGGCCGGAAACTCAGAATGAAAAAGGGGCAACGTTGACATTGTAAAATTGACTTTGATCGTGTTTGACTTTGTCTATTTCAAGGTTGGTCTTGCTATGCTCCAAAAAATTTTTTAAAAAATCCCCCCCCCCAAAAAAAAAAACAAAAAAAAAAACCCAACAACCCCACTTGTCAGTGGTCGAGACCTGAAACCATAATTTAAACTGAAAGTATTTATTTTGTATACAGAAAAATAGGAAGACATGGAATAACATCAAGAGCCTACCCTAGGATAGAGAAAGGTGGCAAGTGTTTGTTCGTGGCCTCTACCCTGGTGCAGAGTGAGAATGGCAATGATGATGATGACGTTTTAAGCAAACGTTTTACAGCACTTGCAACACAATAAGGTTATATCACAAGTACCGAAGACTGGAGGTGATACAAGAGAGTCATCATCATCCGGTGCCTTGCCGACTGGCGTGGGCGATCATGGACCTCCACTTCCATCTGTCTTTCGATGCAGCAATGGTGTCTGTTGTTCTTGCTGCTCCCAGCCATGTTGTCATCTTGTCCAGTATCTTTTCCCTCTGTCTGCCTCTACCTCTCTTTCCATCAAACTTTCCTGTTGTTACAATGTTCTCTAATGCTTCTTTCCGCATTGTGTGTCCGAAAAAATTTGCCTGTCGCTTTCTTATATTCGTGATAAGTTGTTTTCTATAATTTGCTTCAACCAGGACTTCT
>NW_004797340.1:624890-627201 GCF_000002075.1 Aplysia californica
ATTTTTCTGTGTAGATCTTTTGAGTTCGCATTGGAATGATTTTCCATTTCTTCACATTCTTCTTTTAACCAGGTCACTTTTGCTGGAGATACAAGAGAGTAACAAACAAAAAGATGAAAGAGGAGGAGGGGAGAAAAGGATGATAGAATGTTTATTGTGAAAGAAAGAGCAAACCATAATAGAGCCCCCGCCCAGCACCCACAAAGTAAAAGTAGAAACTAGAAGTTTTTACATTCAAATTACCATTATTGATCATCTTTTTTTTCTTTTTTTTTTACGGACGGTATGCGGCTTCTGGGTAAAAGTGCTACTTTAATCCCAAACTAGCTCCAATGTTCCCTTTTTAGCATTCCCTGCAACACGGGCGTAAAAGAGACGGATAATTTTGGACCTTAGTTTAGTTTTGTAAGAGTTTTACGGCCCTCGCAACTGCATAAGGTTATAATGACTGCGCGAAACACGTTGGTTGCATTCACAGCAGGCCCGGAGCTTAAAAGTTAGGAGAATACCAATAAACTTAAAAGTTCTAATAAAAGTAAGGAGGAAAAAAGACTGCTTTGAACGAAGATGCCTGCAAAATAGACGTGATGTTTTAAAGTTGTATTTGTTAAGTAGGTTGTTGTTTTTTTTTACTGCACTTGCAACACAATTAGGTCACGTAAGTGCCCAAGATTTGAGGATCTTATCCGAGAGTTACATAAACTAAGAAGAAGACGGAGAGATAAGTTTTAGTCAGAGTTTTTCGGCACTTGCAAGACAATAAGGTTATATAAGTGCCGAAGATTAGAGGTGTTACAAGAGAGAAACAAAGACAAAAAAAGGAGGGGAGATAAAGACGATAGATTTTTTTTACAGGGAAATGGGAGCAAACCACACCAGAGCACCCGCCAACCATCCACCGGAGAGATAAGGATGATATATGTTTAATAGGAAAGAAAGTACAATACAATTAGGTCACACGAGTGCCGAAGACTAGAGATGTTACAAGAGTGTAACATACAAGCAAAAGAAAGAGGAGAAATTGGGATGACAGATTATGTGGAATAGGAGAGGAGGAGCAAACTACACAAGAGCACCTGCCAATCACTTACAGACAGACATAACCTGAGCTGGCGTCATCTACAGAATCTGGGAGCGGAGAGAAGACGATCAAAACAAACAGAAAGCTAACCCCCCTCCCCCACCCCCCACCCCGCAAAAAGTGCTCCTGTTTAAAGAGAAAGACTTTTCCCGCTAAATAATAATAATAATAATAATAATAATAATAATAATAATAATAATAATAACAATAATAACAAGAGTAATAATGACAGTTATAATGATGATAATGATGATGATGATGATGATGATGATGATGATGATGATGATGATGATGATGATGATGATTTTTTAAAATTATTATCAGTATCAATATTATTATCATTATTATGACAATGTGGAGGAGGAAAAGTAAGGAGATGAAGAGTAAGAGAAAGAGGAAAGAAGAAGAAGAAGCAAAAGAAGAAGAAAGAGAAAAAGAAGAAGAAGAAGAAGAAGAAGAAGAAGAAGAAGAAGAAGAAGAAAAACAATAGCAATAACAACAACAACAACAACAACAAGCTCAATCAATCAATCAATCAACGGCATATTGGTAACAATAACAATAACACCAAACATTGAGCGACAAAGTGGGGAATAACAAAACAAAACACCCCTACAAGCAATAAAAGCAAAAAAAAACAACAACAACAAACAAACAAACAAACAAAACCCCAACAATTACAAACCCAAAACGTAAGGAATGTTTTCTTAAAAGCAACTCACGCAGGCTTATTCCAGAAAGAAATATGTTCGGCTTGAGTATCCAGTTGTCTTACTTTACGCGTACATTGATAGCTACTCACTGCCGCTGAGAGGTTGCTCAACGCGCAAGGTCACATCTGTTCGTGAGCAGAGAGATAGTACAAAGGGGGAGAATTATGGGTAGTGAGTAGCGGTACCTACCTCCTCACGTTCAGGTATAACCTACCTACCTACCTGTCGGCATGACAGATGGACAGCGGGTGAGGGAATGTGGAGATGTTTGTTACCGCTCTTGTTCTATCTCTTTTTCTTTCTGTCTCTCTTTTTCTCTGTCTCTCTGTCTCTCTTTCTCTCTCTTTCTCTCTCTGTCTCTCTCTCTGTTTCTCTCTCTCTCTTTCTCTCTCACTCACGCACACACATACACATACACACACAGACACACACACACACACACACACACACACACACACACACACACACACATACACTTATTCACTCTCTCTCTCTCTGTCTGTCTGTCTCTGTCTCT
>NW_004797340.1:629512-637187 GCF_000002075.1 Aplysia californica
CCCAAACAAAGTAAAATAAAATAATAATAAAAAGTACACATTTTTATCCTTTTGATTACAATCTCCGAAACAGTTTTGCAAGGGAATCAAAATGTTTAGTTTGGACACCTTTTACGACCTGGAATTCCCATATTGTGATGAAAAAGAATCATGAATTGTCAAAAACACTCACACAAATTATCCTTGATAAGAACCGCAAATTGTATCTACATTTTTAGGCCCAAGGGCAGCGACCGCACTATATCATACCTCTCATTTCAGTTTTTAGGAGGAACGTTAAAAAAACCAAAAACAACAAAAAAACCCAACATTATTATATCTAATGCCATTTCTGCTCTCAAGGTTAATAAAATCTAGTCAATTTAGGAGAATGTCTTTTGCCATCATCTTATTATATGTAATCGTCTCAGAATCTCAAGCCAGAAAACACATAATGCGCCTATATTTTCTTGATATTTTTGTGTGCAAAATAAAGGTTCAGCATTAACTTGGGGCGAATCGATGAATGTTCTCGTGCATCGTCTCCGGGGATCGTGTGTCAGGGTAATCATATTGCTCGACACAGTCTGGGCCAGACGGGACACAACACGACACGGCCTTTCCTTAGCCTCCTTGGCCCACACAGGGATTAGGGCCACGCTGAAATTTGAGGAAAATCAGTAATGTACAACATGGTTCTTTTATGTCTGTCTTTTGCGTGTGTGAGCAACTCTGCATTGTCTCTGGTGCCGTTTTTGAGTTTCTTGAGGGTTTTGTTTTCTTTTTCTTTCTTTTTTCGGTTTAAATTTTGCCTTTTGTAACTGTCTAGGAGAAGTGTTGAAATGTTCCTGTGACGCCTTGGTTGGTGTGGATTATTATTTTGTACTCGGGTTTCTTGACGGCTCTGGACAACAGACCGAGTTTTCTGAGTTCTTCTTTTGACAAAAATAATAGATCTAGCACTTTTCGTAGGTCGTCCAATCGTCGAAAAGGCTGAACTTCTTCAAAGATCTGTGGAAACTCTCAGAAAAAAACCTCCTGCTTCATGACGCGTTTTAAAAAACAAACAATTGCACGACAATGAAGACATTTTCTGTGTGACTTGGCGTTCAGAGATCTTTGCTACAACATGAGCAAGACTTGGCCTTTTCTATTCGTATATGTATTTCAGGCAACAACAGCTTTTGACACTTTGCCAGAGTCTAAGACGGTGTGGACATATTCAGCACAGGAGAGATGAAATAAATTTAAGATGACTACATTATGATCAACGTTTAAAAACCCTTTAAAATGTGCATCAATATTTCGTACTATTAATTACCGTCTCAGAAAAATGACAGAGAATACGACACATCCTTTCCTTAGCCTCCTTGGCCCACACAGGGATTAGGGTCACGCTGAAATCTGAGGACAATCAGTAATGTACAGCATGGTTCTTTTATGTCTGTCTTTTTTGTGTGTGAGCAACTCTGCATTGTCTCCGGTGAAGTTTTGAGTTTCTTGAGGGTTTTTTTCTGTAAAAAAAATACAAAAATTTGCCTTTTGAAACTGTCTAGGAGAAATGTTGAAATGTTCCTGTGACGCCTTGGTTGGTGTGGATTATTATTTTGTACTCGGGTTTCTTGACGGCTCTGGACAACAGACCGAGTTTTCTGAGTTCTTCTTTTGACAAAATAGGAGCACTTTTCTCAGGTCGTCCGAACATCGAAGAGGCTGAACTTCTTCTAAGATCTGTGGAAACTCTCAGAAAAGACTCCTGCTTCACGATGCGTTTTTAAAAAATAACAATTGCACGACAATGAAGACATTTTCTGTGTGACTTGGCGTTCAGAGATCTTTGCAACAACATGAGCAAGACCTGGCCTTTTCTATTCGTATATGTATTTCAGGCAACAACAGCTTTTGACATTTTGCCAGAGACTAAGACGGTGTGGACATATTCAGCACAGGAGAGATGGAATAAATTTAAGATGACTACATTATGATCAACGTTTAAAAACCCTTTAAAATGTGCATCAATTGTTAGTACTATTAATTACCGTCTCAGAAAAATGACAGAGAATACGACACATCCGTTCCTTAGCCTCCTTGGCCCACACAGGGATTAGGGTCACGCTGAAATCTGAGGACAATCAGTACTGTACATCATGGTTCTTTCATGTCTGTCTTTATTGTGTGTGAGCAACTCTGCATTGTCTCCGGTGAAGTTTTGAGTTTCTTGAGGGTTTTTTTCTGTCAAAAAATACAAAAATTTGCCTTTTGAAACTGTCTAGGAGAAGTGTTGAAATGTTCCTGTGACGCCTTGGTTGGTGTGGATTATTATTTTGTACTCGGGTTTCTTGACGGCTCTGGACAACAGACCGAGTTTTCTGAGTTCTTCTTTTGACAAAATAGGAGCACTTTTCTCAGGTCGTCCGAACATCGAGGAGGCTGAACTTCTTCTAAGATCTGTGGAAACTCTCAGAAAAGACTCCTGCTTCACGATGCGTTTTTAAAAAATAACAATTGCACGACAATGAAGACATTTTCTGTGTGACTTGGCGTTCAGATATCTTTGCAACAACATGAGCAAGACCTGGCCTTTTCTATTCGTATATGTATTTCAGGCAACAACAGCTTTTGACATTTTGCCAGAGACTAAGACGGTATGGACATATTCAGCACAGGAGAGATGGAATAAATTTAAGATGACTACATTATGATCAACATTTAAAAACCCTTAAAAACGTGCATCAATTGTTAGTACTATTAATTACAGTGTCAGAGAAAAGTAAGAGAATACGACACGGCCTTTCCTTTGCCTGACCCAAACAGGGATTAGGGTCACCATGAAATCTGAGGACAATCAGTAGTGTACATGATTCTTTTCTTTCTTTTTGTTTAAATCAACTCTACATTGTCTCCAGAGCAGTTTTGAGTTCCTGGTTGTGTCTTAAAATATTCTTCTTTTATATTTCGCTGTGGCTGTCCTGGAGAACTGTTCCAACTACGTCTACAGTGGTGTGGATTATTATTTTGTACTTGGGTTTCTTGTCGGGTCTAGTCTGATCACTTAGGTTTCGCACTTTTTTTGCACGTGGCAAAACTTGCAGCTCCTTGAAGTGAACGCCGATATTCTATTTGATATTCGTGAAAATTCTCAGAAAAAAATCCCACATAACAAAGAACGTTTTCTAACGAGTGCACCACATTGGCACCATGATAATATTATTATCATCATAATGTGTGGACCAAGGCGTTAAATATTAGCTACAACATGAACAGGGCTTGGCTGTGTCATTATGTGGACATCTCGCTACAGTGTTTGACATTTTGTCTTAGCTTGAGACATTTTCAACGCAAGCTTGAGAAGAGATGTGATAAATCTCCAATGTGTTTTTAAAAAAAACCCAAAGTATAAGACCCTTTAAAACATGCATCAACGTTTAGTGCCTTTGATTATAGTCCGATTAGTGATGAGGGTCACGGAGATTTTTTCATTGGGGGGGGGGGGGGGGAGAGAGAAATCAAGTACGTATGTGGGTCTTTTTCATTTGGGGCAGCTCTAACTTGTCTATATTATACATTGTGCTTTTGGGGGTTCTTTGCCGTTTTATTTTGCATTTGCCACTGCCGTTGTTCGTCCTTCGCTTATGAAGATGACCTAGTGGTTAGGCTCTCGGACTCGCAACCGTAACGTCGTGGGTTCGAATCCCGTCAGGGGCCCGACGTTGTGTCCTTTGGAAAGGCACTTTGAACAAACTTTCCTCACTTCACCCATGTCGAAACGGGTACCCGGCTATAGACAGAGAACGGTCTTGTCAGTTTGATATTGTTTGAGAGCGTTAAATTCGTGCTGGTCAACAGACAGGTGAGTGCTTTTCGAAACTCACGTGGACACGTTTCGGCGGTCTTAGGAGGAAGCCTACAAGCTTGCACTGAAATATGCGGGCAGGGGGTGTCTGATATGTGAGGCAGCGTGGTGGAATCAGGCTCTCGTCAAAATAATCAAAGTGAAGAAACTTGCATTTTCCCGCAGGTTTGTGAATTTTTATCAAAATTTTGTTTTTTGGCTCAAATGCCCGTTAAAGAACTCATTTCTTTGAGGATTTTTCTGAAAAACGTTGATTAAAGGTATAAGAAATGTAAATTTTCATTTACCACGGACTCTTAAGCTAAGGGGAGAACTAATCTTTGGCGGCCATTTTCCCACTAATTTTACCCCTGAAAACAGGTAACTTCCACCTCCTTCATTCGCAAATATCTCGACTTGTATTCAAGATAAATGGATATTTTTTCATCCATATAAAGATAAGTGAACAAGCATTGAGATGATATCAATAACTCTACATGCCCCAAAATTGACGAGAGTCTGATTCTACCACGCTGCCTCACTTATGCTATAGAGCTTGTGGAGAAAGGTGTGGGGGCTCAGATTGTTCATGTAAATGGGGGCACTGTGGTCATGCCGTTGAGGGTAAGAAAGCCCCCATGTCTGACACGTGTGACGTCACTGCTGCGAGCTCAAGTGGTATATTATATAATCTCTAAGGCCGCTCCTTTATAATTTTGACGCCAATATTCTTCAAATAATCAGTGAATGTTCTCGGAAAAGAATACTGTTTAACGAAGGGCTTTTCCTTCCTGACCACTGCACCGCGTTGACACTATAGTATTATTTTTCTGTGTCGGATTTGGTGTTAAGTCGTAGCTACAACACAAGCAAGAGTTGACCTTTTCTTTAAAAATGGCATGGGTTTAACGCCCATATCAACGCTATTAGGTTATCTAAGAGGCCGGGCCTCCTAGACCTTTTCTTTGCCTACGCATTTTAGTAACAGCTTTTTGACATCTTGCTAGATAATGAGACTGTTTGAACATTTTCAACACAAGCCTGAGAATTGAGAAGGGATGTAAGGTACTGTTATTTCTTATGGTTACAGAATAATATGTTTTAAAAGTTCTTTAAATTGTGCATCAATGTTTAGTACTTTTGTTATAGTAGTCCATGAGAAATGGCAGAGAATACGACTCGTCGTTTGTTAGGTTTTTCAACCCTCACAGGGATTAGGGTCATGATGAAATTTTAGGAAAAACACTTAGGAACAATGTTATTGTAATCTGCTTGGATCCTCTTTGCGCTGTCTTCAGCGCAGTTTTGGTGGATGTTTTCTCTTGCCTTTTACTTTCTTTTACTTATGTGACCTTGTTTGTGTAGGAGAATTGCCTCAGTTAGATCTACGTCGGTGTGGATCAGGATTTTGTTCTTGAGTTTCTTGTCGGATCCAGGCCCTTGACAAGGGTTTCTGAACTCTGCCTGGACAAATCTGAGAAATCGTTAAGTTTGGAAATGGCCATAATGTATTTTTAATCACTACGGTGTTGTTTTTTTAGGAGAATTCTCTAATGCATGATTCATCCCAGAATAGATTGAGCTTTGACAGTTGAAAGCCAAGTAAACGTTTATATAAATTCAAGAATTTTAATGGAGATGAGAACACGTGTCGACTTTACTTAAGTCTAATAATATTAATGATAATAATAATAATAATAATAATAATAATAATAATAATAATAATAATAATAATAATAATAATAATAATAATAATAATAATAATAATTGACAGCATTTGTATAGCGCAAATCCCCACTGAACAGCACGCTCTATGCGCTTCACAATACATACTATAATCCCAGTAGACCTGAGAGTGTTCTAAAACAACCTCAATTTCCTGGGAAGCATACAGTGCAAGTAGCCAGATATAGGCTAAAACATTGACATACTGACAAGATCTTTCGCTGTCTATGGCCGGGTACCCCTTCCCACCAAGGCAAAGTGATGAAGATGTACTTGCTAAAAAAAAATTCACGTGTTCTTGCAAATTTTCGTTTTTGCTTGAGAGATGTTAGGTAAATCAGAAATATTTGATGATACGCATTAAAAGGTGTAGAAAATGTAGAGTTTCGATCTTTTCATAAATTGTTGGATTACAATATATTCTGGGTGTAGACAAAGAGGATGGCCCAAACGACAAGAAAAAAAAAAAAAAAAAAAAAAAGGTGTGAAACCCACAGAAGACATTGTGTATTGTAAAAAAAAAAAAAAAGGTGATAGACACCGTGAAAACTCACCACACGCTGATTCCCCATACTCCCCGCCTTTTCTCCCATAATTTTGGATTTTGACAACATCGAGATTGCAACAAGGGAAACAACAATAATGGCATCAGCGCAGATTTTAGCGAGAAGCGAATTGATTCTTTTGACGACAGCACCGAAGATCTTTAGCAAAACCAAGATCGCAAGTTGTTTTTTTTTTCTTCAGATTCGGCTCAATGTAGAGCTGTAATTGAATTCGGGAGAGGGCTATCATTTCTGACCCGGCATTCTCTTCAATTAAAAACAATAATTGTTTCCGCCCCTTTTTTGTTATTTCCCCATTATTCATTTGTTTCTTAAGCGCTCGTTTCGTTTCCAAGTTCCGCTTAAAAGCAAGATTTACCTCCCGAAATATTTTTTAAAGGCTGATAGACTTTGAGCACACAGAGGACGCAGAGGGTTCATCAGCATTTTCGTAATTATCATCACTAAGTAGAGTGAATTAGAGGGTTCCTGCAGATTTTGAACACTTTTATTTTGCATGAATGTACTCTAACTAGAAATGTTTACCTATTTAAAAAACGCATTGTTTCAGAGCCTCGTTTTCGTCTTCTGAAGTATGGCTCTGGTGTAAGGGAGAGGGAGAAGAGAGAGAGAGAGAGAGAGAGAGAGAGAGAGAGAGAGAGAGAGAGAGAGAGAGAGAGATAAAGAAAGAGAGACGGGGGGGGGGAGGAGACAAGGGGAAATTTCACCTGATACATCAGCGAAAAGTCCAACTAACAACAATAATATCACCTTTTTTTGTATTAGTAAGAGTTTTACGACACTTTCAACACAATAAGGTCATATAAGTGCCGAAGAATAGATTATGTGTTACAAGAGAGTAACAAACAAAAAAAAGAAGGTGGAGAGATCAGGACGACAGCTGATGTTTGATAGGAAAGAAGGAGCAAACCACGCCAGAGCACCCGCCAACCACCCTTGTAATATCAGCGAGACCCTCCTTCACGTACCAGCTGCCATCTCCCCGTACTCTCTGTGTACTAGAGCTAGAGCTGGGCGAAGAATTGATTCCGGAACCGATTCCCGCCATTAGTGCTTCGGAAGAAATGTCTCCATTCCTTTTTACATAAAATCACGATTTCCAAACTTTATTCATTAAATTCTTCTTTTATAAAGAATAATTTATTTTTGAAAATAAAAAGATAGTGTTTCGCAGTGTTCCAAAATCAAGGGTATCCGAAACCCAGAACATTTTCGGAGCCAACCAGGTAACTATGGGGAAAAAATCACATTACGAGAAAGTAATTAGGTTCGGAGTCGGAGTCCATTCCTACAATTCCTATAGCTTTCAATAATCGGGAACCTAAGCGCCCA
This sequence comes from Aplysia californica, assembly GCF_000002075.1. Taxonomy (NCBI): domain Eukaryota; kingdom Metazoa; phylum Mollusca; class Gastropoda; order Aplysiida; family Aplysiidae; genus Aplysia; species Aplysia californica. Next base: position 636,947 of record NW_004797340.1, read on the forward strand.
GTACTGCTGTGTACGTCACGTTGATATCACGCCTGACTGTGATGCGGGTGGCTGTGGTTTGAATCCTGAGGGGAACATTCTAGAACTTGGACGGCTCTTCTCCGACTTGCCTCGCCATATCGGAGATTAACTTGTACTCCGGTGGGCTAAGCTTTCAAAAATCATTTTCGCACCGAAAGATCTTTTAACCCACCAAATAACAATAACTGCCCTCCTCCCCCAAGCTTAACACACACACACA
>NW_004797340.1:638931-640135 GCF_000002075.1 Aplysia californica
AGGAGGAGGAGGAGGAGGAGGAGGAGGAGGAGAAAGAGAAAGTGTATGATATATATTTATTATATATCAATGTTCTGACACTACCTTGTATTTCCTATGACAACTGAAAGAACTGCGGAGCTGGCCTACCATAGAAAACTGCATCTCCTCTCACTCGACCGAGGATGAAAAAGTAAAAGTAAAAGTAAAGTAGTTCTAAAATGGAAAGAAAAAGAATCCATGGTCTTGTACAGGAATCCATTGTCACGTGAGTTCACGAGGGAGTGACAAAGCCCGGAAGTGCTCCTGGGGACTATACAAGTGTTTATTAACCCTATCCATACGCCCTGGGGTGATTTTGTACTCCTGTGGTGGTATTCTTTACATTTTATAATGCTTCTAGTAGGAAGATCTCTTTGAAACTTTCAGTATTTCTAAAAAATAATCATTTTGACAGACTGCTATGCAAAACGTACGGATCGGATTAATTTGTGAATTTTTATCTTTGGAAAGTAGGGGTACAGAGTTCCTCACGTCGCATGGATACGATAGGACAACAGGACCTACGGAGGCGTGCTGCCAAAATGAGTTATTTCTCGGATTCAAGCCTGAAGGAATTAGATACATCACGCTTACAGATGAAGTTTTTACAATTTATAAGTATGAAATAATAAAAGACAAGTTATAGTTAAAGAATATGGCATCACCAGAAAATCTATAGATTTGACTCGAGTGTCCATTGTTGGCCCAATATCTCCATTTGTGGATTGCGAGAAGTAACTCATTTTGTCAGCACGCCTCAACGTTCGTAAAAGAGCTAGAAGAAAAGCTACATTAGTTACACAAAGAGCAAACATTAGAACGGCAGGAAGCCGGGTAGACAAATAGATACAAATAAAGTGATACAACAAATTTCTGAACAAAAATGAATTGCTTCTCAACAAATTGCGTTTTTGTGTGGTCTTGAGAGTTGACATTTCCGTGATATCTGCGTCAGAGAACAAGATCGCTAATACAAGCGCATGCGCATCTACTCGCGTGAGCTGAGATACAATGCATGGCAATGTGAGCCAACAAGCAAACTGTCTAGGAAGTATGTCTATATACGCAAGTCAGGGATGGGTTAGAGAGGGGGGGGGGCTAGGGGATGTCTGTATGGCTCGCAATTTGTATCTCTATGCACACACACACACACACACTCTCTCTCTCTCTCACACACATACAC
>NW_004797340.1:642731-644152 GCF_000002075.1 Aplysia californica
TCTCTCTCTCTCTCTCTCTTTCTCTCTCTCTCTCTCTCTCTCTCTCTCTCTCTCTCCTTTCCTCTCCTGTAACTCTCAACTCTCCACCTTATAAAAAGTTCTAAAGACTACTCAACCACGGAAAGCCGTGAAATGCAATACCCGAGAAAGACCGTTAAAAATAACGGTAGCAGCAGCAGATAAAACTTGCTCTCTACCTTCAGATCCTTATCGAGACGGTTAAAACGTCGACCATTTCCCTGTAACAACCTCCGCTAAAAAAAAAACAACCAACATGCTCCCGAGGAGTCATGAACCAACTCACACGATCTGTGGACGTCTCAATGTTTTCCCGGTGTGTTTTTATTTACTGCATGAATGTGATATTAAAATCATAACTTTGTCCTGACAACACGTTATTGTCATCACATCTTTGACTTGCTTTTGGTTGTTTTTTGTTTTTTGGTTTTTGTTTTTTGGTAAGTGGTTTTCGGCGCTCGCAACTGCACAAAGTCATATGAGCGCGTGGACACATTAAACTGTTTCCGTTTTTGACTTGTTTACCTTCCCAGTAGGACGCTCAGTTCTTGATTAATCTCATGCCGGGTCCATGGGTGTGGAAATAAAATTCCAATCTGGATACAATATTACTTATTTAAACGTGATTCTCTTACTAATACTGGGCAAACCCGAATAATATACAGTAGAAACTGTCTAAGACGGCCATCAATTAAGGAGGAGAAGAGTGGTGTCTTGGACAGGTGTGCATCTTACGTAGTGACATTAAAATGGTCCAAAAAATCCACAAGGGATGATATGGAAAGTGGCCGTTTGTACAGACCATTATCTTATACAGGTTACCGTTTGTACATAACATGATTGTATTATATAGAATGGCCGTTAGAGCTGGACTTTTGGCATAAGAAGCGGAACTCTTACACATAAATCACCACGCTCCCCAAAAACACGTATACTCAAAAAGGAGTTCTCTCTTTAAATGTAATAATTGTAATAACCGCAGGCGTTCGGTTCAGACCCCCTTTGACACTTTTTAGAACATTATAGTTCTCATTGTTAGCTCTCACGCACTCGGCCAATGTTTAGCGTCCTGAGATTATCGTTTACGAACGCCTATTTAGAAAACACAAAGTTAATGCCCTTCAAAAATCTGTTCCGGAAATTACACTCCTACGTGACGCTAAATGCGAGCATTGGGATCACACGGAGGACACAAGTTTTTTTTCCGGCCACGCATGCGCAGAGAATGTGGCTCGAAAGGGCAAGGGGCTTGGAATAATCAAGAGTGAGGTTTATCTCCTTATCCTCCACAGGGATGTTGAGTTTTACATTTTAAATGAGGTTGTGGAGGTACATAATATAATGAGAAAAAATAATTTGTTAAAATAACAGACAGACAGACAGACAGACAGACAGAGAGACAG
>NW_004797340.1:645819-648040 GCF_000002075.1 Aplysia californica
GCCCCCCTGTACATACGACCACTTTCCACTTCCACCCGGCCTGCCCCCTTGCGCGTGTCCTATATTTCAGTGACATTGTCCAAGAGAACCACATGTCTAAGATGACCACTTTCCCCCTCGACATTGTGTGGTCGTTATGGACAGGTTCGAATACCTTCTTTTATTCAAATACCTTCGTATTTACGTTACGAAAAGCTAAATATTTATTCAAGTTGAATTAATTCAACAAAATAATGTTTGTACGTATTTGGAGAAGGTCCACACGTGCCAGTTTTGTTCGGAGCTACTGTTTTATTTTAAACTTAACGGTCGGGTAAAAGTCAAGGTATTGTTAAGTAGGCTAATAGTTTTACGATATTGCAATACAATTACTTCAAATAAGTTCCGAAAAGTAGAGGGGATGCTAGATAAAAGCATTTAAATCAAAGAAAGAGGGGAGGTAAGGAAGATACATTATGAATAAAAGTAGTAAATCATATCAAAACACCCGCCAACGACTTACTGACCCAAGTTAAATAGTTTCGATAGGTATAGAACTTCAGATAAGTTTAAAATGTTCTTAGAGCTACTCCCAAACTAACCCACAATCCATAAAGGACCCAGCAGCTTGGAACTTCTAGTCTGTAGATCAAGGTCGTGAGCCCCTGGCAAACTACACACAGAGGGGAGGGCTTCGTTCTGTGTGAAACGAAAACTGGTACAGACGGAGACCATCATCACAAAGTGCTGGATCTGAAACAGACATCGGCGATCTTTATTCATTTCTTCCCTTGAATGTTCTTTAAAAAATCCTTTGTGATCCTGGTGTTTCCCTGTCATCCAAAAAACTCTTATTTTTGCATAATACGTTTCTCTGGGTCGTCTGCCCTTGCCTTGTTTGCCTTCTATCGTTCCAGTGAGAACTAAACGTTCAAAGCCCTTAGTTTGTGTCAAGTATCCAAGAATGGAGACACTGAACTACATATTATATGACTCCTTTCCCTGGCTTACTTCTGTATCAGTTGACATCAAGTTGGATTATGATGCGAAAGACATTAACTTTTTTGCTACCTTAGAATCCCTAGTTCCATCTGACGTTGTTCACCGTTTTGAATTGCTAAGACCATGAGGTCAGAAACCAAATGTTCTATCTGTTCTATTAAAATCTTAAGATTATTCGGAGTCTTTATCAAGATGTTCATAGAATTGCATTCGAAAAAATTTCACATGTTGTGAAACTCAAACATTTTAACGTCAGATTTCTCAAAGCTAGGATCTGAGTAGATAGAACATTTAAATTCTTGGTTAGCGTATAGCCTGAATCCCAAACTGGGGAGTTCTTGAACTTGTATTATTTGAAATGTAATGTGTCTCCATCTACCTGTTTTATTAAAGAAATTGTAATTATTTGGAATGCTCATGTGTCTCCATTTACTTGCCTTTATGAAATTGTAATTGTAGACGTTTCTCACGACCCCATTGAAACTATTTCTCAAATAGATCGTTTAGGATGCCGGCAGTATACGAAAGGGCTGAAAGGGATACAACGTCCGAGCAGAAAGACTGAAATACAAGACAAAACTCCCTCATTCATGGTTCTTGAACCCACGTCTCCTACGTGTGACGGCAAAACGGCTATCCGTTACACCACAGACGCCTGTGGTTTCGTCTGTAACTCTCTGCACAGTGCGGAAAGGATAGTCAAAACCATACCATACGGTATGTATGCATTTACTTCGGGTGTTCTATCGGAAATAAATAGAAAACCAGTGGACCGTCTTTCTGAAGAACAGAACTGCGTTAACAGGTGCTGTGGCTCTTGAAATGATTATATACGTGAAAACACGTGTGGTCTTCCTTTGAGTCTGAGTCTGGTACACCCCCCCCAAAAAAAAAAACCCGTTGCAAGCTTACGTTCTAAGTTAAGTGCAGGGTTACACACACCGGTCAGCTACAATCACTCCTCTTGATCTCACGCCAGGCGGAAGAGTCATCTCACGCATGCGCGAGCAGGAACGTTACGGTGAGATGCCAGACGTGAGTCGGGGCCTTGTCTGCTGTTTGCCCGACACTTTGACGGAGACGAATCGACCTGGTCCGTGTCACGTGATCAGCGTCTGGGGGTCTGGGGGTGAGACAGCCGCAACCTCTTTGTACTGCTTAAATTAAAGCCTCGAAAGTAGAGATGGGTAGATTGTGTGAAGGAAAAAAATAAAACAACCTCCCAAATACGAGCCAAATC
>NW_004797340.1:648671-649770 GCF_000002075.1 Aplysia californica
GTGTGTGTGTGTGTGTGTGTGTGTGTGTGTGTGTGTGTGTTTGTGTGTCTGGGTACAAATGTATGTACGGATGTGTTTCCTCGAATTGCATCATCTGATCAGATCTCATACAATTTTCCACATGCGTTTGTTACATGCAAGTACGACATATTCTCATGAGATATCCTTCTTCCCAGATAGCTGCCCTTTATTATAATTAATAAGCTACAGTTCCTGTGTGTTCAAAAGGGTTCTTTGGACTACCTGTCTCTCTGTGTTCATCCATTATACCCGTACATTACTCATGCGTGGTTTGCAGCCATCCCTTGTCAGTTAGAGACTCTGTGAATGCGTTTGAAGTGCACTACTAGTCTCCTGTGTCGTCTAATTAAGTGTGCATAAAACGCAGCGAGCTTGTTCTCTTAATGGGCACCAGGTTCTTACCGATGTCTAGTCCTTCTATATGGCTGTGAATGTTGGACAAGCACTGAAGAAATATGGTTTCTTAGGAGACTGCTGAGAGTATCGTGGAAGGAAAAGAAACCGAATGAGGTAGTGCTTGATGAAGCCCATGTGGGACGCTCAATGTTGAAAACAATCGGCTAACGACGATTGCAGTTTTTTAGGACACCTGAATAGACATAAGGGTCTTGAACATTTAGCTTTCACTGGCAAAACTGAAGGTAAACGAAGCAAGGGTAAGCCAAGAATTGACAAACCTACTTAGGGAACCTAAACAAATGGGTAACAGGGAAAGATCAGGGAAACGTAGCTTTTTTTCAGAGCATTCGAGCAAAGGAATGAATGGAGAACCATGATCGCCGATGACTGTCGCAGATCTGGCACAGGATGATGATGATGAGTCAAGACAACCATTCCAACACATGCCCTGAGAGAACAAAATGAGTCTATTCAGTGGGAAGCAAAAAACAGATGGTAGATGCTTGGACAAATGGACAAAACGACACACAGGCTTCTGACTCGACGATGCGATCTGGTAGGCCAACATGTGTGTGTGTGTGTACGTGTGTGTGTACGTGTGTGTGTACGTGTGTGTACGTGTGTGTGTACGTGTGTGTGTACGTGTGTGTGTACGTGTGTGTGTACGTGTGTGTGTACG
>NW_004797340.1:650049-655049 GCF_000002075.1 Aplysia californica
AGAGAGAGAGAGAGAGAGAGAGAGAGAGAATGTTGCTAATTCGGGAGTTTGGAGGTTTGCTGGTCACCCTGTCACATCGAAGAAACAGAAGACATCGTCAGGTTAGCCCACAAGCATCTGTCCAGACACATTCATCTGCATTGACCTTTATTTTCCCTGCCGTTTGCTTCATTCGTGTGGCAAATTGTACGCCCTCCAAGGGAGCTTTGGTATGGGAGAAGGGATCAAATGGTTACCTTAACGGCAAGCGGAGGTTTTACGACAAATTCTTTTGGGGGGACGGGATAGAATCACAACCTCACAGCTGACAGAAGAAGAAATGTGATTGTGTTCATCCGCGAGTAAAATTATGCCTTTTAAGCACCCGTATATTACGGCTATGTGCCGATTATGGCCCATCTTTTGGCGATGTTGAGCTGTGGTCGCCGAGATGAGGGGTGGGGGTAGGGGGGGGAGGAGACATTGGCTGGGATAAAATAAAGTGTCAGTGTCGATTTCCATGTAGAACAGTTTTTTATTTGAACGTTTGGGGGATTTTAACTTGCCCATAATTTTCCATCAAATTGCATGTGATTTGAAAGAAAAGGGATTTGGGGGGGGGGGGGGGGGGGGGGGGGGGGATGATGGTGGATCTAGGCTGATGGGGATAGAAGACATAGGCAAACATAAAACTTCCTGGTTTGTCAATTAGCGCGTGCTTTCTGAGTTTCACAATAGGCAAAATCCAAACAGCCGAATACATTTACATTTCAATGAGGTGTTCAAACGTTATAACTATTGCTGCGATTTTAAATACAAAGAAGAGCGACATTGCTTTTACAGCCATTGGAAAGTAAATGTTTTGCTTTGAATAAATGCATAACAAACCTCACAGCTTTGCAAAATATTTCGCAACAGAAGCAAACGCTTTGAAAAGTTTTCTTGTAATGAAAACTGCCATCAAATCGGGAAAAGGGAGAAAATGTGAGGTCGAATGATTAGAGATAGGGAAGCGGAGTGAGAGAAGGGGATAAATAACAAGGTTATGCATGCAGATTCAAAGGCAAAGCGATGAATTAAGGCTGCTTAGCCCTGCCATTTAAAGTGATTTCCCGCAACTTTAACGAGATATCTGTAGTTTTGTTTGCGAAATTTTGGGCAAAGAAAAAATTAGTTGGTTGTTTCAAACGTGGGGATTCGATCATTCTTTAAAGCCATCTGTCTCAACGATTCTTTTACACTCTCATTACACCTCTGTCTTTTTTCGTATAATTTTAATTGCGGTATTTTTTATTTCTTTTATAAAACTCATGCAGAAACAAAATTATGTCAATCGTGATTTAAGGATTTGTTTTGCACTCTTCAAGTTTTAGGCATATAAAGGTATTGGTATCATCTTAATTAAAGCGTGATCATTTATCTCGCTTTAGATGGAAACAACATCCAAAAGAATAGAAGCTATATAGATATTTGCGATATTTGCAAGTGAAAGGGGTGGGGGTCGCCAGAAGTCCGAGGTAAAATTAGCGAGAAAATGGCCGCCAAAGTTTGGTGACTTCCAAAGCTTCAAAGCTTTGTATGTGCCATTGATCAACCTTTTTTTCTATGAAAGCCACACAGACATGTGTTTATAAAAGGGTATAACATTTGTAGAGCGCCACCCCCCCCCCCAACCCCCTTGAAAAAAAATCGGGAACAATTGCCTAAAGGGCGGGGGAAAAACGTCGGATTCTTCGATTTCATTATTTTTCAGGAGAGCCCGATTTCACCACGATGCCTCACATGATAATTTATGCTCGCCATTGCTAGAACTTCGCTGAGTGGAATACCAAAACTCCTTGCTCCTCTGTTGTTGCCTTTGTATGACACCGTGAGAGACAAAGATGAAGCAGAAACTTCTCACCTGAGTGAGTGAGCTCCTCAATAAGCACTTCCCTGCAAGTTCTGGCGAGTGAGAAAGACGCAGAGAGCTATCGGTACTCTGGATTTTTATATTTTTTTTGGTAAGTGTTTTACGGCGCTCGCAACTGCGTAAGGTCATATGAGCGCACGGGACACATTAAACATTTACAGTTGGTAGGAAATTTTTGAATTTTGCCTGGGTGGCGACCAAAGCCTACTCTTATCGATTTTAGACCTCCAAGGGATCTTTAACCTGTGCAACTTGCACACGGCCCTCCGAGATTTTTTCGCCCATTGTCCGAGAAGGCTAGGAGTAGATTTTTCCTACCATATGATCAGGGGTGTTACTGAAAGACAGCAGTAAGAAGGAGCCAAGGAGAAGTAGTAGAGAGATGTCGGTGTCTTCGAGATTGTTATTTTGACCGGCGTCTGATTTCACCTCTGAAGACGAAAACAATGCCACATCACAAACCGTCAATTTTAAACTCAAGGCGGCTATCCCGAAAAATGCTGTTTTGAGAAAATCGAAGGTTAAGCTTTTGCCCACTGTTCAGTTGGGTTTTTTTTTAAGACAAAGAGAGTTTTCTCTACAACCAAACAAACATACTCACCAATGAAACCAAACTTTTCTTATATTATTATGTAGGGCAATGCTCACTTTTTGTGTAGGTCAAGATTTCTGGAAACCCCCAAAATCTGGGTTAGCCCGCTAGTTTAAAAGCGACCAACTGAAACAACAACAACAACAAAAACAAAAAATAACAACAAAAATATAAACACTATAGGGGGAAGCGTCCACAGAAGAACACGATGCAATTTCTTAGAACCAGGGGTACGATACGCGAAAACGTTTCTCTTGCTAACCAAGGACGCTGCAAGACTTCAGTGGTAAGTACAGTTTCGTGTATGACGTTATAAAACCAAGGAAATCTCGTCATCAAAAGCTAGCACTCTTCGCCCATAATGCTGGGCGGCTAAGTTCCCGATTATTGAAAGCTTGGAATCGTAGGAATCGACTCGGAACCCAATTACTTACTTTCTAATGATGTGATTTTCTTCCGGTGGTTACCTTGTTGGCTCCGAACATATTCAGGATTTTAGTAAGTAAGGTTTTACGGCGCTCGCAACTGCATAAGGTCATAGGAGCGGCTTTCAGGGTTTATGATAAACTTGATTTCTGAACACTACATAACATCAACTATTTTTTTTTTCAAAAATACATTCTTAAAAAAAAAAAAAAGAATATTTTTAATGACTGAAGTAACTGGTAGGCGTTGGTTCACATAAAGAGGAGTCGGGACTTTTTTCCGCAGGCAGTAATGGTGGGAATAGGTTCCGGAATCAATTCTTCCCCCCGCTCTATTCGCGCCACAAACCCATCAAGCACAGTATCTGAGTATCGACATTACAGATTGCAAGATGACTCAGCTAATACAACAACTAAAACAAAAACAAAAACCTACTGCATAAGTCTATCATCGCCTTTTTCCTTCTTTCAACCCTTCATTCCTCTTCCCCCATTTTCATTTTCAGAAAAAAATGAACGAAAAAAAAAGAAAAAATACTGATGCATAGGCCTACTCGCAGAGACACAGAACTGAAACAAAACTGGATAATGTCAGGCCCAATTTCTGTTGCTATTGGCCAGTTATTACCGATGTAACGCTCTTGTTAACGAAAAGACTGGCCTGCTTTAATGCTGCATTTTCCGTTTGCTTTTGTTTGAATACACAACTCTCCCACTCAGATTTCCGGTTCTCGTTTCCTACGTTCTCGACTTGTTTGTCCTTCGCATTGTGACGTCATATTGCAATACCGGAAGAGACAAAAAATACAAACAAAACTTCGATCGCCTCCTCTCTATTATTATGCGAGAAAAGCGATGATGTGAAGAAAGTGAACATGACTGTGCACTGTTTACTGAGAGTACTGTTTCTTGTTTCGCCACTCGATCAATCCAAGTATCTGCTTTCGATGAGGCAGCGCGCGAACGACACAGAAGCTTAATTTACTGTTTGCACGGGGGTAAGGCGGGTGAAGGAGTTGTTTGAGGGAAACGTGCAAATTCAGAGGGGGAGAGAGAGAAAGAGAGAGAGAGAGGGATGGAGAGAGAGAGAGAGAGAGAGAGAGAGAGAGAGAGAGAGAGAGAGAGAGAGGGGGAGATAGAGAGGGAGTGAGAGAGAGAGAGAAAGAGAGAGAGAGAGAGAGAGAGAGAGAGAGAGAGAGAGAGAGAGAGAGAGAAGGGGGTGGGAGCGAGACCAGACATTCAGATTGGGAGAGAAGGGTGGACTATGTCAGTTTTGTTTTTATGTTGTGGTTTGTGTGTGTGGGGGGGGGGGGGGGGGGGGTGATCTGTTCGTTTTGAACTGGCTAAGGTTCTGTGTCCTATATTCCTGAGTGCTTCTTTGAGGAACACTGGGGTGTTTTTTTTCGTTAGCGTTTTACGGCACTTGCAACACAATAAGGTCTTATAAGTGCCGAAGATTAGAGATGTTTCCAGAAAGCAACAAACTCTAAAAAGGAGGGGAGATCAAGACGATAGATTGTTTGATAGGAATGAAGGAACAAACCACACCTGAGCACCCACCAGCCACCCACAAACACAGTTCAACGACAGCGATATGGTTGTGAAATAACGTTGTTGCGAACATCATAATGCTTTTCAATATAACAGAATAATAAATCTGTTGATATCTGTTATAATGGTTATTCATCGGCTTAGTGAATCGGTTTACCAGCAGATTTCATGCTGTGAGAAGAACAAACAAATCTGACTTAAAAACCAAATTTGCAAACGAACAGCGCTAAAATGTATGTACAGAAGGGTTGGCAGAGGTAAATGATGGGTGTTTGTGCGGATGCCTTTTCTCTGGTTTGCTCCTTCGTTCAAATCAAACATCTATCGTCCTTACCTCTCTCCCTTCTTCTCTCTTTCTGTATGTTGCTCTCGTCTAGTTACACTCCGAGTTCTCTAATGTTCGGCACTTTTATGACCTATATATTATGTTGCAAGTGCCGTAAAATTCTTACTAAGTAGGAGGTTGGCAGGTGCTATTGTCTTGATACCTCCTCCTTCTTTTTTGTGCATGTTACTCTCTTGTAACACCTCTAATCTTCGA
>NW_004797340.1:657549-665516 GCF_000002075.1 Aplysia californica
AGCCACAGTGACTAGGACAGAGAGACCTAGACTTTGCACTGCTTTTTTTATGACTGGTACATTATGTAATCAGGTATGGAACTCAGGCAACAGCAACACCAAAAAAAAATAAAAAAAATAAATAATAATAATAAAAAGTATAAAATAATGACACGGTGTTGGTTTAATGCCCTTTTCAACACTATTATGTAATTTAAGAGGCGAGACCTCTGAATTTAACGTCCATCTCCGAAAGGACCGAGCCAGATAGGAAATTTGTGTAAAGTTCCTTTCCCAGGGGCACAAAGTCGGACTGAGCTGAGGCTCGAACTCCCGAACCCGCAGTCTCTTGTTTAGGGGTCCGGTAACCTAACCACTAGGCTATCGACACCACTCAAATAATAGACCGATCACACTTTGTCAAGTCCCGTAACGGCACTCATATGGCTTGCTTGTGTCGCAAGTGCCGCAAAACTCATAGTAAAACATCCTGAAAAACAAAGCTCAACGAGGAAAGATCTACACCTAGCCTTCTCGGACAAAGGTGAAAAATATCGGAGGTCCCGTGTGCAAGTCGCGCATGTTTAAGATCCCTTGGTGGTCCAAAATCGATAAAAGTAGGCTTCGGCCGCCACCCGGGAAAAATTCAAAATTTTCTTCCAACTGAAAATATTAGGTGTGTCCAGCGCGCTCCATATGATCTTATGCAGTTGCGAGCGCCGTAAAACACTTACCAAAAAAAATCTCTTGTTTATTGTATCGCCTGTTGCAAGGCTATGTGCTTGACTCATGTTTCTCTGACACTCTCTATCCATCACATCCTGTATCTGCCCCCCCCTCCCTATTGAGTCTGTCTGGTGCCTTTTTTTATTCTTTGGTAAGTGTTTTACGGCGCTCGCAACTGCATAAGATCATGTGAGTGCGCGGGACACATGAACCTTTTTCAGTTGGTTGGAAATTTTGAATTTTGCCCGGGTGGCGGCCGAAGCCTACTCTTAACGATTTTAGACCACCAAGGAATCTTTATCGTGTGCAACTTGTACCCGGGCCCTCTGGTGTCTGCTCTCGCTGCTATACTGTCTGCTGATGGTCTGACCAGATGCCCAAATAATTTAATTCATGTTTTTTTCCCCTTTTTTAAATAATATTGCCAGCAGGGAATTGAGTGAACTCAAAAAATAACTCTGTTTCAACAACAAACACAGTTTTGTTTCTCTATAGTCATATTCAGTGAGCTCACCATACCGCTAGACATTATCTACTTAACAAAAGTGCATCTGTAGTGTAGAGGGAAAGCGCTTTACTCTATCCGTACGTCGTGTTTTACTATCGTATCCATACGACGTGGGGAACCCTGTGCCTCAACTCTCCAAAGAGGAAATTTACTCGTTAATCCGATCTGTACGCTTTGCATAGCAGTCTGTCAGAATGAATTTTTTTAGAAATACTGAAATTTTCAAAGAGATCTTTACACTAGAAGTATTCTAAAAAGTGAAGAATACAACCCCAGGGTACAAAATGACACCAGGGCGTACGGATAGGGTTAAAAAATAACTCTATTTCAACAACAAACACAGTTTTGTTTCTCTATAGTCATATCCAGCGAGCTCATCATACGGCTAGACAAACTATCTACTATCTAAACAAAAGTGCATCTGTAGTGTAGAGGGACATCTGTAGTGTAGAGGGACATCTGTAGTGTAGGGGACATCTGTAGTGTAGAGGGACATCTGTAGTGTAGAGGGACATCTGTAGTGTAGAGGGAAAGCGCTTTAACCTCACACGCAGGAAAACCTCATTTCAAGTCCAGTGAGGTAAGTAAGATTTTTCATCGAGTACTTCGGTTTTTCTACTGGACTGGTATATTATGCCTCTCAGCCCGGATTGGCTCTGATGAGTACTTCCGAAGCCCACCTCCTAAATTATGTAAATTGTGAAGATGGAAGCTAAAAAATATACATAGGAAAAGACGGTAAATTTTTTGTGATAAACGAAAATGAAGCAACTGGAGATATTCAAATTTAACTTTGCACCTATATTTGTTGGCTAAACGATTTTTCATGCATCAAAAATATATAAATACTCATATAATAAATTAAATCCATCACGTTTAGACATAAACACACCCATCCTAGCATTCACGTACGTGCACTGTATTTCCCTCAATTCACACTATAATACAATTAATCCTTCCACTTTGTCCGCGGGTAACGCTATGCAAAATTCTGTTCTATTTCGGACAGCAGAATGCTTTTGGCAGAGACGTTTGAATAAGATTGTTTTCGTATTTTGCCGGCAGATTTACACATAGGACATAAACGTCACCGGGGGAATCTGCTGTGACGTCATGTCGCGTCTGCAGCATGTAATGGAGACGAATCACATCGAGCTGGGAGAGAATTCAGGGCCGCACACAGAAATAGAATCTGTGAAGAGCCAGAGAGAGAGAGAGAGAGAGAGAGAGAGAGAGAGAGAGAGAGAGAGAGAGAGAGAGAGAGAGAGAGAGAAAGAGAGAGAGAAAAATGAATGAGAGAGATAGAGAGAGAGAAAGTATGTGTGTGAGAGAGAAAAGGTGAATTGTAGAGAGAAAGAAAGAGAGACAAACAGAGAGAGACAGAGAGAGAGAGAGATAAATAGAGAGACAGAAAGGGGCAGAGAGAGACAGAGAGAGGGGAGGGGGGAGAGAAAGAGATGATGTTTGAAATATAGCAGAAATTCAAACAGCAAAATACATAATTTGGCAAATGCTTCGTGAGTGAATCACGATGCATGAAGCACCGAGTGGCATTGGCTTAGGCTGTCTGTCATAACTGAACAATTCTGGTTTAATGGAACTGAATAACGCTAACAGCGGTGTCTGAGATGTTGCAGAAACTCAACAAAAACGTCAGTTCTTAAAGCAAAACAGAAACGTTTTGTTTGTTTTGTTTGGAATTATTACTCATTCACTCACAATCACTCTTCTACTAATAAGAATAATGATAATAATAATATTATGTACAGTGTATATCCACCCAAGCGCAAAGTTGTCCGTTAAATTGTCGTTAAATTTCATTGTATTCAGTGCGCACTCTGGTGCTATGTCCCAAGAGCGTTTCACGTCAGCAGAAGATATTCGGAGACGTCTCCGGCGAGCACCCAGGAACTATTCGGAGACGCACTCCCGCCCCGCACACAGATGCACTGTTTTCGGGGGGGAAAATCTAAATCTAGGTATTGTTTCCTGCAGATCACACATATAGCCATTTTAAAACTGCCGCGAATCAATTATTTTCAAGAAAAGATCAAACTTAACTGCAAAATATCAGACTATGGGTTAAAACAGGAGGACATGCCTCCCTGTAACCGCCCAGATTTCTTTACTTGGTCTAGAGGCACAAAGCATTTTGATTGGTCTATCTCCGTCGTTGGGATTTTCCGTCTTTGCACGCAGAAGGTATGGGTTTGATTCGTCTTTGTGTTTGGTACTCTCTTGTAACACTTCTAAACCTTAGGCAGTTATATGACTTTATTGTATTGCAAGTGCCGTAAAAAAATAAAACTGCAAATGTACGTTGGCTTTCATCAACACGAAATAAGAATATTGAAGGAAGCAGATATGGACCTTAAGTCTACAGAAACAGACCAAAGATACTACAAGTCAGCAGAAGTGCCCGCCATCTTTTTCTAGGAGACGCCACATCGACTTACCGAGCGCATCCATCTTGCGAAACAAAAAGGGCGGCATGCCACGCCTACCCAAGATGGCGACCGACTATGACGTAGCTAGCTAGACAAGATGGCGGCAGGGCACCTACGTCTGTTGTTGGTAGACAGACAGCTGTGTGTTGCAGAAACTTCTTCCTCTTCGACCTCTCGACCTCGAGGCCAACGATGCCAAGAATAAATTGCTGAGCAGAATTCCCAGAAGAGGCGGGATAGCCAACAGAGTGGTCGTAATTGAATAGAACACCTCGGGAATTGCTTAATACGCGTCTGTTAAACCCTTTCTGTGAGAGGCAGGGGACGGCCGTTGTATAACGACTTCTATAGTTTATCCCCCTCATCGTTCCGCGTTGATGAAGCCAAGACCTGCCATGACGTAACTTAACGCCTACGTGCTTTCTGTGAACAGAGAAAAATGTAAAAAATACAGGGTTTTCTGGGTTTTCTGGGGGTAGGGGGAGGGGTGGGGATTTGTTTTCAAAAGGTCTGGTTGGTTTTCTTTTATTTGTCATCCACTGACTGAAGTGTCTTTAATCTATTCCCAAAGGGGGGACATTAACATGATCTTATGCACAGCAGAATTTTAAATGGGCTGATTCATCAATGTCATGTTCATAACTGCCTGAACTGCAACAGCGAACTGCTGCGTTTTCTTTCCTTATCCTTACTATCGTGATTTTCCCTCTACTTCTTTTGTGTTTGTCAAACTCTTTAGACCCGTGGTGCCTTGATAGTCGAAGCAAACTTTGTGCTGCTGAAGCAAGAGAGATGGGCAGAGTATGCCTGATTCCCTGTGAATCCACCCCTTGGCGCTCATATGACCATAATAATTATGCAGTTGCGAGCACCGTCAAAACTCTACTAAAACTTTAAAAAACCCAACTAAAACTTATTTATCAGTGAAACATAATGGCAATATTATACAGGTTTTCTTTCAAAATTCAATCGGTCAATTATCTATAACATATTTATTTTTTGTTATTTTATTCAATACCTTTTGTATGCAAAACTTTCTCGATGAGAAGTTCTGACAACTGGGATATAACGACTCAAGTAGTAATCCCAATCATTCGACACCCGATGAAGCCAGAATCTGTCGTCAAACAACGCCCACTTCTGTTTGTTTTAGTAGAGGTTTTACGGCGCTCGCAACTGCATAAGGTCATATGAGCGCCAGAAGATTAGAGGTGTTACAAGAGAGTAACAAACATTAAAAAAGAAGGAGGGGAGATAAGGACGATAGATGTTTGATAGGAAAGAAGAAGCAAACCACACCAGAGCACCCGCCAACCACCCAAATTTTTTTTTTTATACAGCGGATGCAAGATCCACTTTCGAGAGAAATGATTTGCTGTAAAGGACCAGTGTGGACAGCGAACCGGACGCCCTGTAAATGTTTAAAAAGTGTGTGTGGTTGTTTTGGTTTTCTTTTCAAATTGTGTATTTTTAGTCCTTGAAGTTGAAGTGACATGACAATGTTGTACAGCTCAGATTTTCTTTTGAAATTCTGTCGTTCAAGCTCTGTTGTAACTGTGTTTTTAGTAACAATGAGTATGCAAAACCATTTTTATGAGACATGGCCAATGGTGTAAAAAGACAATGACAATGCACTTAATGGTCCGAAAACTGCACGGCACCTCCATGATGGAAAAAGGAAGGTTTCAGACACACAGCCCAAAAAGAAACAGTAAAAGAATCCAAAAACAGCAGAGCCGATGTAAACACGACCTTGTCGCTGCAGGAGCAGCGCTGAAAATTATTTTAAAAATTGACAATGATGTTCAGATTAATTTATTTTAACTCTTTAAGCACACAGTGGACACACATGTCCGATCAGCTGACCCAAAATAAAAGACAATGTTGTTGCACATTTCGAACCATTGTACACAAATGACAAATACAAATTTGCATATTATTTTTTCTCATTATCCATGTTGTTATCGGTCTTATTAAGTTTCAGATTTAAAAAAAACATACATGTAATTTAAAGGTTTACTGGTGCTACGTAAGCTCAGTTGCTGTCTTGCTACACTACGGAGCGGTTGGTTCATGTTCGAATGTCAATCTGGGTGTTCTTGAACTCGTTTTGTGTAGTTTGTTTTCAGGGCTGTCAACTCATTTGGCTAGGTCCTGTCGGAGACGGAAGTTAAAATCGGAGGTCCTGAATCTTAAATACCCAAACAGGGTTGATGGGGGCGTTGGACCCACACAATTTCTTTTCAATGAGAAAGTTAACTCTGTGCTCCTTTTTTTTTTGAAGTACCCAAAACAGTGTGTCTTTTAGCGTTGACAGCTTTAAAGAAATTCAGTAGTTCAATTCGTTTTCTTTACGTGTTCCCTTTTACCGTTTTCATTTAGCCATTTCAGAGAGGAGTGATGCAGTCGTCTGTCACTGATCGCTGACATCCTTTTGAGATACGGCACTCCATGATGATGACGATATTTGAGGCTTCAAACATACGATTGCTTTGCGATTTCTCAAGTGATTCACCTTCTTGTAGTATTTTTCATTTCATAGTTTACTCTTTATATGTAAAATGTTGTTTTAATCGGATTTGCACATTCGGTGTACGTTGCCATCGGTCACACACTGTACAATGAAGTTCTAAGGGCGGCTCTCGTGGCCTAGAGGTTAAGATGTTCGCCTCTCATTCAAAGGTCCCTTGTTCGAATCTGGGTAGCGACGGAAAACATTTTCTTCTCTAAAATTGTCTCCTTTCACCTCCTTTCCTGCTCTCTAGCAATATTCTGTCGTCTTCTTTCATCTCTACTTTCTACCCCCACCCCCATGCCCTCTCCTCTTGGCTCCTGACTCTTTCTGCAGCCTTCCCACTGATTCTCCTTGGTTCCTTCTTACTGCAGTCTTTCAGCCACACTCCTGATCTTCTGGTAGGAAAGATCTACTCCTAGCCTTCTCGGACAAAGGCGAAGAAATCTTGGAGATCCCGTATGCAAGTTGCGCACGTTAAAGATCCCTTGGTGGTCCAAAATCGATCAGAGTAGGCTTCGGCCGCCACCCCAGGCAAAATTCAACATTTCCTACCAACTCAAAATGTTAGGTGTTTCTCGTGCGCTCATATGACCTTATTGTGCAGTTGTGAGCGCCACAAAACACTTACCCCCCCCCCCCAAAAAAAAAAAAAAAAAATTTAAACAAATAAAAATTATTTTTAAAAAATAATATAAAATAAAATAAAATAAAATAAATAAATAAATAAATAAATAAATAAATAAGAAATAAAAATAAATAATAACAAAAAAATAATTTTAAAATGAAGCTCTAAGGTGTCAGGGTTGCTCGCATAATTGTCAGGCGTGGTGAATACTGTACTTTTCCTTCAGGGAATACCGACCCGGGAAGACAACCATAATGGGTTTGATTATCAGATGTAAATAGATGGACGACTGCACAGCTCTTTCTACGCAGGGGTCCTCGCTCTGACTTAAACATTTTCCCTTACGAATAAAGATGAATGATATTATTATCGTTTAGTTTTTACTACGTGAAAGAAACAGAGAAACAAGGAAAAGCTCTTTTCACATCAGAAATTCTAATGGTTTGTTATTTGAAATTATGGTAAGTTAAGACATAGTTATCCAGTTCGTGTCTGGCATAATTTAGATCAGCGACTTAAGCATCTATAATCAAATCATGGGTTTGGTTTCTGGGGCACCTGATTCGATTCCAGCTTTGAAGACTTTGAAAGATTAAGTTACGCAAGTTTTTAAAAATCTTGTACGTTTTTAAGATACATAATATACATACTTACATACAAAGAGAGAGAGAGAGTGTGTGTGTGTGTGTGTGAGAGAGAGAGAGAGAGAGAGAGAGAGAGAGTTATGGGCCGGCAAATTGCGAAAGGGAAAACCTAGACAAAATAATTAGTCACGTGTCTCCTGGCGGGCCCCAGGTGTTTGACTTGTCGTGTGTCAGGACAGAGGGCAAGTGACGTCTTTAATCTCTGACCAGTTGACCAACACCTGGATCCGGTCAACGCTCCCCCAAAGGTTGGGTAACGGTTGTGTTGTTGTTGTTGCTTTTGCTTTTTTGTTGTTACCTTTTGTGTGCTTTGGGGTTTGTTTGTGTTTTGTTTGTTTGGTTGGGGTTTGGGTTTTTTTTGGGTTTTTGGGGGTTTAAAAAAAAATTTCTTCACCCTACCTCTCTTTTGTGTTTGTCTTGTCCTTTTTTATTTCCTGAAGGGTAGTTATTGCAAACGTGTGACTGTGTGTGTGTGTGTGTGTGTGTGTGTGTGTGTGTGTGTGTGTGTGTGTGTGTGTGTGTG
>NW_004797340.1:669591-671197 GCF_000002075.1 Aplysia californica
CAGTTTACATGCGATTTCGTATTCCCACCTCAACCCCAAGGTAGGCCTATGTGATACAACGTGAGAGACCATAACTGATACCAAATTCACATGTGTGGAAACACATTGCCGATTTGGTGTGTGATGTGATTTCCGCAGAAAGATAAAAAAATTCCCGCCACTCGGGAAATCGAACTTGGGTCTCGTGCATGAGATACCTAACCGCTACACCACGGACTCCGTTGTAGTGTCCCACCACAAGAGTCTTCTCTTCTTGAAAATGGAACTCGCGTCTTTTGTTAGCAAGGTAAAGGAATCCCACAGGGTAATAGATCAAGGGCCACATGGAACCAATAGTAGAGTCACAGGGAACGATGTACAGAAACTTGGGAAGACGCAGAATAATGATTTTCAAGAGGCAAGCTAGCCAAGGGTACGGAAAGGTAAAGGATGTTTGTTTGTGACCTATACTCTTGATGAAGGGTGAGAAAAACAGTGATGAGCTTACAACAATGACAATAATGATAATGATGAAAGAAAATGGACTATTACGCCACAGAATCCTGTTTCATTTGAATGGTCCCTTGACATAGCTATCTATTGTCTGGAACATTTGATACTTAACCCTATCCGTACGTCGTGATTTACTATCGTATCCATACGACCTAGGGAACTCTGTGTCACCACTTTCCAAAGAAGAAATTAACTCTTTAGTCCGATCTGTACGCTTTGCATAGCAGTCTGTCAAAATGATTTTTGTTGTTGGAGAAATACTGAAAGTTTCAAAGATACCTTCGTACTAGAAGTATTCTAAAATGTGAAGAATACAACCCCGGGGGTAAAAATGACCTCAGGGCGTGCTAATAGGGTTAAAGAATATTTATGTAGCTCTTCCGATCCTGAAAAGCTTTTACTTCAATTCTACGATAACAGACAATATATTATATTAAACATGGCGTACATCCTGGATTGACCTAAATATTTATCTAGGTCATTATATTCGAGTCCAACACTGGACAAAACACGATTTTCCCTAAACCCATTTTGCCTGCTCTTTGTCGATGTAAGCTTAGAACGAGAATGGTATTATCTAGACGCAGAAAAGAAAAGCTGCTTTCGCCAAAACGAAACTGACACCAATAAGCTATATGAAGACTCCAGGGGAAAGACGACTGTAGTCACAAAGTGAAAGTCGTGAGGGTACCAATTTTGAAAGCTTGTTGACTCATAACTGTATTTCTGTTCAACTGTTGGTTGATTGTTGTTGTTAAATATCCCATTCAACAACACTTAACAATAAACCACCAGTCCAACAAATATGAAGTTATGAGTCCACAAATAAAATGAAAATTCTATAAAAATCACCCAAAAACTTGATAAAATACTTATTTCTCCGTTGCTTAAGATTTGACGAGTGCCTGATTTTATCCTGACGACCCGCATAAGGTCGCTTTTAAGCACAAGGGGGCTGTCCCGAAAAATGCTGTTTTAATACGAAGGTAAAGTTTCTGCCCCTTTTTCCAGTTTCTTTAAAAGACAAGGAGAGTTTTCTTTATAATCAAATAAATATACTCATTAATGACTCCAAATTCTCCAATAGGTAGGGCAATGATCACTTTTGGTGTAG
>NW_004797340.1:671947-672880 GCF_000002075.1 Aplysia californica
CCCGAAAGCTGTGTATCTATGTGCGGGAGTGCGCCTCCGAATAGTTCCTGGGTGCTCACCGCTAGACGTCTCCGAATATCTTCTGCCTCTCACCTCAGTCCACGGAGGGAAAATACAGAACAATGATAATGTCGCTGCGTGGTGGAATCAGGCGCTCGTCCATTTTTAGGCATTTTTATTATGAAGTTATTGGTTTCAAATTAAAGCTTGTTTGTTTCTTTTTGAACTTGGTGACAATAAAAATACTGAACTGCCTTTTAAAGAAGTCGAGATATTATAATATTATGCTATTTAAGAAGGTAGGGGTTATTATCTGCTGTCTGGTGAAATTGAGTAGAAAGTAGACTCCAAACGTCGGTGACTTTTAAAGCTAAATACTTGCATTTGTTCTACTGCATAACACATTTTTTGCTGCTTTTCAACAACATTTTTAGTTAAACACACCTTAAAATCTTTTTTTAAAGGATGAAGAAGGTTTCTGAGGTGACACACTGATCCTCACAAACTGGTAAAATGCCCGATTTCTCTGTTCCATAAAATTTGACGAGCCCCAGATTCCCTGGTGATGACCCACATCCAGGAACGGTGAATATGTATGTGTGGGAGGTGGGGGGGGGGTGAACACTTACTGGACACTGATACAAAGCAGCTGGTCAAAAACAGGGTTGTTCAGTATGGAGGGGGGGGAGTGGGGCAGGGATGGAAGCTACTGTGTGTATGTGTGTGTTTGTTCTCGGACAGGTCCAAGAATTTAAATACCTCGGAAGTATATTCGCAGAGGATGAGAGACTGAACAGAGAAATTGAAACATGAGTACAAAAGGCCAATAATGTTAGTTACCGGCTTATTCCTCTACTGAAACATCCCAACAACCCCATGACAACAAAACTCAAAATGATCAACACCATATTCACCCCAACACTCACCTATCAA
>NW_004797340.1:672980-675701 GCF_000002075.1 Aplysia californica
TGAGATGTCTTAGAAAAGCAGTAAACAAGACCAGGCAAGACAAAATTAGAAACTCAGTATTCCGAGAAATGGTGGGCACAAATGATGCCATGCATCACATCCAACACCAAAGAATCAAATGGTTCGGACTTCTAATGCGATTACCAACACACCATCCAGCACAACGTGCCTACATAAAAAAAAATTCAATGGCAACAAGGCTAGAGGGCGACCGAGAAAGACCTGGATAGATGGAGTCAGGGAAACACTAACAACTCACGGCATCCCCCTGACCCAAGCTCTCCGGCTGGTGGCAGAGAGACGTCTCTTTCTTCCCGCGACACCCAAACGGGTATAGGTGGCGGATAAAAGTAAAAGTGTTTGTTTGTAAGGGGTGGGTTGAGTGTGACAACTTTCACCTCAGGTCATGGGTGATGATGGGGGACTACACAATCCGAGGCACGACCGTGAAGGCAGGCATTGGTGGTGACCAGATTGGGAGAGATATTGAGTGGAAATGGTGTCTTGGTTGTTTTTATTTTTTTGTTTCCTTTTTGTTGCTCTCCTCGTCGATTTTGTTGTTATTATTATTTTTTTAGGAGGGATAGGGCGTTGGTGGTGTGTGCAGCCTTTTCTGCAGCAATTTTATAATCTGCTGCTATTCTTATTCTCAATTCTTCCTGCTGCCAAGGTCCCTGTGCCGAAGAAAAATTAGTTAAACTAGTTACTACCGGAAGAGACAAATTTTCAAAGGTATTAAAAAATGCATATAGATAGATAGATAGATAGTTAGATAGATAGATAGATAGATAGATAGATAGATAGATAGATAGATAGATAGATAGAAAAACACTCAAACACGTTTACAGGCAGATCAACAAACAGATGCGGAGACAAAAAAAAACAGACAGACAATATAGAAACTGAAACTGATTATTTACAACGTTTTTGTCTAACCGACTAAGTGAGATCCACGGGTTCTCGCCCTTCCCCCCGCCATCTCCTTGGCCAAATATTTACCGCTGACTCGGGGAACCGCGTTACTTAGTTACGTAAACAAGATTGTCGTGTGGGTTGACGCGAGGGCAGACGTACACACTAGAGCTAGGCGAGGAATCAATTCCGGAACCGATTCCTACGATTAATACTACGGAAGAAAAGTTCCGACTCCTTTTCACATAAACCAACAGTGACCAGTTACTGTAATCATTAAAATTGTCTTCTTTTTTAAAGACTTTATGTTGAAAAAAAAAAGTTGATGCTTCGTAGTGTTCCAAAATTAAGGTTGTCCTAAATGCTGAAGATGTTCGTAGCCAACCAGGTCACCATCGAAAGAAATCACATCATTAGAAAGTAAGTCATTGTGTCGGGTTCGGAGTCGATTCCTACGATTCGTAGCTTTCAAAAATCGGGAACCTAGCCTCCCCCAGAACTAGTACACACGATCTGGAACAAAAGGCGGGAAAGTAAAGAAAGATGGAGGCTATACAACACATCAACTAGCTGTCGATGGGCAGTTGGGAACGAATGGTCGACGGGACGTGTGTTTGGCTTTTATAAGAGCTATAACGAAGAAACAAGTGGCTCCCTGGGGAGGGAGAAACAAGGAGAAGAATTTCCCACGGGGTTTGGGTTCGTCCCCGGATCTCTTCATTACGTGGACTGGGCGGGGATTTTGGTGCTCTCGTTGTCTCACCTCTCTGTAACAGAGCGGTCGTTGAGGGTCGTTTGGGATGTGACGCGAGGGGTGGGGGGAGGGGGAAAGGAGGAGGGAGGGAGTAACGGTTGTGCAAGGGGTCGGGTTGGGTCTAAAAAGGGGAAAAAGGTGATGGGGGGTGGAGGGAAGAAGGGAGTAAGGTTGTTCAAGAGGTCGGGTTGGGGTTTTAAAAGTGGAAAGTGGGGGTGGGGGTGGGGGGCGTTTGTTCTGCTTGCAAACGAGAAATGTCCATCTATCTCAGAGAGGGTCATTGAGGGTTTTTGGAATGTGAGGAGAGAGTAGAGGGGGGTAAGGGGGGGGGGAGTCAGAAAAGTGTGAAATGCAAACGGATCGAGGTGTAATTGATTTTAGCTCTGGGGAGAATTTGCGGATTGAATTCGGAAACTCTTCTAAGGGCTAAAGCCTGTCTCGGCTGTTGGTCTATAGATTGAAACGAAGGAAAAACCTTTGATAATCTACAATTGAGCGTTTCCTTTTAAAGGACGACGGTAAAGTCTGGCAAAGTATTCGTTCTGCCCTTTATTCACCTCGTTTAGCTGATTCAAACGACAGTTTATTTCTGCATCTGCGACAGAGCAGAGCTAGATCTAATTGAGGGAAGATAAAAAAAGAGACATAAAGAATGCATTTTGACAACAGAATGGACTTCCGAAAGTCCAGCATGAAGGCAACTGAGCTACTCGTAAGTGCGCGCTCTTATTTAACCATATTTCTGTACACATTTTATGTATTTGGATCTTAACGACAAAATGTGAGTGAGTGAAGGAAAAGGTACTGCAGAAGAGAGCGGAGCAATAATAAATCACTAAATGTGTGTGCACCTCAGCGTACAAGAAACTTGTACGCTAAGGTGTGCACATAATTTGTTGTTGGGTTTTTTTTTGTTCAGCAACTTACTTATAAACGAAATAATAAAGAAAAAAATAATAACATTGTTATCATTATAATACGAAATTATAGCTATATATATAAATATATATATAATGCATATAATATTTTAAAATGTTACATTCACTTATACATTC
>NW_004797340.1:675801-679013 GCF_000002075.1 Aplysia californica
GGGGGGGGGTGTCGTTCTCCGATAGACTGGATGTGGATTTTGGTGCTCTTGTTGTCTAGCTTCTTCACGACAGGAGGGTATTTGGAACGTCAGGCGCGAGGTGAGAGTTTAGATGAAAAGAAGGGTAAGCCTTGGGGGCGCCGACTTGCTGTCTGTTTGGCAAGAAACGATGTCCACACATGATCTGTTTCTTTTAATTTTCTTCCGGAGACATCATTATTAGCTTACTTGACTTTATCCGTCCTCTAGTACCTCTAGGGTGTCGAAGGGAGAAAGAGCTTCCTGTCTCTGGCAAGTTTGATGGCCTGGCTGGGTGGGATATTGTAGTATGTTCTCGGGGTATCCTTCACACTCTGGATCCAGATCTGTCTTGGTCTTCCTCTTGCTTTGTACTCTGATACTTTTCTGTAGTAGGCTTTACTGGCAAGCTGGTTAGGTGCCATACGTGTGAGATGTTCAAACCACTTGATATCATTATTAACTTTTTTTAACCCATGTCTGAGTGTGTGCCTCCAACAAGAGCTCTCCATCTATCTACTTTTGTCCTTGGCTCTAATCTCCACCCATGTCTAGCTGGGCACGTCCCCGGATCTCTTCATTACGTGGTTGGGCGGGGATTTTGGTGCTCCTGTTGTCTCACCTCTCTGTAACAAAGCGGTCGTTGGGTGTCTCCATCTACTGTTGGCCTTTTCTCTAATCTCCATCTCTGTCCAGCTGTATCCCATCTCCTCTAGGCCGGTATCTAAGTCCCTCCTCCAAGTACTTTTAGGCTTTTTTGTCTTCCACAGACAGGAAAAAGAGGCTGAAACAGCACCTGGACTTGAGTTGCTGGTGCCTTTATAAATAAATCATTGTTGGTAAAACCAAGGCTTTCTTGCCTTTTTAGTTCTATGTGGATTCCGTATATTATATCATTTCTTTTAATTTTCATCCTGGGATATACCACTTATAGAGCAAGGTTAGAACGGCAAACCAAACACAATGAGAGGTATTCATCGTAAAAGACAGGAAGATCTACAAGCTACTGTTGGTTGGTTGGTCGTAAATGTATTACGACAAAAACAATGACACAATTAGGAGGCTGGCATCTTTGGCCTTAACCCTTTCAGGGACAAGTGAGGTACAAAATCCCAGCAGACAGACGGAGATACTTACTTACTTACTTACTTACTTACTTACTTATTTACTTACTTACTTACTTACTTACTTACTTACCTACTTACTTACTTACTTACTTACTTACTTACTTACTTACTTACTTACTTACTTACGTACATAAGGCGGAGAGAAGTCGACGCCACGCTTGTCTGTCCTTGGCCACGTCCTCCAATTTCGGCACATCTAGGCCGTGGGTGATTGCCTCATCCCTCACTGTGCCTCTAAAGCTTCCAGTTGGTCTTCCTCGTTTTCTTTTTTCAGTTGGTCTCCAATACCATGTCTATACCCAGGGACGGACATACATGATGACTTTTTAAAATAATTCCTCAAAGGTAATCACAGTCTCAATGTCTTCCACGAAGCCGCTGCAACATCAGAATATCGCCTAAGGTTGTGGGAGTACACTTTACAAACATACGGGTGTGTTGTTTCTTCAAGTAACCCCCCCCCCCCAAGAAAAAAAAGAAGAAAAATGCTTAAAGTTTTTTTTCATCTGTCTTCTGTGTATTTTACATAGAGGAAAATGAGACAACAGATAATAAGAGAGCAGTCGTTTCTATCACGAAAGTGTTCGAAATAGTCTGTATTATTATTTAGTATTTACTACTAATTGTGGTCATTTTTTACCCCCGGGGTTGCATTCTTCACATTTTAGAATACTTCTTGATCTAGTTCGAAGATCTTTTTGAAACTTTCTGTATTTCTCAAAAAATCGTTTTGACAGACTGCTATGCAAAACGTACGGATGGAATTAACGAGTAACTTTCCTCTTTTGAAAGCGGTGGCACAGAGCTCCCCACGTCGTATGGATACAATAGTAAAACACGACGTACGGATAGGGTTAATCAGTTACTTGCACTGCAGTATGCTTCTCCAGCTACCGAGAGGGTATCTGAGTGTTGTATGGTCTGCTTAGATCATAATAGAGATTGTAAAGTGCATACAGTTTTCTGTTGAGCGAGGATGTGCGCTATACAAATTGTATTTGTTGTTATTTGTGAGTCATATTTGTGTGATCAGGCGCTCGTCAAAAATAATGAATTCCGAGAAATCGGCAATTTTCTCTAATTTTACTTCTGAAACTGGGCGATCCCACCTCCTTCAATTGCAAATATGTCGACTTCTATTCAAGATAAATGGATCATTTTTTTCATTGAAAGCAAGGAAAATGAATCACCTAAAAATTGACGAACGCCTGATTCCACCAGGATTCCTTACATTTGTATTTATTATTATTTGTTTATTATTTGTTTACTCTTTGAGCTGTATGACATTTTTTTCCTCATCAATGACACTCATTCTGGAGCCTAAGGTGAAAAACTTAAATAAAACCACACATGAAGATGCAGTAATCGTTAAATTACGAGTTTGTGAGCATGAAGTGGAGCTCGTCTGACACTGTGTCCTTGATAAAGGCACTTTACACGATTTTTTAAAATCCATTTGGCGTGGTCGGAGATGCTGCCCCTTGAAAAACCTTACAGTGTTGCAAGGGATATTAAGAGCTCTACTATGTTTGTAGTAGTTTGGATTACGTTCATTACTTGAAATGTAAAACACAAATAAGAAGAAGTATGGGCTTTTTTTTAGTTCAAAGCATGAGCAGGTGTAGGTGGTAGCGTAATGGTTACTGATGCCCTATGTTCCTTGATATACACGTCACATAGACATACACATGCTCACACACACGCACGTAATAATACACAAACACGTTCTTACGCGCATTCACATAGCCACACCGCGAGAGAGAGAGAGAGAGAGAGAGAGAGAGAGAGAGAGAGAGAGAGTGTGTGTGAGCGTGGAGAGAGAGAGAGAGAGAGAGAGAGAGAAAGAGAGAGAGAGAGAGAGGGAGAGAGAGAGAGAGAGAGAGAGAGAGAGAGAGAGAAACTGACAGACAGATAGTCAGGCAGAGACAGAGAGAGACAAACAGAGAGATAGACAGACAGAGAAAGACAGAGAGAGAAGAGCAAGAGAGGAATCGAAAGGGAGAGTGAACAAAGAAAGATAGAGAGAAAGTGAAAGAGGGAGAGAGAGAGAGAGAGGAGACACAGAGA
>NW_004797340.1:679113-682425 GCF_000002075.1 Aplysia californica
ATTTATGATCATGCTCAGTTGGGCGTTATTCATTACTGTATTTGTTCACGCATGCCTGACTGCATTCAATTTTTTTTTTTACATTTATTTATTTATTTAAAGATTTTTTTTTGTTGCATTTTACTGTTTTTGCGTCTGTGTTACTCATCGAAAATCTATTGCCAGAATTTCAAAATCTTCTTTGTCCCGGCAGTTCTACGAGTCAGCTGAGAGAATTAATCCGAATGTATGCAGGCGAAGCGCCAAGCTTCAAGAGCTCTTTATAAATGAAGTTTTTCTTGAGCAAGGCCCGCCTTGTCTCAGATTAGAATGAGGCAAAATCTCGAAAAAGTGGAGAGCTAAGTTGATTACATTTTTTTTCCGGGCGAAGGAGAGGTGCAGGCATTATTCAGCCTTGAACTTTTCTTCTTTTAATTTGATTGTCTGAGCTTTAAGCAAACAAAACGCCTCGAAATACATTATGTAAACTGAGATAAATTATTGTTGGGTTGTTTAAAGAACTGTTTTATGCTGTACGATAATAGCTTATTAGTCGTGCTTTATAATAATGACCTCCTGGATAATGCTCCTCCTTGTGGGGAAATAGAATCCAGCTAATAATGGGGTAGGGATGGGGGGAGGGGGATGATACGCGTGTTCCGGTTGTCCACTGTATTCTGCCGCAGTACCTATCTCAGACGGATATAGACCAGTCAAAATGCTTTGTGCCACTAGACCAAGTAAAAAAATCTAGGCGTTTTTTACCGATAATTTGACATTTTGCTGTTAGGTTTGAAATTTTCTTGAAAATAATTGATTTGCTTCAGTTTTAGTGGCTATATATGTGATCTGCAGCAAACAATACACAGTCTGACCCTCCAAAGCAGTGCATCTGTGTGCGGGAGTACGTCTCCGAATAGTTCCTGAGTGCTCGCAGGAGACGTCTCCGAATGTCTTCTGCCTGTTCTGCAGTTGAGTTGGTTGGCAAACTTGTCAAGTTATCCGATCAGCTAATTTATTTGTCTTATTACTTGGGTATTTGAAATGTTGATTTTTATATTTCGGCGGTGTCCGGCATTAACTATGTATGAGCGTGAATATTGTTGCGGGGGGGGGGGGGGGGAAAAGTGGAAAACAAACATTATTTATTTCTTATTACTTACCAAAACTGTCCACATTTTGTGCAATTCTTTATACATTTTAAGCATCACCATTTGCAATTGGTCGCTTTTAAGTACAAGGAGGCTATCCCGAAAAATGCTGTTTTGAGAAGATCAAAGGTAATGTTTTTGTCCTATGTTCAGTTTCCTCAAAAGCCAAGGAGAGTTTTCTCTATAGCCAAACAAATATAAACATCATTGAAACCAAACTACAGCTGAGGCAATGCCCACTTCTGGCGTAGGTCAAGATTTTTGGAAACCCCAAAATCTGGGTTAGCCCGCTTGTCCTTAAAAGCGACCAAATAGGGTTGTTAATAACGTATTTTGAGGCAAAACAAGTAGCTATTCAATATACGCTGACAGCTATGTTATAGTGATAAAGGTTTACCGTTCGTATGGTGCTGGATCGATCTCCAAACAGTACGTTCTAGAACTTTCGTTGTTTTAGAAGTTTCCAACCTTGGAGGCTTGGCTATATCTGAGACAGGTGGTAGGTTCCCAGATGTAGCCTCTTGTTGTTGTTGTTGTTGTTTTCGATCCAGAAACAGCTGGGCTCTCGCCTTTCTGTCCAATGCCATGTAGTGATAAGTGCAGGCTTGTTGCAGTTGCTGTAATGTTCCATAGAGTGTGTTGTCAATGTTAGGTCTCGGAGGGAGAAGTGTAGCGCTGATGTTATTAAAGGCTGTACAGTGGAACAGGTGATGATCCACAGTATCATATGCATAGTCAAACAAGGGACACATTGAGTGAAGTTCTGAGTTTATTCTGTCCAAGTGGTAGTTGCTCTGTATATGTTCTGTTCGTAGGCGGAAGATCGTGGTCTGTTTCTTTCTCTGTAGCTAGTTAATATTGTCATTCCGTTTTGGTAGCATCTTAAATAATGCTAATTGTTCGTGCTGGAGTCAAAAGACTATGCCACACTGATTCATTCTAATAACCCATCGAATAGCGTTCTGTACTGATAAACTGATACGTACGACTGATTGATTTGTATGCTTTATATGTTGCTCATTCTTCGATAAGATTGATCAATATGTCAATGTACTCGTGTTGCGTAATATTATGCAACTGGTTCATTGTTGTTCTGTACCTTTGACGTACACGTTTTGAAGATTACTGACGTCTGCGGTTTATGGTCAAAGACGGTTTCATAACAAGATTGTTCACTCAGCCAAAAAGTGTACGCGGAAGTCCGACATTGCTTAAGATGGCGCTGCAGTCTTTGTTTTACGGTCCTCTTTCGTTTTTCCTCAAGAAGAATAGGAAAAGCACAGTTGGTTAATTTCACTTTTATTGTTTTTCACATAAGTAGGGTAACTCTGTTCGTAGAGTCCGCGCTTTTTCGAAGAGGGCGCCACCGAATTTTGAGGACACTTTTTTAATTGTCTCAAAGAGAGGAGTGAACTATCTTGTTATACACGATGTTTTTTTATGGTCCGCCTCCTTACCGTCACACGAAGAAAACATGGGGTGAAATCTCTACACTTTTTAAAATGGAGAATTACCGTTTAGCTGCTAGATCGTGATCCACCCCACTCACCGTGGTTGGCCCTGGTAGGCAAGGTCGTGGTGGCCTGAAAAAAGATAAGATAAAGTAAAGAAAAGATAATCTTAGACAGGTGATCGTTAGAGCGGGTGCGACTGCATTATAACAATTGGCAAAACAGACCCAAAAATGCTGTAATTAGGCTATTTTAAGAGGAGGGTGGGGCGTATTTTGTGCAGGTGATTATCTTATACAGGTGGTCGTTAGAGTGTGTGCGGCTATATTATGACAATTGGCAAAAACAGATCCAAAGAAAGCTGTAATTAGGCTATTCCAATTCGTCGTTGAGTTAATTCTGAGGAACGATGATACATCTCCTCTATTGAGACAATTAATGTCGTTCACCTACGCCTCACAAGCCCACTCCTGAGATGTTTACATTCGATTATTGGAGCTGTGATTTTGGTTTTTGTCGGCTAATTCATCGCCTTGTTCATGTTGCGAAATGAGAATTGGAGAAAAAAAACGTTATTACGGAAGAAGAAGAGAAGGGGGAGGAGGAGGAGGAGGAGAAGGAGAAAGAGGAGGAGGGGAAGGAGAATGAGGAGGAGAAGGGGGAGGAGGGAAAAGAAGAAGAAGAAGAAGAAGAAGAAGAAGAAGAAGAAGAAGAAGAAGAAAAAGAAGAAG
>NW_004797340.1:682970-685226 GCF_000002075.1 Aplysia californica
TATTCGTCGTCGTGGGGGAAGTTCGAGCTGCAGCAGCAGCGGACGAAGAACAACATGAAAGTTGACCATCAGGAAAGACAACAACAACAACAACAACAACAACAACAACAACAACAACAAGAACAACAAGGACAACAAAAAAAAGAAGAAGAGGAACCTCGTTCTCCGGCCCATAATCCGGACGCTGGGTCATTAATGGCGGAATAAATCTTGGCGTATTTCTTCACACACATTCCTCTATTTGTCTCGTACATCGCATTCTCGGCGAAAATTCATTTCCCCATTGCCATGTGTTTGCTCGAGCTAGCTATTTCCATTACAGCAAGTAAAAATTAATTAATGCAATTGCTGCAGTGCGCAATCCAATCCACAGATACGCTCAGACAAAAAGACCCCCCCCCCCAAAAAAAAAATATATAAAAAAATAAATAATAATAAAAAAATAAATTAAATAAAAATAAAAAACTTTTAAAAAAACTTTTTAAAAAAACTATTTTTAAAAACGAAACACAGAATGAAGAATAAAAAACAACACCAATTCGTTTGTTGTTGTTTTTCCTTTTTCTTTTTTCCAAGGACTCTCAAGCTATGGAATTTACCAAAATTTGGCCGGAATTTTCTCGATAATTTCACCTCTGAAACCAGGCGACTCTGACCTCGTTCAATCACAAATATTTCAACTTCTATTCTACATAGATGGATTTTTTTTTCATCAAAAGGAAGGCAAATAAACAGGCTTTAAGATGAAACCATTAACCCCATATGTCGAAAAATTGACGAGCGCCTGATTCCGCCCCCTCGCAACACTATTATATCTAGTGACTGTGTTGAGAAAAACAAGTTGAAGAGGCATAACCTCCCCGGAACAGTGCCACTGACTGTAGTGTCTTTAGGCCATTCCCAAAGGGGGGACATTTCTCGTTCAAGCATAGTGGAATTGTAAATGGGCTGACTCATGTCACGCTCATAACCGTGCCTGATCTACAACAGGGAACGTCTGCTTCTTCTTTCCTGATCCTTACTATTGTCATTTTCTCTACTTTTTTGTATGTATGTCATTTTCTTGTGACTTGCTATTTCCGGGGGGTGATTCATAGCCGAAGCAGACCTTGTGCTGTTGAAGCTAGAGAGGTGAGCAGTCTAAAAAAATGTGAAAATGGTATGAGTTTAACGCCCCTATCAACACTATTAGGTTATTTTAGGGGTGGGACCTCCTAGTTTAACGTCCGACTCCGATAGGACCGAGCCAAGAGGGAAGTTCGTGTAAAGTGCCTTTCCCATGGACACAACGTCGGACCGAGCTGAAGCTCGAACCCCCGAACCCACAATCTCACGATTACGAGTCCGGTAGCCTAACCACTAGGCTACCGACGCCTGAGCAGTCTAAGTCTGTTTCCCTGTAAAGGGGTCTCTGTTGACACCCACCCCTTGGCGCTCATATGACCTTATGCAGTTGCGAGCGTCGTAAAACCCTCTACTATAAAAAAACCCCAACTTATATCTAGTGATTGTGTTGAGGTAAAAAAGTTGAACAGGCTTATTAATTTAGTAATGAACTTTAGATCAGTCACATTTGCGATAACACGCTCTCTGGCAATGCCCTCCTGCCAAGAATAGCTTGTCACAAACACAATGAAACGTCTTCGTGGGTCTGTTTTGTTTTTGTTTTTGTATAATGTTTTACGGCGCTCGCAACTGCATAGGTCATATGAGCGCGCGGGGCACACCTAATATTTTCAGTTGGTAGGAAATTTTGAATTTTGCCCGGGTGGCGGCCGAAGCCTACTCTTGTCGATTTTAGACCACCAAGGGATCTTTAACGTGCGCAACTTGCACACGGGCCCTCCGAGATTTTTCGCCCTTGTCCGAGAAGGCTAGGTGTAGATCTTTCCTACCAGAAGATCAGGGGTGCGGCAGAAAGACAGCAGTAAGGAGGAGCCAAGGAGTAGCAGTAGAAAGGCTGCAGAAAGTGTCAGGAGCCCAGAGGAGGGGGCAAAGAAGGTGAGGGGGTGGGGCAGAAAGTGGAAATGAAAGCAGACAACAGAATATTGCTAGAGAGCTGGAAAGGAGGTGAAAGGAGACAATTTTAGAGAAGACAATTTTTCGGTCGCTACCCGGATTCGAACCCGGGACCTTTGAATGAGAGGCCAACACCTTAACCTCTAGGCCACGAGAGCCCCCCTTCGTGGGTCTGTCATTTGTCCTGTCTTTGGACTTTCTTGACTGTACATTCTGGGTGGGTCAAGATGGAATTAT
>NW_004797340.1:686992-688176 GCF_000002075.1 Aplysia californica
CCCGCCCCACCCCCTCCCCTCCCCAGCTCTCAGCCTCCACCAAATACCCCATCTTGAGCACTAACCCCTGAATTAATAGTAGTACTTCCCGTTCCCCGATTACTTTTCTAGCGACCATTCAGCCTTGACTGGCAAAGCCAAAGACGGAGTTAGGGAAAAATGTTGCCTAGCAATAATGGCAAATTGATTACACAAACAGAAACTTCATCTTTGGTGATTTCATTTCCGTAGTTGAAGAGTGTTGGGTAACAAGAAAGCGCGATGTTCGCTTTTCGCTTTGCCGACCTTCAGTCTCTTTCTCTGGGGAGATTACTTCAGGATTGTAAACCCCAAAAAAGAACACCAAGAAAACCTGTTGGGATCGTTTCCTCTTTCTAGAGAAATTTCAATCCACCACTCCTTACGACCAGACTGACATCATCATCATCTCTCCCGAGTCGTTTCTTCTCTCTCAAAATCTCGACTTCCTTACGGAAGGATGGAGAAACCTGTCGCAACATTGACTTGTGTGATCAATTTTGTTCTCTGTCAGAATGAAGTATAGCCGCAACAAATAATTCTGAAACCATCAAACCCGAAACTATAGAGTTCTGCTACGCCCTTCTACTGATATTAAGTTTAATGTTTGTTTGCTTTTTTTTATAGGAGAATTTTACGCCTCTTTTTGGTCAATTTGAAGACGTGGTCCACATTTGGAAGCTTAGTTGTTGTGGAGGGTGTATTTTTTTGTATGACTTGATTTGGTGTGACATATAATAAAATGGTATTTTTTGTTCGTTTGTATAGCCCCCATCCCGTAATATGGCGCTCATATGACCTCACGCAGTTGCGAGCGCCGTAAAACCTTACTAATACTAAAAAGTAATCCTGTTATAGCTCCAAGCGCTTTAGGTCCTGAATTCAATAAATAACAATACCATGCCAGAGACATTGTGGCGCCCGAGTGGCACCCCACCAGCTGATGAAGTGCACGACTTGGTAGTGAAGGATGGAGTGTTGCACAGGCCACGGGGTTTGCAACTGGTGTGCTAGAAAACCAGAATGCCCCAGAAACAACAAGCGGCTAGAGCTTACCACATTCGTGAATCCGGCTTCAAATCAAGGGGAAGACCTAGAAAGACCTGGCTGGATGGGGTTTAAAAGGTCCTGGAACAACTTAACATATCTATCACAGACGCTACACA
>NW_004797340.1:689067-692735 GCF_000002075.1 Aplysia californica
CAGTGTTTTGGCATTATGGTGGGGTAATGTCATGATTAAAAAGAGTTCTGAAAGTTACACCGAGCCATCCTTTTATAAGGGTGCGAAGCATGGACAATCAATAGACAGCTGGAAAGAACAATTGTGGCGACAGAATTGTGGTTCATAAGACGCATGCTGCGTATCTCATGGATAGATAGAAAAACAAATGAAGAAGTCTTGGTTGAAGCAAATTGCAGACGACAGCTCATGACGAATATACGAAAGCGGTAGGCAAATTTCATTGGACACAATATGATTTTAAAAAAAGCATTGGAGAATACTGTAACAACAGGCAAGTTTGATGGAAAGAGAGGCAGAGGAATTCAGAGGGGAAAATAGTGGACAAGTTAACAACATGGCTAGGAGCAATATGAACAACAGACGCCATTGCTGCAACGCTGGACAGAGGGAAGTGGAGGTCCATGATCGTTCACACCAGTCGGCAAGGCACCGGATGATGATGAGTATCATGGTTGGTCTTAGTAATATGTTGGTGCATTATGGTGGGGGTTCTGTACCCGTAAGTTTTATGTGAGCTCTGCCTTGTGAGGTACATTCTTTGTTTAAAATACTTCTTAGCCATCTCCGTACGTCGTGTTTTACTATCGTATCCATACGACGTGGGAGACTCTGTGCCACCACTATCCAAAGAGGAAATTTACTCCCAAATCCGATCCGTACGCTTTGAATAGCAGTCTGTCAAAATGATTTTTTGGAGAAATACTGAAAGATTCAAAGAGATCTTCGTACTTTTGCACGTTTGTGTTTCATTGGTTGTTTCTTTTTCAGTGACTTCTCTGACCTGGATGCAGGACGCAGCTTTGGGGACTCCACGACGCTAGATATAAATTACGATTGTCTGACATTCGTCTCTTTTTGTTCTTTTTAATGTTTTTATTTATCAGAAGAAATTATCTTTGTGAAATGAATACTTTATTTAGATTTCTTCATCACCTGGATACTTTTCATCAGTCTCATTTTACACTGTGAAGCTGACCTCAGTAAGCACTTTAATTTCGTGGATC
Organism: Aplysia californica; assembly: GCF_000002075.1. Lineage (NCBI taxonomy): Eukaryota > Metazoa > Mollusca > Gastropoda > Aplysiida > Aplysiidae > Aplysia > Aplysia californica. The sequence goes on from NW_004797340.1 coordinate 690,114, forward strand.
ATTATTATAAAGCTCGGGAAATTAGATTTTGAAAAATGTTTTAACACAAAACTGTTCAGGTATTACTCATTATTCGTCTAAGGATTTTATACTTTTTTCCTGTCTGAATCCAAATAAAAGAAGAATTTATTTTTAAAAAGTACTTGTCATGTGTATATTGTTTTGTTGGGGATCTATTTAATTTGCTTGGAGTTTTGTTTCTTTTGTTTCTTTGGGGTTTTGTTTTTGTTTTGTTTGTTTGATTGCTGTGGTGTTGCTGCTGTTGCTGTTGTTGTTCTTGTTGTTGTTGATAATGTTATTGTTGCTTATTGTTATTATTGTTGTTGTTATAATTGTTGTTTTTGTTGTTGATGTTTTTGTTAGTAACTATCATCTACTCCTTATTTTCTCTGCTTCCTACTCTCTAGTAACACCTCCAATCTTCGGTGTCTATATGACATATTTTGATAATGTTACTAGTGCCGTAAAACTCAACTAAATCTAAAAATAAAATATAAAAAAGCACTTCATATAGCAGCTCTTTTCCACAAAAAGCATGTTTAGATGAACCCCTTCACTGCTGAAAAATGTCTACCAACATCTGAACTGACAAGATAAAATGTTAATTCAAGGAATATTTAAACTCAGAGAATTGTTTCAAAATAAGCAAAATCACAAGCTGTAACTATACCAACGAAGACTTCTTTTTGTCAACCAGATAAAACAATATAAGTGGAGAATACAAGCCAGGTCTACTCAGCAGTGAAGAGGTTAAGCGACATAGATACGACGCGAAATAACGAAGGGAAAGAAGAGAAGTAGGATTTGGGAGGCATCGTGGTGAAATCAGACATCGTTAAAATAATGAAATTACAGAGAAACGATATTTTCCCGCCCGTTGGGCACTATTTTATTTTTGTTGTGGCTCAAGAACTTAAATGTCCATTTAAGACACACATTTTTGTGTGAATTTTACACAAACACCCCCCCCCCCTTTCCAAAAAAGCCCCACCGCTGATCGAAGGCACAAAACGTGTACATTGGCAGCCTCAAGGACTCTCAAGCTTTAAAATTCACCAAACTTTTAAGAATAACTTTGACGGACCGGACATATTCTTTTTAGCAGTTCCTCTAACACTAAGGCCATCCCCACCTCTTTCAATCGCAAATATCTCTTACTGCTATTCAAGACAGATGTGTATTTTGTTTTACTCAAAGCAAGACAAAAGACACATTTATCATTTCTGGATGATACAATAACCCCATAAGCTCAACAGTTGACGAGCGCCTGATTTCACCGTGTCGTGAAACATTATATCAGTGACACTCTCAAACCATCAGAGTAGACAACCAGTGCAAGACATGCAAAAAGAGAGAGAGAGAGAGAGAGACAACAATCGGTCTGTGTGGAGAAGGAGGAGGGGAGAAGGGAGAGAGGGGTTGGGGAACAACTTGAAAATTGACGGAGACGTCAAAGAATCGAAACTGAAATCGCGTGTGGAGGACAAAAAGACTTGTAAAATACAAAAGAGCGTAGACAAACGGAAAAAGGCCTCTAAAATAAAAAAAAATATTTAAAAAAAGAAACGGGGAAAAAAACTTATATCATGATTCTACAATCTCACTGCAAAAGTCAGACCATCAAATCACATTGACCAAATATTATTCCAGACAGCGCGAAACGTCAAGGGAGTTTGCCCTAGACCAAAACGGATGTTTGATAAAAAAATTTCAGGGGCACTGCACAAAAAACATAAAAAAGAAAAGCAAGCACGCTACTGTCTATGCTAGATACTATTGTTTGAAAACTTTTGAGAGAGGGATACAACTGAAACTAGCCAAGCTGCTGCTGCAAAACGGGCTAAATTTGCCATTCTCGGTGAAATTGTGAAATTGTGAAATGGTGAAATGGTGAAATGGTGAAATGGTGGAATGGTGAACTGCTGAAATCGTGAAATGGTGAAATGGTGAAATGGTGAACTGCTGAAATCGTGAAATGGTATAGGTTTCAAGCCCTATCAACAATGTTAGGTCATTTTAGAGGCCGGACCTCAGAAAGAACAGAACCAAAAGGGAAATTAATGTAAAGTGCCCTTCCAAAATACACATCGTCGGGCCGGGCTGAGGTTCGAACCTCCGCACTGGTAAATTCAGTCGGACACAGCCTAATCAGTCCATTCTTGTGTGTGTGATAAGCCTAAATTGGTTGCTTTTAAGCACAAGGGGGCTATCCCGAAATACTGTTTTGAGAAAATCGAAGGTAAAGTTTTTGTCCCTTGTTCAGTTTCTTTAAAAGACAAGTAGAGTTTTTTCTATAACCAAACAAATATACACACCAATGAAGCCAAAACTTGTTCTATAGGTTGAGCAATGCCCATTTTTGGTGTAGGTCAAGATTTCAGGAAACCCCCGAGATCTGGGTTAGCCCGATTGTCCTTAAAAGCGACCAATTAGTTCGTGTGGTAACCTGGTGGTCAAGCTCTCGGACTAGCATCCGTTAAGTTATGGGATCGGGGAACATCAGGGGCCCGACGCTGTGTCCTTGGGAATGTCATTTTACACGAATTTTCCTCACTTCATATGTGAGGCAGCGTGGTGGAATCAGGCTCTCGTCAAAATAATCGAAGTGAAGAAACTTGCATT
>NW_004797340.1:692835-696184 GCF_000002075.1 Aplysia californica
TATAGGTTTCAAGCCCCTAACAACAATGTTTGGGTATTTTAGAGGCGGGACCACAGAATGAACCGAGCCAAAAGGGAAATTAATGTAAAGTGCCTTTCCAAAATGCACAACGTCGGGCCGGGCTGAAGTTCGAACCTCCGCACTCGTAATCTCACGATTACCGGTCCTGCAGCCTAATCAGTCCATTCTTGTGTGTGTGGCAAGCCTAAATTGGTCGCTTTTAAGCACAAGGAGGCTATCCCGAAATGCTGTTTTGAGAAAATCGAAGGTAAAGTTTTTGTCCCTTGTTCAGTTTCTTTAAAAGACAAGTAGAGTTTTTTCTACAACCAAACAAATATACACAACAATGAAGCCAAAACTTGTCCTATAGGTAGGGCAATGCCCATTTTTGGTGTAGGTCAAGATTTCTGGAAACCCCCGAAATCTGGGTTAGTCCGATTGTCCTTAAAAGCGACCAATAATTAGTTCATGTGGTAGCCTGGTGGTCAAGCTCTCGGACTAGCATCCGTTAAGTTATGGGATCGGGGAACATCAGGGGCCCGACGCTGTGTCCTTGGGAATGTCATTTTACACGAATTTTCCTCACTTCATATGTGAGGCAGCGTGGTGGAATCAGGCTCTCGTCAAAATAATCGAAGTGAAGAAACTTGCATTGTTCCGCTGGTTTGTGAATTTTTATCAAATTTTTGTTTCATGCCCTTTAAAGAACTCATTTCTGTGTGGATTTTTCTGAAAAGCGTTGATTAAAGGCACAAAAAAGTAAATTTTTTGTTACAGCTTAGGAAATAACCAATCTTTGGCGGCCATTTTCTCACTAATTTTACCTCTGAAAACAGGTGACACCCACCTCCTTCTTTTGCAAATATCTCGACTTGTAGTCAAGATAAATGGATGTTTTTTCTTCCCAATAAAGACCAGTGAATAAGCTTTAAGATGATACCAATAACTCTATATGCCCAAAAATTGACGAGAGCCTGGTCCCACCACGCTGCCTCACATACACGTTGAAATAGGTTCTCGAAAGGTCTTTTTAGTTTGTTAGCGTTTGAGCGCTATCTGCTTACGTCGTATGCTACCGGGGAAGCTGAGAATATTTCTGAGTGTTCTATCGTCTGCTCGGGGTAATATTACAGCATTTAATGCCCACAGAGCTTACTGTTGAGCGCTGATAGAAGCTTTTCGAATTAGTTTTATTATTACTATTACTATTAGTAAAACAATTACTTTTTAAAAAACACCCCCGCCCCTTTGCGCTTTATTTTTGCTGCAGTTCATAGACATCGTGGAAGACTTCCATCTGATTAAGACAACCATTTTTCTCCTCGATTACCGTCTTAGACAATTTCAAGTATAGTTTGTTCATTGTAAGCTGAACTCCAGTGCATCCTTTCCCCCTTATCCAAACTATAGTACTCTCTTCAATTCCAAACTAAAGAAAAAGCGAACAAACAAAGAAAACTGGAGTCCCAGACTCTCATTGGCAAGTGGGTGTCTGAATTGTGACAAGGGGAGGTAACTATGGGTGGCCGCAAGACGGATTGTGTGATAACAAAGTCGATCAAGAAGTTTGCGCCCTGTCGGTCTGCGCAGCAATCTTTGTCTGTTTGTCTGTCTGTCTGTCTGTCTGTCTGTCTGTCTGTCTGTCTGTCTGTCTGTCTGTCTGTCTGTCTGTCTGTCTGTCTGTCTGTCTGTCTCTTACTCTCTCTCCCTCTCCCTCTCTGCTTCTCTTTCTCCCCCTCCCTCTCCTCTCTCTCTCTCTCTCTCTCTCTCTCTCTCTCTCTCTCTCTCTCTCTCTCTCTCTCTCTCTCTCTCTGTTTGTCTCACACTTGATGCACTCCAATGATATTCTTAGAAATACCCAGGACTTCCAAAGATGTGTCCTCTTTTGTCTCGTGTTGTCTCTCCAGAGAATAGTGACCGGCGTACATTTTCTTCCTTTAAATCTTCTTTTCTTTCGTTTTTTTTAAACTCTATCCGTACGTCGTGTTTTACTATCGTATCCATACGACGTGGGGAACTCTGTGCCAGCACTTTCCAAAGACAAAATGTGCTCACTCGTTAATCCAATCCACTTTGCATAGCAGTCTGTCAAAATGATTTTTGAAAAATACTGGAAAGTTTCAAAGAGATCTTCGTACTAGAAGTAGAAGTATTTTAAAATATGAATAATACAACCCCGAGGGGTACAAAATGACCCCAAGGCGTACGGACAGGGTTAATCTTTTTTTTTTCTTTTGGTTAGGCAGAGGGTGGGTGAAAGAGTGTCCATTTTCTTCGAGTAATCCTCTTTTTTCTTCTTCGTCTTCTTCTTCTTTTTTTCTGGGAATGGAAGATTTCATGACCCTGTGTGTATCTCGCTGACATTTCATGTGTCGTCACGGCCCTGGGGGTTCCCCGGTTCAAGCCCACGTATCTTGTCCTGGTTTTGAGACAATTATTTCGAACACAGTTTTTCAATTAGTCAGGAAAAACATTTCAAACGGCCACACTTGTCCACTGGTTCAGGATCAAAGAGATCCCTTGTGGGCTCAGCGACTGTCAGGATCTGTCGTTTCGAGTCGCCAACGGCGTGCCAAATAGGGCTTAGATGTATGTGTGTTTGAGTGCTTTAGGCCTAATGTGAGAATTTCTTTTTTTGTGTACGTGTTTTTTCTTTGAGCTCGTGTGTGTACATGTGTGTGAGAGAGACAACAGAGAGAGAGAGAGAGAGAGAGAGAGAGAGAGAGAGAGAGAGAGAGAGAGAAAGAGAGAAAAGCAAGAAAGAGAGAGAGAGAAAGAGACAGATAGACAAACAGACAGACAGACAGTCAGACTGACAGAGAAAGAAAGAAAGAAAGAGAGAGAGAGAGAGAGAGAGAGAGAGAGAGAGAGAGAGAGAGAGAGAGAGAAAGAGAGGGGGGGAGGGCGAGAGAGGGAGAGAGATACAAACCATTGGCAGACAGACAGACTCTTACCAGCCAGCCAGACAGACATAGAGACAGACAGACAGACAGTAAAGTATGAGAAAAGGACAGGAGAGGGGTCGTTATGCGTAAACATATCGTTATTTATTATCTGTCTCGCAATTTCGTGAGAGAGGTCAGTATCTCACCCGACACAGGACACACACATAGACACACACACACACACACACACACGCGCGCACACACACACACACACACAAACGTATACACACACGTATACACACACACGTGAGAGAGGTCAGTATCTCACCCGACACAGGACACACACACACACACACACACACACACACACACACAGTATAATCACACACACATACACACACACACACAGACTCACACACAGACACAGACACACACACACACACACACACACACACACACACACA